>NC_089273.1:19810362-20168155 GCF_963678975.1 Dysidea avara
GAAAAGCACCTCTGCAATCCACGAATACCAAAAGAAAGAAATGGTGCTGCGCACCCCAGTTATATCAATAATTGTCATCTGAAAAGTGAAGTATCTATTACGCTTCTTTGTCAGCTATGTTCAACCCGTTACACAGCAGTACGGATCAAGAACTGTTTGAAAAGCACCTCTGCTATCAAAATAGCCACTATGAAAAATACGAATGATTTCCTTTACGAAGGAAGCCATCACATGCTACCGCCAAATCAACACTTTTCGCTGTCAGCAAAGATGAATGGGACACAAAGGAGGACACTGGTAAGTCCATGAAGAATGCACTGTACATACTGCGGTATGCCAATAGGCACCTGTTGGGCCGAAGTGATGTCGAACAGTGAAAAAATCAAGCCCATAATCTTAGCTGATTTTGAGTTATGCTTGTCTGAAGGCATCAGTCAGTCAGTCAATAGAAAATTCCATTAAATATATATATATTTTTTAAATTTCGTAGCAACTTGTTGATAGCATTTCGGGTTGATCTGAAACCTTGTTTGGGCTTAGTTTTATCTAACCAATACTGCCTCTTCATTGTCAGGGAAAATTGAGGCTGGTTTTTTGGTGATGTTATCCTGTGGCCCATGCCTACTCCTTTGTGGTCCCTACTATACAGTACTATCGCACTGTATGATACATGGCTATGTACATCCTCTATATATAAAGGAAAGGAGCACACACAAATGATATAATTATTGCAAAATAATCCACACTACAGTGATCACACAAACACACATTTACTATACATTATATAGTCTAAGAACAGTCAGCAGTTGGAATTGGTCTTTGTCCATAGTAGCCCTTGCATTTAGTAGAATTTTGATTCTCCTGACAACACACCAAGTAAGAAAAGTAATCATTTTCAAAGTATCCATAGTGAGCATCAATAAGAATGTTGGTCCTAAGAACAGTACCTACACCAGGTGAATCACGATCAGTTATTAATAATCCTTCTTTATCATAACAACACTGTTGACCATTCTTTGTTTCCCTGTAACAACATAGCAATCAGTTGTGATAAATGAACACAGTACACTGTAGCTACTTCAACCTTGTTGAAAACATACTAAGTTATCATATAATATCACCTTTACAACTTTCAAATCAGTAGCACGACATACAGTACAGTATTAGAATAGCTTTCTGTTTATATGTCACTGGATAAGTTAGCTAAAGAAATTACTGATTTGATATACAATGTCCAATACATCACATACTCATGTACATAGTATTTCCTCTTCTATCATTGCAATTTATTGACCAGTGTCCTCAGTATTACTCCAAAAATCATACCATAGCATGTATAGCTGTACATTTATAACTTAAGCATAATTGCTGCTAGAGCTGACAAGAGTTCTTGTAACCTAGCAGAGTGTAGTGTTGTTCCAGTTCTCAGTATACTGAACCATAACTAATTCTAGTATCAGCAATTTAATTTGCTTCCTCAAAACTGTAGTTATAGAATGGAACTATGAAGAATTTTACTGTGTACTGGAACTAATACTAGAACTGGAATTGGTCTTAATCATACAGTATTAATAAATTTAATGCCTACACCTGCAGCTATACTGATGTACACTTAATTCCTCAATAGTACAACCATAGGGATTAAATATCCACTACTATGGCTGCAGATGGTGGTAACCTCCCTCCTTTATTACCATTTGAAAGCCACAATCTTTTCAAGGTGAGGCTGTTCTCCTCTATAATATTATAAGAGAACACATCCTATGAACTTCCTATATACTACTTTAGCGTGGGCGTTTAAAGGCACCGCTCGGTGTTTAACTTGCATATTTCCCAGGAAACATCATGGGAAAGCGGTTTGCCAATGACTTTGATGCCCAGCCAGTTCAAAGAAACGATATGCTTTGACTCATTATATTGAGCGACATAGAGCTTTGCATTGTGGGATTCGTTTTTGTAGTAGTTGCTAAGCCTAGTACATAAGCTAAGATAGACTAGTTGGTTGTTACTAAAGGATAATGAAGGTATAAAATAATCGTTTGGACGATTGTGGATGCGTATTTCTACCCACCGCGTATCAGCCTTTGAACAGACCACGGAACAGCAAAGCTACTACTGCTACATTGAAAATAGTATATTAAAAATTATAAATTTTAAAATAAAGTAGGAATCCTAACGATAAAAAGTAGTGAAACAAGAGAAGAACAATGGTAGCTATTACAGCATAGCTTGGTGGGAAATCCCTACTTTGGCATGATATAGCCATTATTTCGTGTTCAATGCCAAAGTAGGAATTTCCCACCGAGCTATGCTGTAATAGCTACCATTGTTCTTCTCTTGTTTCACTACTTTGTATCATTTGGATTCCTACTTTATTTTTAAATTTATAATTTTTAATATACTAGTTTGTTTAGTTTTTTGTTAAGGCATACAGCTAGCTATATAAACATGTGACTGTTCTATTAGGGTGACTGCTGTGTTAGAGTATCTCGAGGCAGCCTGCAAGATGTCCGCTTGCCAAAAAAGGGCGTGGTTTCGATTGATTATATAGTATGTCGAGTCAGCTTTCCAAATTGAAGGTGTGTGGTCACTGAAATACAGCTAGTGCAAAAGGGGTGTGTCATTGTGGTTTCAATCGATAGATCGATAATGCGTAGAATGAAGAATGGGCATGATCTTGTGACCTATTGTGAAGCTATCTAGTACCAGTACCTCCGTACAGTACCCTCCGTCATAGATTATATCAGTAAGGAATATGATCTATTACTCCATACAGTAGCGTAGTCTAAACGTCTTAAATAATCTTGTGGCGTCTATTATGCTGTTTAAAGAAAGTGTTGATATGGAAAATTAACACCTCAATATGGTTTCGTTGGATGAAGAAGACAAGCAGCCTGATGAAGATAAAAGAAAAGACAAGGCGCAGAGGGCACACACTCATCGGAACCCCAAAAGGCACATCCCACTGGTGAGTTTGTTATTGTGGCGTAAAATGGTGGCCGTGCGCTGCTTCGTTTGGCCTCTAGGCTTGTGACTGTGGTCAGTGAGTGAGGCAGTGAGGAGAAAATTCGAGTTTTGGCAATTTTTAAAATATTAATATCCGGCCACCTGTAAGCTTTTTGTTGTATTTAATGCTGTTTTATGTACTATATGGACTAGTACTATTCCGTAAAGGTGATTTTCATCTCGTAAGGTATCTCTAGGATGATTTTAAAAGGTGGAATTTTTGGCGGCGTGAAATTTTCACCTGGATTCCTACTTAAACGGTACAACCGTACCATTTGATAGGTTAGTAACTTACAGTCCTAAGTACTTAACTAACTTACTTACTGTCCCAATAGTGAAGTTAGTTGGCTTAACTTAGTACAAAAATGATAACAATATAAACTCAATCCCACAATCGCAAGTATTCTAACATAGCGTGTTGAAAAATAGTAACATATTAATGATGTTTTAACGTATAGACAACGTTTTGATGGCTATTAGCCCACGCTTTTAAAACCACAATCGATTTTCAGATGCTACTGTATAAAACAAATGGGATGAGTTCTTGTTAGTTCTTTCACCTATTAGGTGAGTGCGCCCCAAGTGGCATATATCACTTATACCGCGGCTGCTTGGGATTTTGCTGACATATACATCCGCAGCCATGGTATAACTATTAATTAAGGACTACAGTAATTTACGCATTGCCTACCCTGAAAACCCGTAAGTTTTATGAAATTTGCGTATTCTATTACTTAGCAAGTTTGTTGCATCACCAAAAACCACAGGAAGTAGTAAAGGCTAATACAAACTGTAGTACAGATTCGCCTATCAATAATAAGCAGAAATATCTAAGTTATTAGAGTGTAGAACTTACTATTTTCAACTAGCAAAGTGATTTGTTAACACTGGTGACGATCTGTCTTCTTCACGATGCGATCTGTTACAAGCCATTGCTTTACTCCTTTTAAAGAGTGCCATCACGTGATCTTGTATATCATTAGATGCATCTCTAAATGAAGAGCGCTGTGAAGTTTATTGTAGCTCAATAAGAGCTACAAGGTGAAAGTTATTGACGGATTTGTACAAGGTTAGTTGTTGTTGTTGTGTAAATATAATATACTTAAAATTAGAAGGCTAGTTCTTTCTAGTGTAGTTTCACATAATATATTGGCATTGTATATCAAAAGAATCGCCTACTAATGGCAAACAAAATAGTCTTTGTTTAAAGCCCATAGCTTCTAATAATGCAAAGATATAGCTCTTTGTTTACTGCTTAATATCTTAAACGTACATGTATGACACTGGGGCCATATTTGGACACTGGGGCCATATTTGGACGCTGGTCCAAATATAGCCTCCACACTGAGGCTATATTTGGACGTACATGTACGACGCTGGTCCTTAAAGGGTTAAATAAGAGAACCTTAATGTAGCAAGCTAACAACTAATAGAGCAAATAGAAATATTAATTGCAATATAAAAATATTATCTTACATTAACTGCTTGATAACCATGCAGTGGTCAGCTCCTTTGTTTCTTCTACAATTATCAGTTTTCCAGAAATAATGACCATCTAGTGAACTGCAGTAGACATCATCCACATAGTCTGGGTCTTGCTTTGCTTTTTGTAAAGTACAAGGACATGATTGTGAAGGAATAGTGCTATTAAACCTAGCATTTTCTTGTGATATCCAGTCTGTACACATTTGGGAAGGATCTCGATTAAGGAGACTAAATACTGGGCTAACATAGCTAACTTGTAAACCATCAACATCTTTTATCACTAGGATTACTGAAACTTGCGTCACATCTACTTTTACATCGTCAGTAACCATATTGTGAAAAACATGACTCAGCCCTGTTCGTTGCAGCAAAACCCATCTGTTTTGAGTAGTTTTATAAACCATGTGGAAAACTTTAAATTTTTCATCCCATCGTTCATTTCTCACGTTGACAGCATAATTCTTTTTAGCACCAAGAATATCAATGTTTCTTTCCCGTCCACTGCTATCTGTTATTATTACATCTGGTATGCCATAAATGGCAGGCACTAAAACAACACACATATATCAGTTTAAAAATAGACAACCCCTTCAAGATACATAACTTTTATACCTCAAACTTTAGATGCAAGGTGTATCACATAATTCTTCTGCAGGTGTGTATACTCACAAATGTTCTTATTAAAATGTTTAACACCATTACATTTAAGTTATAGTTAAACCTCACCATGAGTAGGATATTGTTGTTATTAACCAGAGGCAAAACCAGATATCCTACAAGGTTTAATTAGCTTCTATCCCACACTTTGAAGTAGTCTAGTTCATAAACAATGTGTAAATAAGCATGTCAGTTGTGTATGGCTTAATTGTTTGCTAAATAAGTAGTTTTTGTAATAGTATGGATTCAATTTTTCCTAAACAGGTACCGTAGGGCTACTTATTTTCAAAGATAAAAAATTTAGAGGATTTCGTGGACAATTATTAAACCTCGAAAATAAATATCCTCGTAATTTTCAGTATACTATGTTTCGCGGAAACTAAGGATTTTTGTTGTACACATGGTAAAATGGCTCTTTGGAAATACTTTAAATGAGAGGTCAAGACTCCTCTACCATCGCCTACTGGCAGTTTATCTAAGGCTATATCTACAGGTGGAATAGTTGCTGCTAACAAGGAAGTTCAGCGCGTGATGGACTCCATTAATGATAGGACACAGCCATAGGCGGCGGAAAGGGGGGGGGCTAGGGGGCTAAAGCCTCCCTCAGAATGATATCACAACAAAATTATCTTTCTTGGAGTGGGGCTGAAAACCGTGATAAAGATCGAGATACTCTAATAAAGCAGTCACTCTAATAAAGTAGTCAGTGTGTAGCGAGCTATGTAAGGATTTTTATGTAGTTTATCAGCTAGAAATGGTAGCTGGTGAGGTGGAAAGCTCTTGTCAGTTGGTTGTGACCTTTTTTTTTTTTTTTTTTTTTGGTCTCACCTTACCAAACTATAGAAATAAGTCTGGGTTAGCCCAGCCCCCCCCTCATATCAACTACTTCCGCCGCTGGACACAGCTAAGAGGGGCCCATACGAATACTTTGATAATGTTGAGAGGGCACAAATTGGCAGATATGCTGCTGATCATGGAGTAGCTGCTGCAGTAAGGCACTACCAAATTGTTTCCAAAACGAAAGGTTAAAGATAGCAGTGTGCACACGTGGAGGGATAAGTATCGGCAAGACCTACGAATAAGGAAGAAGAGGGAAGAGAAATGGTTGTAAAGAGGCCCCCATACAAGAAAAGAGGTCGCCCATTACTTCTAGGGGACTATTTAGATGGGCAGTTGCGGGCATATATTGGAGAGATCCATCACATGGGACTAGTTTTAAACACTAGTGTCCTCATAGCTGCTGCAACTGGATTAGTTTTACACCACGACAGCAACTGGTTAAGAGAGAATGGTGGGCATTTAGAATTTTCAACCCACTGGGCTAAGGCAAAGTTGAGAAAGCTTGGATATTCAAAGAGAAAGAAAACAACAAAAGCTAGTCTAACGTCAGTAGACTTTGAAGAGTGTAAAGCTCAGTTTGTGTTCGATGCTCAAGCAATCATAGAATTAGAAGAAATTCCTGATGATCTTGTTGTAAACTGGGATCAAACTGGCATACACTATGTTCCCGTCTCAGACTGGATGATGGAAAAGACTGGTGCCAAGAGAGTTGCAATAGCTGGAGCAAATGATAAGCGTCAGATTGCTGCTGTATTTGCTGGAAGCATGAATGGAAAATTCTTACCACCTCAACTTATATATCAAGGCAAGACACCAAAGTGTTTACCTCCCCTTGATGATGTCCCTTCTGACTGGGATATAACCTTTACTGAAAATCACTGGGCTAATGAAATGACTGTAATGAGGTACCTAGAAAAAATCCTTTTCCCATACTTTGAAGCAAAGAGAGCTGAGTTGCAGTTAAGCATTGATTATCATTGTTTGGTTATCTTTGATAGGTTTCGAGGTCAATGTACTTCCAGGATTACTTCTATGCTAAAGAAAAGACACATTTACATCGTTATAGTACCAGCCAACTGTACCGACCGACTGCAACCTCTCGATGTTAGTGTGAATAAGGCAGTGAAGGCATTCTTAAGAAACCAATTTCAAGATTGGTATGCTACATGTGCCAACAAATGAGGCTACGTTCTGATGAAAAACAACCATTAGCACCAGTAGACCTTAAAATGTCCATTGTGAAGCCACTTGGTGTCCAGTGGATACTGAACGTATACAAATATATGACCAGTAGGCCAGACATTATTAAAAGTGGTTTTCGCAAATGTGGCATAAAAGTGAATGATGAACTGAACATAATTGTACATTAATTATTGTCATGGTCAAGTATTATTATTACTATTATGCAGAATCAAGTGACATCGTGTGTGTGTACTCAGTTCCCAGTACACGATCTGGCTAATTCTCTAGCTGTAAATGGTGTAAGTAACTGTTGCTCAAAGCATCGCAGTAAATGTAAACGCATGATGCTTTGTACAAACTGTACGTTGATAGGGTTATGATTATGCACTAACGCCGTGGCAAAAGCAATACTGAAAACGCCACAGTCATCTCCACCTTCCTGCTTTTGGACTGGTTCATAAGTCAACTTTGGCTTTTTAGAAATGTCAAAGAGATTCAAACAAACTGTTCTCATCTCAGAGTTTGGGGAAGAAAACACAGAATCGTACACTTTCACCTCAATCTTGGCACAAGAGATGGTAGATGCAACACACCAATGGAGCCGATTGTTTAAGTAGATGATCTGTATGCCATTTTTAATTTTGATTTGCTGTTTCTTGCCTTGTAGCAGTGTTAGCAGCAATCCAGAAATGGTTACAAATTGTTTTCTCAGCAAACACTGTGCAAAATTTATATGGTGGTTGTTAAGCCATTTTCCTTCTACAAGTAAACTCCGGTCTAATGGGGTAAGAATGCACTTCTCTATCTGTAGCCACTGCCCTTCCAAAAGATCTAGAACTTGTTCACCATCTACATGAGCTTTCATTTTAGGATTACTAGTACCTTCTTCCTCTTCATCGCCAGATTCGTCACTACTTGATGATCCAGTATCATCAATTTCGATGGTGGGAGTGCTAAACACATGGGTACTCGATACCTTATAAATTGGTACATTCACTTGTGTTGCACTACTACCACTTGTACTTTGGATGTCATTCTGCTCTGATTTCTGCTCACTTGGTGTGGTAACTGCAATTGCAAGGCTAGCAAATCGTTTGAGTTTGGGTGCCTTCTGCAATATTAAAGCTTTGCACTTTCCGTTCGAAATCTTCTTTCACAGGGCCACTGAATACCAGCTTGCAAGGGACATCTAGCCCACCTTGATCCAGATCTCTTGAATACTGACGAGGACCGATTACAATACATGATATTATACCTCCTTTCTTTAAAAACAAATTGCAAGGTACTGAAATGGTTCGAGGCACGTGCCCAACGATAGTATCATTTTCGATTATAGCCACGGCATAGCTATCATAATCGTTGTCAGTTTCCCTTCAGCTCTGAAGTATCTTTCCAATTGTAGGCGTAAAAATATCTTTGTAAATGTGATGCCCTCTGATCACCGACGAGTACTCAATGAATCACACATTTCGAGAATGTCGTCGCCACGTGCTACGTGTGTTAAATTTTCGCTGATTGCCTGTAACCTCGAAATTTTTTCTGTAAAGCTAAATTTTGAGAATCCGCAAAATTTTATATCCTCGAAAATAAGTAGCCCTATGGTAGTTTTATAGTGTGTGTGGCTTCAAAGTTTGCTGAAGTTGTAGATTGTATGCTGCGTATGACTTGAATTGCTTTGATTACACTTCTTTTAATCAAATGTGTAATTTCCATATATGTACTGGGGTGGGGTTTAACTACGATTTAACTATCATATACTCCCAGCTTTTTACTTTGATGTATGGCTTCAGTGGGATAGAAGTAGTCCATAATAGTTATGAATCAAAGAACTGAATAAATACACAAGAGTAGGGACCATAACACATCAATAAAAAGCACTGAAACAAGCTGGAGTAGTGCACGATATTAAATCACAGTAAAACAATAAGAAGTGCTATATCCCTACTATGCTGATACCATAATGGAAATGCACAGTAGGGATATAACACTTCTTATTGTTTTACTGTGATCTAACCACTACTCCAGCTTGTTTCAGTGCTTTTTATCGATGTGTTATGGTCCCTACTCTAGCTGAAAATTCCAAATATTTCTGTGTACTTATAATAATAATACAGAATTATCGAACTATCATCACATACAGAAATACTCAATATCTATAATTAGTACCAAGTTGAAAATTCCAAATTGTTCTGTTTACTTTTGTAAATACTTATTATAACTGGTGAACCCACGCATACCGCATCTGAAATGGTGCAGCGCATCCCAATTATTGTCTGAAAAGTGAAGTATTCGTTGCCAGCTATGTTCAACGTGTTACGCAGCATTTCAAATCAATAACTGTTTGAAAAGCACCTCTGCAATCCACGCATACCGAAAGAAAGAAATGGTGCCGCATGCCCCAGTTACATCAATAATTGTCATCTGAAAAGTGAAGTATCCATTACGCTTCGTTATCAGCTATTTTCAACCCGTTACACAGCAGTACGAATCAAGAACTGTTTGAAAAGCACCTCTGCTATCAAATTAACTACTGACAAATACGGACGATTTCTGTTACTAAGGGAAGCCATCATGTGCTATCGCCAAATCAACACTTTTCTCTGTCAGTAAAGATGAATGGGATACAAAGGAGGACACTGGTAAGTCCATGAAGAATGCATTGTATGCACTGCGGTATGCCAAAAGGCACCTCTTGGGCCGAAGTGACATCAAACAGTGAAAAAATCAAGCCAGTAGTCTTTGCCATTATTGAGTTACGCTTGTATGGAGGCATCAGTCAGTCATTCAGTAGAAAATTCTGTTAAATAAAGTATTTTTTAAATTCCGTAGCAACTTCTTGAAAGTGTTTCGAGTCGATCTGAAGTTTGTTTGGGCTTAGTTTTACCTAACCAACGCTGCCTCATCATCTTCAGAGAAAATTGAAGCTGGGTTTTGGGTGCAGGGGCAGATCCAGAGTTTGGAAAGAGGGGGGGCACCTTACTGAAAAAAGTTGAAGAGCAAAAAAAATAAAAAAAAATAAAATAAAAAAAAAGTCACAACAATAATAGCTAGTTATCCTTTACCAAATATATTATATCACGTAGTGTTATGTAAAATAAAATCCTATTTATAGCTTCATAAGTAAGCTGCACTGCCTCATGAACATTGTGATTACTTTATTAGAGTAATTGACTGCTCTATTAGAGTATCTCGATCTTGTATGCAATTTCTTGAAGGGGGGAGGGAGCATTTGCCCCAAATGCCCCATCCTGGATCCGCCATTGGGGTGGTGCTATTTTGTGGACCACACCTAATCCTTTGTGGTCGCTACTATACACTACCATCTAATGAAACCTTGTGTAGTCCAAATTTAAGTTAAAAAATATCACAGCATAGACATTGCCATGCTGTTTAATGTAATATTGGCTGCTTTTGCTACTCTAGAATATTAGTGATATATTGTTCAAGTGTAGTATCATAAAGTACGGGTTTTCTTGCCCAAGAGATCACCTAATAACCAGTCTCATATTTCCTTCATAATAGCTATGCAGTATTGGTTAGGCATAACCAAGCCCATAAATGTCCTCAGAGTGACCTCAAACCCTTCCAACAAATTCTGTGATCTTTTAACCCTTTATTACCGAAGTTTTCTTTACAAAACCGCAAGTGTGAAAACTTTTATGGCTTGTGTGAACTGTGGGCGATACGAGTGGACCCCACCCATTAATTAACCCATCAAGCTATATACCGTTTGATAGCCATCTCTCTCTTCTACCAACACAGCTAGAATACTTACAGATCACACACACAACTCACGCGCTATGAAGCGAAGAAAGCGTATCTTCTCCGTATCGCCATGGCTTTGAAAGATGGGCGCCGCCATCTTACTAATCAACGCGATGACATCACACTATTTATTTTTAGAATCCTTATCACGTGGGGAATGGAGTAATTCCAACTAAAGCCTACTAGTAGCAGGGAGAAGGCGAACATGGAGTTTTAAACAGGTATTATTGTTTTGTATATGCTATTTTATATTGCCAAGTGCCATAACTTGCCCATGCTTCTTCCTATCGCCGAACGGTAAACTTCATTAAAAACGCCCGGTCCTTCTGAGCAGTTTGGTAGCAATTTCAGCTTCGTAGCCCCTAGGAAAAAGGAGTTATGGCTCCGTTTATAAAGGGCACTCGTTATGGCAATATATTAGCCATTCGATAATAAAGGGTTAACTGAATTTTCTGACTGACTGCCTGCCTGCCTGCCTGCTTGCCTGCCCATCCGCCTGCCTACTTGCCCGCCTGGCTGTCAGCTTGTGTGATGCCTCCAGCTAAACATAACTTGACCTAAAACGTCTTTTCATCAACCACCGCAGCAGCTACAATACATGTATTATGTACCTACCTTTCACTTCCTTTGTGTTCTACTATCATGTAGGTATTGATAGGAGGCAACTTGAGGCATTCTTCAGTACTTTAGTCTTTGTAGTGTGATATGATTGATTGATTGCAGAGGCACTTCTTGTACTATAATGCTATATAACATAGAAGCAAAATGGTCACATTGCAATTGATGATCAGGATGTGCGTAATTTCCAAGATTTATTGCAAAGGCTCTTCTTAATTCAATTGTAATGATGCATAATCATAAACATAGCTGAAAGAAGTAGGATAGTGACTTAACATTTCAGTCATTAACATTGAGCATGTGTTTGGTTACATGATTAATGTGTCTGATGTCATTCTATGTTACTGCAAATAAAGTAAACAAACAAGTGTGAGATCAAACTGTGAAATTTTACTTTGGATCACAGAAAACAATTATACACTGCAGCAGGGGTAGGTACAGGAGCTGACAGGCACAAACAGGCTAGTGTGGGTGGGATAACATGTTTTCTTGTTATTGCTATATTTTTAAGCAGGAAATAATCACCTTTTGGTAAGAGCCTCACTGTTGATTTTTTGTAATTTTGGGCTTTAAAGATAGTTGTGAAGTCTAATAACTGTTTACAAGACAGGGACAGTGTATAGTGCCGCAATAAAAAGAAACAAGCTGGATCGGAGTGGTACATAATGTACACATACTGTAAAACAATAAGAAGTGAATATTCCTTCTGTGCTATACTCAAAATGCAGTAGGGATATTCACTTCTTATTGTTTGGCAGCATTTGGACATTATGTACTACTCCGATCCAGCTTGTTTCAGTACTTTTTATTGCAGCACTATACACTGTCCCTACTTTAATTTAACATTCCATATTTTTTTCTTGTACTTGTTTGTGAACTTTTTTTGCAACTTCATGACCACTAAATATCCTGCTTTTTACAAAATCAGTCACAATAGTATTACAGAGTTAATCATAACACTATATATTATGCAAACAATCAACCAGCATAACACCACTATATAAGTTGCTAAGCTGTAGTAAGCTGGATTCACGTAACTAAACAACAATAGTGGTGGTCAAAGCAAAGAAATGTGTTTAGAAACACAAGCAACCTCGCCAGTTAACTTTACCGGAAAACAACACTTATTAGCTATAAATCACTGAACTATATTCACCTAGCTACACATGTCTAGTTTGCCACAGTATTGAACAAGTTACTCTCACTGAATGATATCAACTACCAACTTCGAAAACTACTGAGCCACTAGTCGGCTCATCCCCAGCCACCCATGCACTCGATCACGCAAAGGATCTTTGCGTGAACAAAAGCACGTGGGCAGTTGGGGATGAGACTACTTAGCCACATGTAGTTTGGTGCAATGCCGCGTGTATTCGAATACACCTGCAGATGGAAGCTATACTGTAGTCTGTAGTCTATGAACACTATCAGTTTGACTGATGGCTATGGTAAAGAATGATAAAAGGTAACATAAAAGTAGGGTTCCACCGATACAGAAAAATACCTACCAATCCGATACCGATACCTAGCAATAAATTTTCACCGATACAGATACCGATACTGATAATTGCCATACACTTTACACACCTTTTAAGTTAGTTATGTTTGACTGCTCTATTAGAATATTTTATTGTGCAGTGACTGTTCTATTAGAGTATTTCGATCTTTTTCATGCAAACATAATAAGTAGCAGTTGCTCAATATTTAACAAAGCAATTCCTGCACCTTTTATGCTAGAATAATGCTCAGCACTATTTCCAACTTGTTATACCTCACGTTTTGCTATCATAGCATTTATGATGATAGTTATGATTATGACGATTGGCGCAAGTGGTTATTAATCGGTATCGGAGTATCTAAATACCGATACCAATCGATACCAATCGATACCAAAAGCCCAATATCGGCTCCGATACAATACCGATCCGATTATCGGTGGATCACTACATAAAAGTGCACTTATCGTATGTTTATAAATATAACCAAAGGGTTTTCCTTAATTGAAATAGAAACGTTTTTGTGAAAGAATCAGGGCTGTAGCTGTAGTCAGTTTTCTACTATGCTTGATTGAAGTCATAGGCATTATAGAAAATTCTATTGAATAAATCGTTTTTAAAATTCTGTAGCAACTTAACAGAAACATTTCAGGCAATCTGAAGACACCTTTAGGCTTAATTTTACCCAATCAACACTGTCATGATGTTATGAGGAAAAATCAAAACGGGTATTTAGGTTATACTATAACACAGGCCATGCACACACCTTCACTGCCCCTACTATACAGTACTATCGTACTGTACGATAAACTGGTGCCTGATTTTTAGAGGTAACACAGCATCATTTTGTATCTCCTTTTTATCTAGTGTAGTTTTATAGCCAAGTAAAATTTGTGAACTCGGTGGATTTTAATCAGGTAGTCACCTATACACTTAATTTGATCACTGCACCTAAATCATATTAAATACTTGACATACCTCACTACAGTATTCTATGTCATTGCATGTGTTCTTACCAATAGTGAGGACAACGTGAAATTTAAAAGTTGCACCATCATCATCAGAAATATTCAGAACACTTGGTCCCAGTCTAGCAAACAATGGTAGAGGACATAATGCACTGTTGGGACCAGTAGTCTTTCCTATTGTCTGTGATACATGTCCATATATGGCTCTTGCAATTTGCCCATGTTCAAACTTGCATGTTATAGTAGTGTCTGGGTTAGGAAAACAAGGTCCTTTAATAGTTACCAGTCCACCTCCAGTGAGTGGAATAAACTTCCTATCTACCACACCAGCACCTACATAGACATAATTTTATAAATTATGAAGTAACAACATAATGTTGCATAACTATTGAACTCTACTTTCACAATACACAATGACATTAGCTTGACAAGACTTTGAATTACATTAAATATCTACAGATACTGTATACATACATACCAAAAAACTTACAATCAAGACACATGGTATGTTGTGCGGCCAAGAAGTACCTGTGAGTATATCGACAGGAAGATGTGATTTTCGCACCTCCATTGGTCTGTGCTACCTTGATGATTTTAATTGTGGCCATGCCTGCCAACGTCAGTACTCCACATAACAAATTTGAGCAAAATTACTTCAACCGTTCCCAAGATATGCAACTTCAAAAATTGGTTTAGTTTCGTATGGTTTTTTTGTTTTTTTTTCTTATTTTTCTTCTTTTCACACACCTACAAAAACTGCCATAAAACTTGAATGCCATAATCCGATTGCCTTGAAATTTGGTACACAAAAGGGGATATAACGGCGCATCTTGGTACCAAGTTTGGCTGGAATACGATAAACAGTCAAGGTGTTATTAGCGATTATTCACGAAAAATAATACCAATATCTTGTCATGCCTACAAGATAAACCGCTTATAGGAAGAAGCTGAAAATCAATACATGATTAGGATAACTATCAAACCTCAAACCTTTTGTGGTTTGAAAGTAATCAAGTTAAAGAACACAAAGATACAACAAAAAAAACAACAGTGTGCAATCAAGATTAGCTAATGAAAAACGATCACTTGCCATGCCTACTAGAAAACCCATTCGGGGGAACCATATGAAAATTGGTGTAGAGATGGAATAATCATCTTAGAAAGGACCTTCAACTATGTAGAAGAATCAGGCTTGAAGCAACAGAGTTATAACACAAGATCCAACTCAGTGTAGCAAGTGCAAGATCGAGATAATAGAGCAGTCACCCTAATAAAGCAGTCAGCTAAGAAATAAATAATTTAGTGTATTTAAGCATTCAGCTATGTCCTGTAGAGAATTTAATTCACCACCCTGTATACAACTGAACTACAATAAGCCATCTTCTAGAGAGATCAGCTAGAAACAAGTCATTCTGCAAAGTGTTAAACTACTGATAAATTGAGTCACCCTGTAGAGTGTTCAGCTAGAGTGAGAAATCGGCTAGAAACAAGTCACTCTGTGAAGAGATCAGCTAGAAACGAGTCACCCTAATGAGAATTCAACTATATTTCATGTCACCCTGTAGAGAGGTCAGCTAGAAACAAGTCTCCCAGTAGAGAGATCAGCTACATAATCATCCTGTAGAGAGATCAGCTACATAATCATCCTGTAGAGAGATCAGCTACATAATCATCCTGTAGAGAGATCAGCTGGACACAAATCACCTTGTAGAGGTAGCTACAACATGTTACCCTGTGGAGAGATCAGCTAAACATAAAGAGAGATTAGCTAGAAACAAGTCACTCTATAAAAATCAGCTAGAAACAAGACACTCTGCAGAGAGTTCAATAGAAACAAGTTGGCCTATAGAGAGATCAGCTATAAACAAGTCACACAGTAGAGATATCAGCTAGAAATAAATCTATTAGTAGAGAGATCAGCTAGAAAAAGTTACGATGTAGAGATATCAGCCAGAAACAAATTAAGATCTGCTATAAACAAATCACCCTGTAGAGAGATCAGCTAGAAACAAGTCATCCTGCAAGGATTTCAGCTACATTTCAAGTCACCTTGTAGAGAGTCCAGTAGAAACAAGCTACCCTGTAGAGAGATCAGCTAGACTGTATAAAGAGTTTGTGCAGCTATAAGCAAGTCACTATGAAGAGAGATCAGTAGAAACCAATCTCCCTGTAAAGAGATCAGCCAGAAATAAATCACCCTGTAGAGAGATCAGCTAGAAAAAAAGTCACAGATCAGGTCATCCTACAGAAAGTTCAGCTACATTTTGTGGAGTGTTTGAGCTAGATATAAGCCAGTTCAGCTACAAACAAATCTCTCAGCAGCTAGAAACAAATTGCCCTGTATAGTATTTAGTATTATAATACACAAAATATTTGATTCAGTTATGAATGCTAAATAAATTTCAACTTAATATGTAAGCTAGGAACCTTAATTAAAAGACATACAGTGAAACCTGTCTAAACAGGTCACTGCATAAAGAGGTCACCTATCTAAACTGGCCATTGTGAAAAATCCCCATATGTGCCAACTGTGTACAAAGTTATCTGTTTAGTGCAGCCACCTCCTTAATGAGGTCAGAAAATTTTGTCCCTATATGACCGGAATAGACAGATTTCACTGTATTATTTTTTTTATATTTTATGATTTTGAAGTATTTAAGTTGGGCAACCACTCAATTATAAATTACATTAGGAATATTATTGTTGAAATTTTGTCAGTATTGTTGCATGACTTGGCTGACAAATTATCCCAGACAGTAATCTATATGGGATCCACATACAACTTATATCTGACCCTCTTTACTTAATGCATCAAGAGCCAGATTTTGGGGGTAGCATTGGACACCAGATTGTACATCTTATCCAGACTCTGGTGGAAATTACCGCAGAATTTATAGTGCAGAATATATACGTAGGTTACTCACTATAGGAATAATCATCTTAAAGGAAAAGTGAACAAATTGCTATGTAACAATTGGGCATTACTCCATGTAGTCTATGGCAACACACAGTGCCACACATATTCCATGTAAGTTTCTGGAATATACACAGCTTTATTTCTGTTAACACAATCAAGTAATTCATTATCACATATAATCTGATCTCTGGATATTCTACACAGTGGATTACACCTACTTGACCTAGGCAAATGTAAACCAAACATCCTGTATCATCTGGACACACTGACAGTTACAATCTTCTTTATCTCACTCAATTATGTTGAATTATATAGTTGCGTGTTGAAATATACATTTATGTACCACTATGCGTGGGCAGTTCAAAGGTGCCATGAGTGCTATAATTTGTATATAGCACTGCTGCACTAACTGCAGCGAGTGCATTATAATGTATAATGCACTGACCGCAGTGCAATATATTTATATTGCTGACTGCGGTTTTGTGCTACATTGCACAAGTGCCAGTAGCTAAGGCTGCTATGACACCTTACCTAATAGGTGGCAAGAAGCCTCAAATTGTTATATGTGACCAGATCTGCGAAAACCCAACATAATGATGCAAGCCCAAATTTTCAGTATAAGCCATTGATTTGCAATGGGTAAAATATTTGCGTAATCGAAAAAAAAATTCGTAAAATTTTTAAATGCTCTGTTCTTTGTGAAGGAAGGGTCCTATGATAAACACCTGGATATCATCTTATTCGCCTACTCAAGAGGAATACAAAAAATCATTGTTTCGTTGCAGTAGACTAAAGGATACGTAAGTTATGGGCGTCTGTTTACGTCACATCAAAACGATCGTACACGATCGATTTTTCTTCACTTATTTTGTCTCTGTATGCAGTGAAGAATGGTAATAGAAGAAACAACTTACCCAGTAATGGACTCCCCTATTCATGGCGAACAAAATGGTGCAAGTTGCAACTCTGTACTGCATTGTATTTGTACGTTACAGCCGTTTTTGTAAGCACATGTAATTTATTTTCCCAATACTTGCTGTACAAATCGATCTTTCTGTTGTTGCTACTTTGTAGGGCTGTAACTCCAAAAGTTGTTGCCATATGAGGCTGAAACTTGGCCAGAGCATACACTTGGCTAAGTAGATTATAAATATTTAACAATAAAGAATTTGAAAAATGCGCCATTATGTCGGGTTTTCGCAGATCCGGTCACATATAGCCTAACATGCGAAATTTGATTGTGGGGCCATACAGGGAACGTCACTACTACATTATCTTACTAGTTTGATCAAAGCTTCCACCTTAACAAATCACTTCTAAAATAATATTGTATTCTAATTTATACTCACCATAATAATCGATTGTGGCATTGCCATGTGATTGTTTGGTCAAGGCCATGCTTGATACGTAATATTGTTAGTTTTAGAGCACCACAATCGATATTGGCATTCTACCTTATAAAAGAAATGTATGTAGCTGCAGCGTTGGATCTTTTCCACCTATTAGTACTAGTAATAGCATGGGTAGCAGTGAAATTTGGGATAAATATCACGAGTGTTGTATTGGAAATGGGGATAAATTTCACGAGGCGAAGCCGAGTGAAATTTACCATTTCCAATACAACAAGAGTGGTATTTATCCCAAATTTCACTGCTACCCATGCTATTCCCAGTTAATACCATACTCGCTGCATATACGCATGCTGTGCATTAGCGTTGCCATGTACGCAATTTGTCACTATGTACTAAACACGTGTCAACACTAATTGTTAACATAAATTCTAGCCAATGAAATTGCAATTACAACTTTTTCACTGCTACCAGTGAAATACGGGATAAATTTCACTGCTACTATTGAGACTTTTGTATGGGCACTGAAACAGGTATGGTATTAGTATATGTAATAGGATGGATGGCTGTGGTATTCGGGATTAATAGTGGGAGCATTGTAAACAGGAAGGAGTAAAATAGTGCGAGGCTTTGCCTCGCACTATTTCCTTCCTGTTTACAATGCCAGAACTATTAATCCCGAATACCACAACCATCCGTCCCATTGCAAATTAATCCGACAACCATAGCAACTGTTACTAGGCAACAGAAATTCAAAAAATAACCACTTAAAAGGCCAAACACACTTAGCAACCGTTGCCTAGCAGCAACCGTCGTTATGGTCTCAAGATGACGTTCACTTTAGCAACCCGTTGCTTAGCAACCCATTGCTTAGTAACCAACCATATTGTTGCAATGCCATGGAGCATCTATCACTATGGTAACACTAGTTGTGAAGTCAGACATTTACTTAATAGAAACACACCACACTATTTTAGCCGATCAAATTAGTATTATATGTTTTTGGCAAGGGACCTTGACAAACAAGTGCAATACTAATTCTATTGGCTAATCGCTTGACGTATTTCAAAATAATACATCAAGGTGCTATTGAGAGTATTATACTGTAACACATTCAGTTGTTGGATTAGGTGAGCGGTATATAACAGTTATACAACATGCACTTGTGCTCTGCCTCTATAACGCACTCACCTTCGGGCCTAACAGCCCTCAGGTTTGTGCATTTATATCAGGTGGAGCACTCATGCCCGTTGTATAACTATATAATATGTCAGCGTCTGGTATATGTACTGTCAGTCTATGAACTATGCATCACTTAATGTTTTATGTGTCATTTCATACCTTCATAGTTACAGCCAGACTTATTAATGCTTTTCTGATCGAGGCGTAACATCAATTTGCTCTTTTCACAATTTGGTATGCCATCATTTTGATTATCAGCTGAGCTTGTACGATACTGAGCAGACTTCTCTGTGCCACTAAATCCAATATATGGCTGAGAACCTTTTTCACTTGACAATGAATTCAAAATATTCGAATTTTGGTACAAAAACATAGCAAAACTGTGTCTACCATTTGTAGTGAGAATAGTGGTGAAAGTGATAGGCTAAGGAGGAAAATAATGTGCAAGTATATGTAGATATTCCAAGAAGCAAAGACAGCTATATGATGATGTCACACGAATACACACAGGTACACACACAATAGCTAGTTATTAGTGAAACAAGGGAAGTTACCTACAGGTAGACATCTTATCCCTAATTCAGTCATGTGTTGTATGTTAACTATTTAAGACTGGTAAACCAGTATATACCACAACAATAGAAAGAATGGTTGTGTAAATAAGTGCAATACACTGAAGTAGTAATGGTTCATATAATATGTGACCGGATCTGCGAAAACCCAACATAATGGCGCAAGCCTAAATTTTCAGTATAAGCCATTCATTTGCAATGGGTAAAATATTCGCATAATCGAGAAAAAAAATTCTTAAAATTTTTAAATGCTTTGTTCTTTGTGAAGGAAGGGCCCTATGATAAAAACCTGGATATCACCTTATTCGCCTACTCAAGAGGAGTCCACAAATTTTGTTTTGTTGCAGTAGACTAAAGGATACATAAGTTATGGGCATTTGTTTACGTCACGTCGAAACGATTGTACGCGATCGATTTTCTTCACTGATTTCGTCTCTGTATGCAGTGATGAATGGTAATAGAAGAAAAAACTTACCTGGTAATGGACTCCCCTATTCATGGCGAACACAGTGGTGCAAGTTGAAACTCTGTATTGCATTGTATGTGTAAGTTACAGCCATTTTTGTAAGCTCATGTAATTTATTTTCTCAATACTTGCTGTACAAATCGATCTTTCTGTTGTTGCTACTTTGTAGGGCTGTAACTCCAAAATTTGTTGCCATATGAAGCTGAAACTTGGCCAGAGCATATACTTGGCTAAGCAGATTATAAATATTCAATAATAAAGAATTTGAAAAATGCGCCATTATGTCGGGTTTTCGCAAATCCGATCACATATATACCATGACTAGTACTTAACATGCAGAAAAACATATACCCCATACTTAATTTTTACATCTGGGAACACTCAATCCAACTATCAATTATTGAAAAGTAAAGTGGACATTACGATATGTTTTTAGCTACATTCAGCCTGTTATACAACATTACAATTACAAGAAATGCCTCTGCAATCAATCCAATCACTATGGAAACATGTGCAATTTCTGTTACAAATGTAGGGAAGTCAACAACCCACAAATCGACACCTTGCACTGTCAACAAAAAGAAATCAGAAAGCAAAGGTAATTCCATGATGCACATATTGTAGGTACTGCAGTATGCCAAAAGGCACCTGCTGGGCTCATTTTTGACAAACCAATACTGAGTTAGGAGACACTCTCTCCTCTATTACAGATTCTTGATGTAACCCAATATACAATATTACCATATTACATATGCACAGGCATGCATTGATTTAGTATACATACCCTAATAGAGGAAAGCATACTTATACTGTACAGTGGGAAATTTTTGAAAGGTTAAATTTAAAAAAAAATTCAAAAACGATGCATTTTCAAAAATAATGTTTCATAATTTATCAGAAATAGCTAGCTAGCATCTTAGAAGTGATGATTAAGCAACATACAAAGTTAGAGTGTTTGTATTCTACTGTAATGTTATGCAGTTAGCTAGCTACAGCTAGACCTCGATCAGTCCATTACTCTCTCATGGCCAGACCCTACTCTCTGCATGGCGCTTATCAATTACAGACTACGACTGGTTACTCAATGGGATAAAACTTTACAAGTGACACCACAAGTCTTAAAAGCCTATGAGAAAATCATTATTCTAGCCTGAGTGAAATAACTGAAAGCCAGCTAGACATGGCTGAATCTAATTGGATTGTAGCATTAAGACCAAACCACGTGATTCAAGCTGGGAAGGGGTAGCTAACTATATGCAATTCTACCAAAGTCAAATGAGCATTTATCAATATGTATGCTTACCTGAACAATCACAGCAGCACTTTCTAACGTATGTGAACAATGCAACCACTTAACTAGCTTTCTCCACTTAACTAGTAAGCAGAGTTCAAGATCCTTTCCAGTTAATTATCTAAGTGGTAAAGATGACCTGTTGCAAAAATACTTTTTTGAACTTGCAATTAAGCACTCTTTTTGAAAATTTAACTATTCAAAAATTTCCTGCTACACAGTACAAACACCTTCCTTACCATCTCTTCAAAAGTCTTATAACATTTCTTCATAAATAATTTTTATATTGTATATAATGTTTTGGCAAAAAAATCTGATATACTACAAATTATTCACTTACGTACCTCCACAAAATTTTTACTTTTAACATTCGTCCAGGTTACAACAAATGCCCAATGTGCTTCAAACTGTGTCATACTTGATTCAACATTTCTAATTTCTGTGCTAATGTACTCTAACAGTTCAGTGTGTGTACTTTCCTTAAAGTGCACATTTCCTCCATCTGTTACGTCAAGGTCAGTCCAATAAGGAGCAATAATCACCTCATTATCTAAAGGAGCATCAGACCTTGCTTGAGTAAACGGTTTATTGAAGGATATCCGTCCATTTGTGCTAACCTATGCAATGGATTAAAACAAAAAACATGACAACTGATTCATGCGGTACAAATGTGATGCATGCGGTACAAAAAACTTTAATGGCAATTCGATTCATATTCTTGTGCACAAAATGCTACAGCCTATAAAATATACAAATTTGTGATCAAACTACATACCCTCTCATCTATGTGGTCAGCAAGTGTAAGAGAAGGGCATTAGCATGTTAATAGTGTTGTATAAAAATCAAAGTTTACTTGGGTGAGAAAGCACTATCAAACAGTACAGCAGTACCATTTAATAGTGGTATGCAATATCAGGATTTTCATTTCAATATGATATCAATACGATAATAGGGTAAATATCGAAATTTTGATTCAATTTTTGATAATTTTTAATTGTGTGGATGGAGTAATTGCATGGGCAGCCAATATTTATAAATATGCTTCAAATACAATTTACACTCCAAAACTATTGCATAGAACTAATAATAAGCCTAGAAAACTGGTAGACAAACTTTTAAAGTGGCTAGATTGTACTGAACCAACCTTCATTTCTAGCGTGATTGTGCAATCACACACTAAATGCTGTTGATTTATCAAAATATTCTTCGATATTTCAATAATTATAGAAACTTTTTCGATAACATCGAAATCTGCTAAAGTGGTATAGAAATCGATCCGATAACGATATTGACAAATTATCACGATATCGATATTTTTTTGATATATCGTACACCACTACCGTTTAAGTAGGGATCGTGGTGAAAATTTTGCTCCACCTAAAATTCTGACTTGAAAAATCATCCTAGAGACGTCTAACGCAACAAAAATCTTTACAGAAGAGCACTAGTGCATATAATACAAAATACAGTATTAAACTTTAAAAATTGACAAAACTCAAATTTTAGTCTCACTGCCTCACTGACCAGTCGCAAGGCTATAGGCCAAAAAAAGCAGAACACAGTCACCATTTTACGCCACAATAACAAACTCACCAGTGGAATGTGCCTTTTAGCGTTCCGACGAGAATAGGCCCTCTGTGCCTTGTCTTTTCTTTTATCTTCAATCAGTCTACTTGTTTTCTTCATCCAATGAAATCATACCAAGGTGTTAATTTTCCGTATCAGCACTTTCTTTCCGCAGCATATTTAGATGCTACAGAATTATTTCAAAGATGGATTTCAGAAGCACTTCAGTCCCGGCACTACTATAAGAGGTATACTTGCTAGATATCTGCTACTTCACGACTGGGATCCTGTTCGCAATAGGTTTGCGACCGCATCCATCAATTAAATATTAAAGTTGAGAGCTCAGATACCCCACCTCCTAACTACCTTATTTATTTATTGATTTATTCTTCTGGGCAGACAGTATGCCGATGCACCCAGGGAATGAATAACACACCAAGGAAAATTACATTGTTCTGGTAGACATAGCTATAAGAAAAAGAAGCAAGCACAATATAAAATCAGTATATATTACCATATTGTTCTAATGGAGACAGGTGCCCCTCAGCAACAGCAAGGTCGATGGCTGGAGGCATGCACACAAGGATGCTTGGATCTAGAACGCGATCCCCTGTTACACATTATTGAAGAGTGCAGCAAGGAGAACCCCAAACTACAGCGAAGCCAGCCCATAACCACAGAATATGGGGAACTCCATTTCTCACTGAGTAAATGGGCAAGATGTTTATTAGTGATGATAATTGCCTTCCCATAATTATTTATTTAATTCAATACCAAGTAGGGACTTCCCACTGAGTTATGCTGTAACACCATCATTCATCTCTTGTTTCACTACTTTTTATTGCATAGATCCCTACTTCATTTTTAAATTAAACATTTAAAAAAATTCTAGTTAAGCATTGAATCCACTGACCAACTGGTCCATTACTCATGATCTAAATTCCGCTAGAATTTTAATTGTAAAATAAACTCAATAATTTAATGACAGAAGTGTGCACAGGAACTTTCAGCCACACTGTTATACGTAAGTATATAGGGCATATCACATGATAAACTTACATATAATTTTGTGTATTCTTGATCTCCAACACAAAAGGGAACAGATAGAGTTATTTCACCAGTACTAGCATTATTGTTGGGAGTTAGTTTATATACAGTACAATTTTCACCATCCAGTAGTTCAAACTTTCCTCCTCTAGTAGATGTGTTAGTGTATATCAGTCCTGTTGTTGTGTTGACAGTGCAAACTGCACCTTCAGAAAACAACTCTGTGTAAAAATTAAACATTAAATAACAACCACTGATATATTACACAAATAGTTATGTACCGGAAAAGTTCATTGAACAATGAAGTCCAATATCTCCAGGTCTTTGTTCCTGATAATTTTTACAAGACTTTTCATCAGAATCAGAACAACACACTTTCTGTGGGAAATAATCTGATGAGAGATATTGTAAATACAAGTCATCATCATAAGGGTGATTGTAATATGATCTAGCTTGTTGAGGTGAATAGTTTCCATCAGAATCATAGCAACATCGCAATCCCAGTTTCTTACTATATGTGTACATGAAATATATCATCAAAATAATTGCCTGTTAGAAGCATGCTTATTTGTGACCAGATTTTGGACACCTATTTTTAGCACCATGTACTTACATGTACATTCATAGACAAATGGTAATTTAAAATGGTATTTTACTATATAGTATTTTAAAATTTTAAAAGGGATCTATGCAATAAAAAGTGGTGAAACAAGAGATGAATGATGGTATTACAGCATAGCTCGGTGGGAAGTCCCTACTTTGGCATTGAACAAATGATTAATGTGCACTTTCAGCCCCACCGGAGTTATGCAGTAATATGATCATTCATCCCTTGTCTCACTACTTTTATTGCATAGGTCCCTACTTCTTTTTTAAAACATTTTTCAAAAATATGCTATGGCAGAGCTAGCTACAATTAACTTGTGACTGTTCTATTAGAATATCATACATGACTGTACTGTTAAGTAAATAGCTAGATTTTTAAGAGGTGTGGTCTCCATCATGAACCACAATAGTGGTTCATAATAGAGATCGGGGTAAAAATTTTCAAAACTCTAATAGAACGCACACCAAAAGCAGCCTTCCGGGCTTTGGATGTGTTTCAAAAACCTTCCAGACCTTGTAAAGACTGATCTGGAAGTATAAAACACCAGGGAAGTGGTTTTGGGAGTTTTTAAAAATTTCCAAAATCACCCAAATTCTCCATCGTCTTCTTATTTCGCGCATCTACAGCCCACAGGAAGTAGATATCAGCACTAAAAACGTATGGCATATTTTAAAATCATTCCTACCCAGGTCTCTGTGGTATTAGACCCTTTTGGTGGTGAATTTGGTGGATTTTGGAGGTGTCTAAGTTACTTAGACCCTTTTCATGTTTACTTAGACCCTTTCATGTTTACTTAGACCCTTTCATGTTTAAGTAGACCCTTTCATGTTTACTTAGACCCTTTTCATGTTTACTACGTGCACCCAGACTGGTAGCGTTGGCAACGCATCGCCACCTGAAAATTAATTTTAAACCCGCAACTGTTGTTACGGCTGGAGTTATGGCTTGTTTCTACTAATGAACGCTACATTTCTCTGTTACAAGCAGCTGTCAACAATGTTAAGGTACAACAACTACATAAAGGGTCTAAATAACTTAGACTTCAGACCACAGGGGTCTAACTATTACTTAAAATCTTTGTTTTCTAAGGTGATTGCGAGATATAGAGCTAGAGTCATGGCTTTGAAACACCATTCACTCATGAAGCCATAAAAGCAAAAGTACAGCAGTTTTAAAAAAATGCCATTTGAAGCAACATACGGGACTAAAACTCATCAAGATGTATTAAACTAAACATTAAACATAAATGCTACTTACTGAAATTTGTTTCTGAACGTTTTAGACTCTTCAACTCACATCAGTGAAGGGGGTGTGGCCCATAGCCCGTCACTGAAACTACATTCTGGGCACTTTCCTAAGGGCTGCTACAGCCATTTATCAGTCAAAAATCGACATAACAAGCCTTGTAACCTATCAGAAGTAGCATAACCCTTCGAATCAAAAAGGGGTGTGTCCCCTTCGTACGTGATCAAAAATTAAGGGCAGCTCCGAAGCTTTGGGGGAAAGAATTTTCGAAAGAAAACAGTATCGCCTTCCAGTATATGTATCAGGCTTTATAAGCTACCAGAAATATTAAACAAAAAATTTCCAACATAAAAAGAACAGAAGTAAAAAGAGGGTGTGTCTCCTTCGTACATGATCAAAAGATTGAGAGCAGTTGCCTTAAGGATCTGCAAGAGAGAAGACTAAATAATAGCTACAGATAGCTACTTTTTACAGATTGGTAGGGTTTTCCAGCTACATAATTTCAATGCCTTATTGTTGTGGATCAAAGCATTTAACATGTTGGGTGAATACAGCCTGTGCATGATCATGCCTTTTCAGAGTCTATAACTATTCCATAAGATTCAGATCATGAGTACACACTCTATCTTTAGCTAGTAGACAGATGCTTGAGCATCATGAAGCAAACCTTCATATACTCAGTACTACATGAAGTGCACACCAGCCATAAAATTGTGTTGTCCATGTGCATGGACATGAAAAAATTTCAGAAGCTATGGGGGCAAAAAATTGTAAATTTAAACAAGTAGAATAGGGATTGTAGTTGTGATTTTGAATAACTGTATAAACAAGAAGTAATAGGGATGGTGATTCACAATACTGCTTAATACATCAATACAAGCCAAGTAGCTTGATCTGTGTACGTTGAATTTAAGATCCCTATTTCGGCTTTTTATTTGAACAGTCGAAATAGGAATCTTAAATTCAATGTACACAAATCAAGCTGCTCGGCTTGTATTGATGTATTAACCCTTTAAGGACCGCTGCTGTAATATTACATCCAAACTAAGCATTGCTCGAAAGCCCAGCGCCGTAATATTACGTCCAAGATTATTGGCAGTAAACAAAGAACTATAACGCCGCAACAAATGAAGCTATGAGACCAAAACAGGGGCCATTTTAATCGCCATTCATAGGCAATTCTTTTGATATATAAGGCCAGTTTATCACGCAAAACTAAGCCTGTGTATAATTCCTAACAAAGTACAAACATTTAATATTTACACAACAATAAAACTAACATTGTAGAAATCACTCCATAATTTTGGCTGTGTTCATCGTATTAACTTCAAATAAAGCTCAGAGTGCTCACTAATTAGAGGCAAAGAATTTGATATACAAGATCACGTGATGCGGTTTTTAAAAACAAAAATGGCGGAACATTTTTATTGCTTGTGTCACGAAGAAATTGATCGCGTGCAGGTGTTTGAAACTCACCTTAGTGCTTGTAAGACATTGGTTTTCTACACCTTGGTAAGTTAGATAATGTTGTATATTATCGTCAGGCAAGTCTTTTAGTATAAGTTGTTATACCATTGAGCACTTGTAGGGGCTTTGTCAACACTATATACTTTTTTAAAAGACAAAATGCGTAATAATCATAAAACGTGTGGGCTTTCAAGGTAGACTATGCACACAATTCTTGGTCCTTAAAGGGTTATTAATTAAGCAGTATAGTGAATCACCATCCCTATTACTTCTTGTTTATGCAGTTTTATTCAGAATCACAACTACAATCCCTATTCTACTTGTTTAAATTTACAATTTTTTGCCCCCTAGTAATCTATTGCTATTAGTCCACCTACATATCTTTAATTTATTGCTGGGCGTGGTCACAAACCTATCGCAAACAGGATTCCAATCACAAAATTGCAGATATGTACATAGCTAGTATATCTCTTATAGTAACAATGGGACTAAAGCGCTTTTGAAATCCAGCTCTGAAATAATTCTGTGGCATCTAAATAATTTACGTCACCAAAAGAAAGTGTTGACACAGAAAATTAATGCCTCAATATGGTTTCGTTGGATGAAAAAGAAGACACACAGCCTGTTTGATTAATTAAAGATAAAATAAAAGACAAGGTGCAGAGGGCCTACATCGTTGGAACCCCAAAAGGCACATCCCACTGGTGAGTTTGTTATTGTGGCATAAAATGGTGGTCATGTACTGCTACGTTTGGTCTCTAGCATTGTGATTGTGATCAGGCAGTTAGTCAGGCAGTGAGGCAGCAAGGCTAAAATTTGAGTTTTGGCAACTTTGTTAAAATTCTATATCCGACCACCTGTAAATGTTTTTTTATATTTAATGCTGTAATATAAATTATATGGACTAGTACTACTCCGTAAAGGTGATTACATCACATAAAATGTTTCTAGGATGACGTAGGATTTTGAGCAACACACGAAATTTTCAGGGAAATCTCCCTACTTAAATGGTACTACTGAACTGTCTGATAACTTATGGCATGAAATCACCAACTTGGGCTGCTACATACATGGGTGAAATTTTCTGTGAAGATAGAGACATTTATAGTTTTTCAGAGTATCTAGAATACTAGAAACAGCCTCTGCAATTTCTCACCATGACAATACAATTGTCACTCCAGTTTACTAGCTTCTAGAGTGATGTAATGGCTTGACATGCTTACAGAAGTCTGTGTCCAGATAGCAGACCTAGCAAGATTATTAGTGTGAAAATTGTTAGTTAGATAATGTAGCCATCCTGTACTGGTGCTATATTAAATAGCCTAAAGGTAGGTTTTCCAAAATTAGACTACATTTTTTCATGCAGTGTACATAGCTAACCTTTTTTGTATAGTTATATAGTAATAACTAGAACCTATTGATTTATAGGCTATGGTATCTTTACACAAGTTGCTCAACAGAGAAAAAACACAAAAGCATCAAGACACATGGTTACATAGAGCCATGTGGCCAAGGAAGCCGGCGCACCACACTGTGTGTACTTTGACAGGAAGACGCATGCATAGGTAGCATAGCTCCATTATCCCTTCTCCATAACACACTATTTTTGTATTATAGCTGTTCACCATGTAGGGCAGGCCACCCAACAAATGTGGTTAAATTCACGCCAGCCATTTGTGAGATACATAGAGGTATTCAAATTTAAAATTTTCTTTTCTTAGGCCTTAAGGGGGTCTACAGGATTATAGATATCTTTTTGCACACTTTGCAGAAATTGCTGAAAAATGCAATCATGTAACTAGATTGCCTTGAACTTTAGCACCTACAGGATGACATGTAGGGATTCCTGACTCTTAAGGTTGACATGTCCATAGCTGAAATTTTTATGGGGTGACATTTTGTGGCTGAACTCTCTACAGGGTGGCTGGTTTGTAGCTGAAATCCCTATAGGGTGATTTGGTCATGGCTAACTTTCTATGTGGTGGCTTGATATAACTGATCTCAATGCAACATGACTTGATGTCACTCTACAGGGTGGATTTTAGAGCTGAACTCTCTACAGGGTGACAGGGTGACTTGTTTGAAGTTGAACTCTCTCCATTGTGACTTTTTGTAGCTGAACACTCTACTTGCAATGTAGTTGAACTTTCTATAGGACGACTGCTAGATACTGTTTTTTCTAATAGTGTCAGAGTTATCTTGATCAAGCAGTTTTTACACATGGTCATCTTATAATTCAGTGTTTCTTTCTTCTAAACCACTGAAAGGTTCAAGTATTCTACGATGATTACTCCACCTTATACAACCAACTTTCAGCTAATTCCTATAAGTAGTTTGCCTCACAAATGAATGTTTTTCTATTAAACAAGGGTGGCTCTTATTGACCCTTAACATACTGAGTTCAAATATTGCACACAACGCATAAACCGAATACCGTATCATAGAGCCAAGCATCATTACCAGAAGTATTGTAGTAATATCTTGTGAATTTATCCCACAGAAGGCTAATTCTACTCTTGTGACTACTTCATAAAACAATAATAATTGAGTTGCCATGTATTATTAGTTTGGTTTTTGCAATAATGGTGCTTACGTTTCAGCCAGTCACAATGAGACACACACCCACAAACCAGGCCCTTCCACCCCCTTTCGTGAGGAAGGTTTACTAACAACTATGTTAACCCTTTATTACCGAAGTTTTTTTTACAAAACCGCAAGTGTGAAAACTTTTATGGCTTGTGTGAACTGTGGGCGATACGAGTGGACCCCACCCATTAATTAACCCATCAAGCTATATACCGTTTGATAGCCATCTCTCTCTTCTACCAACACAGCTAGAATACTTACAGATCACACACACAACTCACGCGCTATGAAGCGAAGAAAGCGTATCTTCTCCGTATCGCCATGGCATTGAAAGATGGGCGCCGCCATCTTACTAATCAACGCGATGACATCACACTATTTATTTTTAGAATCCTTATCACGTGGGGAATGGAGTAATTCCAACTAAAGCCTCCTAGTAGCAGGGAGAAGGCGAACATGGAGTTTTAAACAGGTATTATTGTTTTGTATACGCTATTTTATATTGCCAAGTGCCATAACTTGCCCATGCTTCTTCCTATCGCCGAACGGTAAACGTCATTAAACACGCCCGGTCCTTCTGAGCAGTTTGGTAGCAATTTCAGCTTCGTAGCCCCTAGGAAAAAGGAGTTATGGCTCCGTTTATAAAGGGCACTCGTTATGGCAATATATTAGCCATTCAATAAAGGGTTAAACACTCTCACACATTGACACTCCACAGAAATGTATTGTGAGTAACATATTTTACTATTCCGTAAGGGAGTAACAATGATCCAGTGGATGCATTTGTGTTACAGTCAATGGACTCACATGAGATGATTCCAATCCTAGGTACTTTTCTGTATATCTATGACTGTATGCCATTTAAAAATAATTAAATTTCTAACAAGATGGTGGTGATTACAAGATGGTATAATGCTGTGTTTCAGAGATACTGTGCCATGAAGAAGCAAAGGGATGAAGCAAAGTGAAATCCTTATCATCATCTTGGCAGATTCACTATGGCTACAATGTAACTTGTGATTGTTCTATTGGAATATCACACATGACTGTTATATTAGAGTATCTCAAGTCAGTGTGCAGCTACGTAGCTAGACCAATAAGGGGTGAGGTCATCTTGTTTACTGTTAAGTAAATAGCTAGATTGTTAAGAGATGTGGTCTTTGTACTCTATCGCTATTAGTTCACCTAGATCTTTATTCAATGGGTGTGGAAACCAGTCAAAAAATTGATGGGTGTTGTTGCGGACTATCGCGGACAGGATCTCAATAGCAAAGTTGCAGATATCTAGCTAATGTACCTCTTGTAGTAGTCTTGGGACTGAAGCGCTTTTGAAATCCAGCTCTGAATTAATTCTGTGGTATCTAAAAATATGCTGCCGAAAGATATGGAAAATAATGGTTTCATTCGATGAAGAAGTCACAAGCAGATTGAAAAATAAAAGAAAAGACAATGTACAGAGAGGGCCTCCATTCATCGGAACCCAAAAAGGCTGGTGAGTTTGCTATTGTGGCATAAAATGGCACCTGTGCACTGCTTTGTTTGGCATCTAGCCTTATGATTGTGGTCAGTCAGGCAGTGAGACTAAAATTTGAGTTTTTGGAAATTTGTTAAAATTCTATATCCAGCCACCTGTAAGTGTTTTGTTATATATTATCTAATCCAAAACAGCCAAGCTGTAAAAAAAGAGTGCGGCCCTCAAAAAGGCTATGGTTAAAAAAGATGTGAAATCCAAGGTGGCGGCCAAGAAATGGCTGTGATGGTAGGTTAATGGTAAAAATTTTAATAACGACAATTCAGGTGAATTTTTTGGTGCCGCTTGGTCAATTGGCACAAAATTCACCTGAATTGTCGTTATTAAAATTTTTACCATTAACCTACCATCACAGCCATTTCTTGGCCATCACCTTGGATTTCACATCTTATTTTCACCATAGCCTTTTTGAGGGCCACACTCTTTTTTTACAGCTTGGCTGTTTTGGATTAGATTTCACTTCTTTTTGTATTTGTATACCCCAAAGCCGGCTTTGGGACTTTTTAACATATCTTTTTTTCTTTACCACAGGAAGAAGAAAAGATGAAGCAGATGTACTTTAAATATTTCTGATTTTATCAGTAAATGTACAAATTATATATATATTTTTGTCATATCCCGAGTATCCGGGTTATAACTGTTATGTGCTACTTTCATTGGCATGTCTACTGCTCCCGGTAGTAATACAGTTGTAAGTAAAACATTGATTGTTAAAGACAACGTTGGATTGTTACCTGAAGACGAACTAGCAAGTCATTATTGTTTACAAGTGCCTGGCTGGTGTCCCTGTGTTAACTGCCGCGACTTTTCACCACCAAGTGTTTCTCTGCTGGCTAAAGACAATGCTAAAGACGATTTTGTGCGACATGAATCGTGAGTCATACTGCCTGATGTTGAAGCGAAAGGCAAGTGCTACAACTAGTGCTGTGAACACTGCTGGAGAAGGTACAGAGGCTGCTAAGCAGAAAGCCCAGGAAGTCCAAGCACGTGATACACACCGAGATGCACTAGCTGCCTTGGATCACCCCCAAGGATCAACCAGGCAAGAGGTTTCAATTTGACTGCCACAGCGATGATTTACAGAAGTTTAAAGAAGGGGAGTGTCCAGCTAACACTGCTAAAAGCAACGAGTGGGCACTTAGAAACTTTGAAACCTGGCGAAACGCTAGAAATGAAAAGTTCCCAGATGACCCATGCTCTGAAGATGTTTTTGCAAACAAGAAAACTGCTTGTGACTGGCTATGTAAATTTGTGTGCGAAACAAGAAAAGGCGACGGGGAAGAATACACCCCAAGAAGTCTTTACTTACTGCTAAATGGACTGCAACAATACATTCGAAAGACGGAGAAGTTTAATATTTGGAAAGATCCGGTGTTTACACCACTCAAAAACGTCTGCAATTCATTATTCAAGCGCTTACATAACAGTGGTGTGGGTGCTGGTATTAAATCTATGCCTGTGCTGACTCCTGATGATGAAGACAAGCTTTGGGCAACTGGAATTTTGAGTTTGGAGAATCCCACAGGGTTATTAAGAGCGGTTTTTTTTCTATAACAGAAAAAACTTTTGTCTTAGAGGAGGCCAGGAACAAAGAGTACTGAAATTGTCACAGATACGCAGGGAAACTACTATTGTTAATGGTAAAGAACTAAGCTCATATGTGTATACTGAGTTTGGCTAAAAAAATCGACAGGGTGGGCTGGGCTCATTAAATCGTCAGAACAAAGTTGTCTGTCAGCACGAAAATACTACAGGAAAGGGTGCGTGCCATGTTGCTATACTTGACAAATATCTACAGAAGATACCAGCTGAGGCAATAAACAAAGATGTCTTTTATTTAACTCCACTTCAAAAGATGCCTACAGATCAAGCAAAGCCTTGGTTTAAGGTTGTTCCTGTTGGTAAGAACCGTTTAAACGCTATGTTGAAAGAAACGAGTATGGGCTTACATTAAACAATACTAATCACAGCTTGAGAGTTTATGGTACAACGACGATGTTTCAGGAAAATGTACCTGATAAGTTAATCAAAGAGTGAACTGGCCATAGATCACTGAAAGCTTTACATCAGTATGAGCGAAATTGTGATACACAACTGTTGGATGTTTCAAATATTTTATCTAACAATGAAGGATCCTCAACTTCTTGTGATCAGCTGTTTTCACCAAGAGAGAAAATACCAAATGCTCCTGCTGGAGTGATGAAGCCTCAAGTGCCCACAAATGACCAGTCATTTAGTGAAAATGGTAGTGGCACAGAATTGGTGGCATATGGTTCTTCTACCACAGCTGTAAGTCATAGACGTTCATTGATTAGTCAAGATCAGTTTGTTACAAAGCAACACTTGCCACCCCCTGCTCCAACATTTATCTTTAACAGTTGCAACTTTTCAAGCTGTCCAATATCTTTTTCTGGTTCATATCAAGACAGTAGATGACATTGATGAGCTTTTAAAAGACATATCAGTTGATCAGCTGTTTGACCCATAAAGGACATTAAAGAGACAGTCTTTATGATTATATCTATGTGATTATATACAAAGTTTAAATGTACAATTATTGCTTAATAATCAATCAAAATATTTCAAAGTCTAATACAACTATAATTGCCATAGAAACAGGCCTCTTATAAGTATCACCTCCTGGGTTGAACAAGTTGCATAATGTTGTTTACTGGACTTTATGGAATGTAAATGTTGAGAGTTTGTTGACTGTTGAGGCCTGCACATGGAATGCTGTGGGACACCACAAAGTGTGGCATATAAGTTATATACCACAGTTTGCTGTGGTATATCAGTTATATATTATCTAATCCAAAACAGCCAAGCTGTAAAAAAAGAGTGCGGCCCTGAGAAAGGCTATGGTGAAAAAAGATGTGAAATCCAAGGTGGCGGCCAAGAAATGGCTGTGATGGTAGGTTAATGGTAAAAATTTTAATAACAATTCAGGTGAATTTGGTGCCGCTTGGTCTTGGCACAAAATTCACCTGAATTGTCGTTATTAAAATTTTTACCATTAACCTACCATCACAGCCATTTCTTGGCCGCCACCTTGGATTTCACATCTTTTTTCACCATAGCCTTTCTCAGGGCCGCACTCTTTTTTGCAGCTTGGCTGTTTTGGATTAGATTTCACTTCTTTTTGTATTTGTATACCCAAAGCCGGCCATAGGCTGGCTTTAGGGCTTTTTAGCCTGTCATTTATTCTTTACTACAGGAAGAAGAAAAGATGAAGCAGGATGATTTCTTTGTAGCTGACCTCTCTGCAAGGTGATCCTTCTAGCTGATCTCTCTACCGGATGACTTGCTTGTAGCTGAACTATCTACAGGGTGATTTGTTTGTAGCTGAACTCTCTACAAGGTAACTTCTTCTAGCTAATCTTTCTACAGGGTGATTTGTTTGTCTCTACAGGGCAATTTGTTTGCAGCTGAACTCTCTACATGGTAGTTTCTTTGTAGCTGAACTCTCTACAATGTAACTTCTTCTAGCTGAACTCTCTACAGGGTAACTTGTTTCTAGTTGAACTCTCTACAGGGTGATATGTTTGTAGCTGAACTCTCTACAAGGTAACTTCTTCTAGCTGATCTTTCTACAGGGTGATTTGTTTGCAGCTGAATTCTCTACAGGGAAATTTGTTTGCAGCTAAACTCTCTACATGGTAGTTTCTTTGTAGCTGAACTCTCTACAATGTGACTTCTTCTAGCTGAACTCTCTACAGGGTGACTTGTTTCTAGCTGATCTCTCTACAGTGTAACTTGTTTCTAGCTGAACTCTCTACAGGTTGATTTGTTTGTAGCTGAACTCTCTACAATGTACCTTCTTCTAGCTGAACTCTCTACAGGGTGACTTGTTTGTAGTTGAACCCTCTACAGGATGATTTATTTGTAGCTGAACTCTCTACAAGGTAACTTCTTCTAGCTGATCTTCCTACAGGTGATTTGTTTGTCTCTACAGGGCAATTTGTTTGTAGCTGAACTCTCTATATGGTAGTTTCTTTGTAGCTGAACTCTCTACAATGTAACTTCTTCTAGCTGAACTCTCTACAGGGTAACTGCTGAACTCTCTACAGGGTGATTTGTTTGTAGCTGAACTCTCTACAAGGTAACTTCTTCTAGATGATCTTTCTACAGGGTGATTTGTTTGTAGCTGAATTCTATACAGGGCAATTTGTTTGCTGCTGAACTCTCTACATGGTAGTTTCTTTGTAGCTGAACTCTCTACAATGCAACTTCTTCTAGCTGAACTCTCTACAGGGTAACTGCTGAACTCTCTACAGGGTGATTTGTTTGTAGCTGAACTCTCTACAAGGTAACTTCTTCTAGCTGATCTTTCTACAGGGTGATTTGTTTGTAGCTGAATTCTCTACAGGGCAATTTGTTTGCAGCTAAACTCTCTACATAGTAGTTTCTTTGTAGCTGAACTCTCTACAATGTGACTTCTTCTAGCTGAACTCTCTACAGGGTGACTTGTTTCTAGCTGATCTCTCTACAGTGTAACTTGTTTCTAGCTGAACTCTCTACAGGTTGATTTGTTTGTAGCTGAACTCTCTACAATGTACCTTCTTCTAGCTGAACTCTCTACAGGGTGACTTGTTTGTAGTTGAACCCTCTACAGGATGATTTATTTGTAGCTGAACTCTCTACAAGGTAACTTCTTCTAGCTGATCTTTCTACAGGGTGATATGTTTGTCTCTACAGGGCAATTTGTTTGTAGCTGAACTCTCTATATGGTAGTTTCTTTGTAGCTGAACTCTCTACAATGTAACTTTTTCTAGCTGAACTCTCTACAGGGTAACTGCTGAACTCTCTACAGGGTGATTTGTTTGTAGCTGAACTCTCTACAAGGTAACTTCTTCTAGATGATCTTTCTACAGGGTGATTTGTTTGTAGCTGAATTCTCTACAGGGCAATTTGTTTGCAGCTGAACTCTCTACATGGTAGTTTCTTTGTAGCTGAACTCTCTACAATGTAACTTCTTCTAGCTGAACTCTCTACAGGGTAACTTGTTTCTAGTTGAACTCTCTACAGGGTGATATGTTTGTAGCTGAACTCTCTACAAGGTAACTTCTTCTAGCTGATCTCTCTACAGGGTGATTTGTTTGTAGCTGAATCCTGTACAAGTGATTTGTTTGCAGCTGAGCTCTTTACAGAATAGTTTCTTTGTAGCTGAACTCTCTACAAGGTAACTTCTTCTAACTGATCTTTCTACAGGGCAATTTGTTTGTGGCTAAATTTTCTACAGGGTGATTTCTTTGCAGCTGAACTCTCTACATGGTGGTTTCTTTGTAGCTGAACCCTCTACAAGGTAATTTCTTCTAGCTGATTTCTCTACAGGGTGATTTGTTTGTAGCTGAATACTCTACATAGTAGTTTCTTTGTAACTGAACTCTCTACAAGGTAATTTTTCTAGCTGATTTCTCTACATGGTGATTTTGTTTGTAGCTGAATTCTGTATATTGGTGATTGTTTGCAGCTGAGCTCTTTACAGACTGGTTTCTTTGTAGCTGAACTCTCTACAAGGTAACTTCTTCTAGCTGATGTCTCTACAAGGTCACTAGTTTGTAGCTGAACTCTCTACATGGTGGTTTCTTTGTAACTGAACTCTCTACAAGGTGACTTCTTCTAGCTTATCTTTCTACACGGTGATTTTTTTGTAGCTGAACTCTCTAAGAGGATACTGCTTCTAGCTGATCTCTCTACAGGGAGATTTGTTTGTAGCTGAACTCTCTACATGATGGTTTCTTTGTAGCTGAACTCTCTACAAGGTAACTTCTTCTAGCTGATCTCCCTACAGGGCGATTTGTTTGTAGCTGAACTCTCTATATGGTTGGTTTCTTTGTAGCTGATCTCTATACAGGTTACTTGTTTCTAGCCGATTTCTTGAATTCTCTTCAGGGTGACTGCTCTATTAGGATGACTGCTCTATTAGGATGACTGCTCTATTAGAGTATCTCGATCTCGCACTTGCTACACCAAGTTGGATTTTGTGGTATAACTCCGTGGCTTTATGTCTGATTCTTCTACACCATTGAAGAGCCTTTCTAAGATGATTACTCCATCTATACAACAATTTTCAAAGCATTACCCCAAGCGGTTTATCTGGTAGGTGTGGCAAGCAGCAGTTTTTTGTTAGCTAATCTCGATTGCGTAGTTGTTACACACTGTTGGTTTTTTCATTGTATCTTCCTGGTTTTTAGCTCGATTTCTTTCAAACCACAAAAGGTTTGAGGTTCCATAGTTAACCTATTCACCTACCGAGTTTCAGCTTCTTCCCATACGCGGTTTACCCTGTAGGCGTGACAACATATTGGTGTTATTTTTCGTGAATATTCACTCATAACTCTTTGCCGGTTTATCGTATTCCTGCCAAAGTTGGTACCGAGATGCGCCTTTGTACCCCCCTTCTGTGTGCTAAATTGCAAGGCAATCGGATATGGCGTTCACGTTTTATAGCAGTTTTTGTAAGTGTGCGAAAAGAGGAAGAAAAAAATACGAAGAAACTAAGCCAATTTTTGAAGTCGCATATCTCGGGAACGCTTGAAGTGATTTCGCTCAAATTTGGAATGTGGAGTCCTGAAGGTGGAGGGAGTGTCCACAGCAAAAATCATTTTGTTTCATCAAGGCAGCACAGAGCTACAGAGGTGCAAAAATTGCATTTTTTTTCTTCCTGTCAATATACTCATGGGTATTGCGAGCCGGCTTCTTGGGCCGCACGACACACTACCGGGTGTCTTGATAAGGACTAATACTATTCTGTAAGGGTGATTTTCGTCATGTAAGATATCTCTAGAATGATTTTCAAAGGTGGGATTTTGGGTGGTGTGCAAACTTTTAGGCAATCCCTACTTAAATAGTACTACCGTACCATTTCATAATTACAGTTATACACACATGACTGTTATATTAGGGTGACTGCTGTATAAGAGTATCTTGAGCTGGCCTCTTGCCTCATCAAGAAGGTTCTAAACCAGTATGGGATGCCGTCATTGTGTTCGACTAAATAGATTGCTAAGAGCTGTGGCCTCCATGTTCAATTATTATCAATTAACCAAGATCATTAATGGGTGTGGTCTCAAACTTATTATGAAGTTACAATTATCTAACAGGTGTCCGCTACCTGAGTGCTTAAAATAATTTTGTGATCATCTCAATAAGCTGCTCAAGGAAAAGTATTGACATAGAAAATTAATACCTAAATTAGAACCCGGCGGTATTGAAATTTGAATACATGGTATTAGTAACAGGAAAATATCGCGGTATATCGGTATATAGTTAGTTTGTTATTGTAACTATTGCATCATTTCTTGGGCCTAGTATGAAGCAGTATCATCCCAAAAACCAAAAAATATATATAGTTCAGGCAATTATTATAATTAATAAGCATGTGTTGTAATGTGACAAGCTCAAGCTTTTGTTTAAGGTGTGTCTGCTAAACCATCAACAAATTGGATAATTAAACACCAAAGGCTGGGTTAAAAGCAATCCTATACCGGTATTCATTGATATACCGGTAATTCGATATATCGGTTATCAAACGCTGTCACGATGATGATAATATATCACGATAAACGGTATTACCGATATATCGCAGAGCACTAATCTGGATAAAGTTTTGTTGCATGAAGATGACGACTAGCCTGGTTGAAGAAAAAAGGAGGCAATGTGCAGAGGGCACATACTTGTTGGAACCCCAAAAGGCACACCCCACATTTTAGTTTACTATTGTGGAATAAAATGGTGGCCATATGCTGCTTTGTTCGGCCTCCAGCCTTGCAAATAGGGGCAGACAGCCAGGCAGGCATGCAGTCAGAAGAAAACTCAAGTTTTGACATTTTTTTGTCAAGCCACCTGTATGTTTTCTTGCTTGCTTGTTTTTTTTCATGCTGTATTTGGACTTACTTCTGTAAAAGTGATTTTTGTTGTGTGAGATGTCTATAGGATGATTTTTAAAGGTGGCATTTAGGCAGCACCCATCATTTTAGGGTAATCCCTATTTAAACAGTTCTACCGAACTGTTTGATAACATGGCCTATCAAAAGCAAGGCAGGCAAAGGTATGTCAATTAAATATACGATATGTCCATCAGTCTGTTTTGTATTAGACATGAAATAGTTGTTTAGTACTTGGCTTCTAGCTTTGCGTATTATTTTCTAGGAGTTAAACTAAGTGTTATCACACACACACACGCACACGCACGCACGCACGCACGCACGCACGCACACACACACACACACACAAACTAGGACAAATTATAGTGCAGGTGTATAGAGCTGTACCATTGATAGTACTGTATATTAAGTTATTTTTGAAGGAATTTAAGTTTAAAATTATCCAAAGAGCTGTGGTTCTATGAAAATTTAACTCTTCAAAGAATACTAATTATGTGCAATATTTAAACTTTTACAAAGCTAGCTAAGCTGGCCTAGAATTCATTCAGTGTTAACCACTACATGTGAAGTTAGATCTCAGAACTGTGTAGCTGTTAAAATACAATTGCAACGGACTTCCATGGCTTGGCATTGTTTCAAGCTAATTCTAGTAAGCAGCTGTAGCAAAAGTTCCTCAAGATTTTCCTCCGCACATGGACACGTGGAATGAATCATGCTCTCATTGTTTCAATCTCGTCTACAAAATAAAATCCCCCTAATGTAATATATATATACAGTTTGTTGTAGACATAACATCCCTGTGTCATTTGTATTTTTACATGCAGTCAACATCTCCGCTTGGTTAAACGTGCACTATCAAAATTATTTTTGTTGGACTACATTCAACGTTTGAGCATTCAAAAACAAAACCTACAAAATTATAGATTTACCAGCTACTCTTCAAAAATTTCCCATTCAAAAGTAACCTCATATGTGGTATGTTATATGTGTAGAATTCTGACCTTGCTGCTCTATCATTCTTAGTACACCAACCATTAGAATAATGACAACACTGCTCCTTTTCTATTCTAAATTAAAGGAGTTATATGGGATTTCAAATATTACATAATATCTTACCCCATTATATAACACTGGTTACCACCAATACAGTTATCACCTGGTAGTCCACATGTAGGCTCCAGTACAAAATCAGAGTTTGAGTCAACAAAATCTAGATTACAAGGACAGTTTTTAAGATCATCAGAACTTAAAATTTGGTTAGTTCTAGTGAGCCACAAATTACAGTATCTCATTGCTGATTTTACACCCCTCACTCTAGGCATATAAGATAGTACTGACGATGTGTACATTACCTCAAGGTTAGCAGTTTGTTTGACAAGAGCAACAACATAAATATTGAAAAAATTTTGAGATGGTGGACTAACTGTTTGTCTGAAAATTACATTTCCATTCCTGTAGTTTTCTCTAACAATGTTAAACCGTCGAGGGATTGGTCGTTTAATCCATACACTGTTAGTACTAAACGTATAGCTCTCAAGTCTATAACTAACTTCACCACCTTCATTGAATTCATCTTTATTTATTTGCTGAGTATTCCACCTGGCAGTATAACGTGTATCATGGTCAAGTATTGTAAACCCAGTTTGACCATCAGAATTATAAACTTGCACATCAGCTTCCATATCTTTGTCTGAAACTATTAAATAAATTAAAAAGAACAGTAAATTTCAGCATTGAAAAAGTTGATGTTCCATGCAACAAGTGTTTGGAATTTTAAGTTTGATTAGGAATCATAGAAATAAAAAGTAGGGAAACAAGGGAGGTTGCTTACTATATATACCTGCATATACACTATAGTGGACATTGTTACTCCCTACTTCAGCCTATGCCCATTACGGAATTAGGGTTATATGTCCACTAGTACATGTAAGCAACCTCCCTTGTTTCCATACTTTTCATTTCTACGATCCCTAATCAATTTTAAAATTCCTAAATTTCTTTAAAATTTCAATTTTTCCTTACTTGTTTGTTTGTTTACTTTTTTGTAAAATTATTATGACTGGTGAACCCATGCATACTGCATCAAAACAAATGATGGTGCCAAAGTTAATGTTTTGGTCTGAACATGCACCCCAGGTAACAATTACTGACTCAATAGTAGAGTAGCCATTAATTACACTTTGCTATCAGCTAGTGCTATAACAAAGAACAGTAGGATAAGTACCTCTGCAATCAATCCAATCACCATGGAAAATATGGATGATTCACGAGCCCCGGATTGAACGGTGGCCATTACGCATCTATTTCAGCCTGTTACACAGCGTGACAAAAAGAAGAACAGTACAAGAAGTGCCTCTGCAAATCAATCCAGTTGCTACTGAAAATATGGGAAAGATACCAACACAGCCATAGAGAAGCCGCATCACGCTATTGCAAATCAACATCTTAAATTGTACTGTCAGCGGAAAGAACTGGAACATAAAAGAGGATAAACGTAAGTCCATGATGCGTGTATTGTACATAATGTGGCTGGCAAAAAAGCACATCTCGGGATGAAAAGCAATGTCAAACAGTGAAAAAATCAAGCCTGTAGCTATATCCATTGTCAAGTTATGCTTGGCTGAAGGCATCAGTTAGTTAATCAGAATAAAATACTGTTAAATTTTAAACTTTAAACTTCCACAGAAACTTTTTGGAAGGATTTGGGGTTCATCTGAAGACATTTATGGGCTTGGCTGTAACTAACCAATACTGCCATGTTGTCATGAAGGGAAATTAACAGTACGTTCACATTAGCACAGTAGCACGGTTCAGTTCGACTCGGTTCGGTACGGCCCAGTATTGCTTGTGTTCACACTACGCAGTCTCGCTTGCTAAGTCACCTGGTTTCCATAGGCGCACAAATTAAATATTAATTAATTTGCTAACTAAAATTGGATGCAGCTCTTGCCCTTCAAGTCTCTTGTGTTGGAATTCTTTAATTTCAACAAGACAGCAATAGATAGGCGGCCATGTAGAGCTGCAGAAATCGTGCCCGTGCCCGCGAAATAGTAACTGGCATGATGACAAGTAGTTCATAACTGTCCCTAGGCTTTCTTTCGTGCCAAACCTCGCATCGAACAGTGTTTCTGAGCCCTTCTTCATTGCATGTTGAGTTTATAAAATTACTATTTTGTGCGCCTGATGAGTAATTATCGTACCGTACCATGCTGGCCTGGTTCAATCGGGTGGGCTGGCTCAGTTCGGTTGGGCCCGGTACAGACGGTGCTCACATTGCACTTTTTATCGAGCCGTACTGTTCCGAACCGTGCTACTGGGCTAGTGTGAACAGGATGTAAGGCTGGTTTTACAGTGATACTTTTGGCTGGAAAAACCCAGTTTTCATGATGCTCAATATACAGTAGTATGATGCATGGTTTAAAGTACTTTACTAAGATAGCCTTTCTATCATGCAATCACTAATACAGTATACTCATATTTATACATTTATAGTTATCACAAATTCAAATACGACATGCAATAGAAAATTTGACAGAAGAAAATGTTGATGAAAATAGACAAAAAAAATTATTGATGAACATACATACATAGATGTATGTATATTCCAGTCAAATCCAGAATATACACACACAATAATTATACAGTATGCATAGGTCTTCATTTACATGTAATGCACATGTGATATATCAATAAACATTAGCAAATTCGCTTTGATTTCAGCTATCAAAGTTACTATATGTTAGCTGTGTTCACAACAGTTTTGCTTACCAACTTCAAATGCAGTACTGAAGACTCCGTTGTTGCTGGTAATGGTAATGGTCACATTATGAGAACCAAGCCTCCTAAACAAAGGTATTGGACATATCGCCTTTTGATTTACAGTAATGCCTTTAATTTGTTTAAACTTCTCCAGTCCATTCTCATCAACAAATGATGTTACATCACCATCTTTATCAGTGAACACACATGTGATTGGCTCAACACTTCCATTAAAACATGGTCCAATTAACTGCATTGTCCCACCATTAATGATAGTTGGAGTCTTAGGATTGATTATTCTGATACCTAAACATAACATAATTATTGCAAAAATAAAAGTAAAAAAGTGAATCATTTACATAAGTTCTATAATACATGTACTGTATCCATGATAATGTATGGAGTATAAGATTTATGATACATCAACTTATAATTCTAATTAATTTAGTAAACATTTTAGCATACATAGTTCTAAATAAGGTACACCACATGTCTTGTGCATAATTGAGAACTACAATCAATATTTTGTATTGTGTGTATCACTATCAGTGTGTAATATTATTATTACATTTTCAATACAATTCACATCCCAATATAGTGCATTATTAATGTGACGTACAAAAATTCATCCATACAATATGTGATATATGTCATCCTTGATCATACTACATACCTGATACATCATTGCATTTGTCTTCTATAATCCGATCAACTCTATATACAAATTGGCCCTTTTTATTTATATTAGAATGTAGTTCTATGTCAGAAACTTGTTCGGTTCTTGAGCCAGGTAGTGAAAAGTCTATCGAAGGCTCTCCACCAAAATTTACTCCAACTTGAGCTGGCATGGTACCATAATCTCCTTTATTCCAGTTGATACCATTATCAAGATAGTTGAATACTATAAATGAGTGGTTACCATCAGTAACAAGAAGAGCTTGAAAAGTGTTGGTCTGTAATAATATAAAACAAATAAGTTCATGTATCTAGTAAAGTTTATTAGCTGGTTAAAATGCAAACACATTCATTTCTACTGGCTACCTATAGAGAAACTCAATACACTAAATGGAGTACTGTATTACTATAATTCACTGTGGCTGTACAACTGCAAAGTAGTTAAACTAACTGGCTACACTTCTCTAGTGGTTGACGTGACATTTCAAGAAACAACTGCATTATCACATGACAACTTTCACATTATGTGTATATCAGTTGTAAAGGTATATGTAATTCCTAAGTTGTCAAGTTTAACTGACACAAACTGTCTTTGCCAAATTAAATGTAAATAAAAGGTCACATCCTCACAGGCTAAGTACAAAAACTGCTTGTGAGACAATGTAGATGCAAAAATTTGGAATAGAAAATTGCTGACTTTTGGTACCATGCCACAATTTCCTTCCAAATAGCACAATTGCCAAATTACTACCGTAAATGATGAAATTTTGGAGTGGCTAACATTTGGAGAATTTGGTGAATGAAAGCAAATTTGCCAAAATGGTACGTAACTTAGCTAAACTTATATCTACCAACTTGCCTTACATGCTGGTTCACCAAACTTAAGTCACACTATTTATAGTATTTACCAAACAAAACTATGAAATACACACAATTTTTTTACTAAGTGATCTCACAGATGGACAAAAGTGAAGACAGTTTTACTTTTGAGAAGCACTGACTTTCCACACAATTTGCCCATTACATAGTAAGAGTGAAGCTTGACAATGACAAAGTTTCAAATTTTCATTGATGGCCAAGCAACCACAAAAACTAAAACTTCTATTTACCTTATTGGTCCCACTGTTATAATGTCCCACATTATACCATGTGGCAACCAACATCCACAGAGGGTCGAATTGAGGTAGTTCCATTACTTGGTATGTAGCACTATGTATTATGCTACTTGCTCTTTGTAACAATGTTGGATCAGATGTCTCCTTCAAGTATATTTCCCCAATGCCTCTAGTATCAACATCTGACATGAATGGTGCAATTAAAGATCTGTTAGGCATAGGAAATGGAGCTGGATTAAAGGTAGGATATGGAGCATTAAATGAGATCACTCCATTTGTGTTGACCTGTTGGAAAGTTTTTTCTAAGTAGCATACAAGAGACATAGTTAATAAATACACATGTATATGTGCACAGCAACTGGTGATAACCTTAAAACTTTTGTGAGATACAAATTTTCAAGTAATAATATGCATAAATGTATGTGATGACAGCTTAAAGTTGAGTTACACAGTGCTCCTGATAAGAATTCTTAAGCGCCAGGACAAAATGCCAGGACAAAATGTCCTGACAAATCCAAACTTGTCCGGACAAATTTATGATTTGTAAGGACACAAGTGACCTGCCTATAGTAAGCATTCTCTGATGTTAGGCACTCTGGCTGTAGGCATTCCCTTTGTTGTACTGAGGATAGACATTTTGATCACTATTACAAGTGATTTTGTGAGGTTTCTGTACAGCTGAGGGGTTGGCATTGGTACATTAGTGGTGACTCTCTTGGGTGGCTTGAATGTTAAATCTCCTAGCAACCAAGAGACAGCTATTAGTAGCAACTCTTGGTAGTAAACAGTAAAGCAAATATGCACATTTTGGGTTCTTTTGATAGGACATCATGTCCTGCCAAATACAATGATGGTCATACATTTATCTGAATTGTCCATTGTCTGAGACCATTATCGGGAGCACTGGTTACATGTACAATAGCTATATTGTGAAAATATCTTTTTACACATTTTCACATAAAACTGTCTCTCAAAACTCCAGCCTATATGGTACACATTTACATGTATAAGTACAGTTAGGTGGTTCATAAGTATTACCTCACTATAGACCTGTGAGAAACTTATTGTAGTTAAAGGGAGTCAGAATATATAAACACAGGAATTCCCAGACCACTAGTGACTTGATCCTCCTGCAACATGTACAGTAGTCTAGGCATGCAACAAAGAGCCACATTATTTTGTTTGTACTTACATAAACATTCTTAAATTGCCTGGCAAAGAATGGAAAAGTTACACTAATACTAATATTATATGATCCAGCATCATCATTAGGACTGAGTCTAAACTCATCACATTTTGATCTATCAAGTTCATCAATAGTTACTCCATTAGAATCCAACACATTACTAGTATGGATCATTCCAGAGACAGCATCAATCAAACAAAGCTTGGATCCATTAAAGGGGAGAAACTCCTCAATAGGAACACCATTGATTGAACATAGCAGCAACAATAATACCACTACCTGATAAATCATCTTGATGACTAGATAGACTACAGCAAATAAAAATTTTAGCATATAAATTTAAATGTTATATTCAGTAAATAGAATTCATAAGAGCACTTGTTAAGATCCCCACACTTTGTCCTACATAAACTAATACCAAATAAGTATAACTTAATATTTATAGTACATACTCCTGGCTCCACAAGTATTCCCCAGATAACTACTACTGAATAACAAATCTTTGTTATCAGTCCCTTTGTTGCTACATCATTATGTGGATGAATAGTGTTGTATGACATGTTAACTCAGTACTATAGACGTAGGTGCTATACATGTATTATGCACAGCATGTGTCCAGCGTACACACATGTTAAAGGGTGTCATGTAACCAGTAGAAATCAAGTCTGGAACAAATTGTTTGCTGTTATATACCTGGGATGTACCAAAAGCATAGCCACACCTGCCGGGCTATTAACCCAGGCTTAAGCATCATTTGTAACCGTCAGTACGGGTTAAGTAGGATTATATAGGGGATTTACGAACAAAGTTGCCCCATTAGAGGAGCTTTTGACAATATCTAAATTGATGAAAAAGCACTGGCTCGTGTGCAGGCCACAATCCACACATGCTTGGTGAATTGCAGTGGGGGATCAGTAGTAGGTTAGAAAACTGGCTACACCCCAATAGTGGGGCTTCTGCTCCCATAAATTGTCAAATCCCCACCTAACCCATACTGGGGGGTAGAGTCTTAACACTGACAGAGCTATACACTGATGGTACATTCCCTGCTGTAACTTAAGTTTTTTATATACATACTTCCGAGTACACAATCATACTTCTAAAGTATGTACATCATACTAAGTGAACTCTCGAATAGGACATAGATATACCAAGCCCAGGGTAGGTGCATGATTGTAGCGAGTTGACTTATGTATTAAATTCTTATTCAAACTATCTATGTACTTACCAGAGTCACTTAATACTTCGTCCTGTACTGCAGTCTGAGTGTAAACGCTAAACAAGCTCGAAATCACCCACAATCAAATCTAACAGTCGCCGTAATCACGTGATCATAAGTTGCGGTGGACCACAAAATTGTACTGTACGTCTGCGTAGCGCCTGCCTCCTACTCTATGCTGACTATGCAGGAGACGGGCGCCGCCATACTATGCCGGTATCCTTTCACATTAGAAATTCACGAGGTGAGTGTATACATATCTTTCACAGTGAACTACGGCCAGTTGAGTAGTGCTGACCACCATGTTGTAATCATGGATATATTTGGACTGACATGCTCGATCAATAATACGTTGCACTTTCAATGGAAGTAGCTAACCCAGCTGTATAGCTAGCTATACATAGTTGCAGTTACCACGTTTGACGCAATCAAACCATGGTCTAGCCCATGTTGTACCATCATGCCTTTTGTTTTGTTCATTAGCTACTATTTAGTATAATGATTAAATACGGTGTTATGACCCTTGTAACTATTATGGTAACTCTGACTGTTGTATTAGGGTGACTGCCTATTAGGGTATCTTAACATTGCTGCTTACAACTCACATTGGGAAAGCTATTGTGAGAGGTGTGGTTATGGTACTCTTTTGTAGTAAACTCAATTATAGTGCATAATAATTATAATCACTTCAAGTATTTTGTGGCATTTAATGTGCCTGTAAGGACATGAAAAATTAATGCTGTAGCAGCACCAGCAGAAGCCAGCAACTGACAATGAGAGAAGAGTATAATGTAAGGCACAGATATTCATCAGAACTTGTATTTGTGGCATAAAATGATGATTGAGCATAAATCATAATAATCGCTAATCTAACTGTTTGACTCTTCACCAGTATGGCTGCTGATCTCCAAAACATTTTTTTTTGCAGGTGTAACTAAGTTTTGTAGCTACAAAAAAAGAAACTGCTTAACATTAAATGCTGCAATAATCAAACCAATTAAAAATAATAAATTGATTGGCTTAATTTCACACACTCAAAAGTAATTTCATTCAAACATAGTAAGCACAACAAACATGTTTAGTTGGAACAGATGCTTGTTGGAATCGGTCTATTGATATAGTAGCGGTCATCACATTTATCTGGACAGCACACCAAGTAGGAGAAATAATCATCCTCCAAGTAAGCATAGTAAAAATCACTGAGCATGATGGTCCTAAGGACAGTACCTCCACCAGATGAGTTAGTTATTAATGCTCCAGTTTTATCATAGCAACACTGCTGACCATGCCCTGTGCCGCCTATGTAATGATAAAATGAGACTAATATTCATTTGGATAAGGCACAGATATCTGTCAGAACTTGTTATTGTGGCATAATGATGAATGAGTACAAACTCATAATATAGCTTGTCGATAGTATGTTTGACCCTTTATATAGCTACTGATATCCAAAACACTTTTAAAGATAAGTTCTGTAGCTATAAAACAAAGAAAATTGCTTAACATTTAGTGTTGCAATGCTTTTAAAAGGAACCAGGACAAACTATTGACACTTAAAGTTTTATGACTTTACAGTCCATTTATAAATATGTATATGATGCGTACTAGCTATGGACATTCAAGTGAGAAATTTCATTTTTTGTGCCATTTTTTGTATACACAAGTGCTGTAAATTAATACAGTTATGAACTCTTGGCAAGAATACTACATAACTGTTATAGGGTGATATTCATTGCTACTAAAATTAATGCTAGTCATGCTCATGTATGCTGTTATAATGATTCCCAATAAGATTGCAAGCCAAACCTTTATCAAAATTTTAAATTCAATTTTTATTGAAGAAAAACAAAATCTAATTGAATGCACATACCATTTTGTGCATACAACATACATAGAAAACTTTGGCAGTATAAAACATTGGGAAATTTGGTGAATCTTCCTTTCATTTGACAAACGTTTTTCCACCAAAATATATTCCAGTCATTGGTTAACTGTATGCAATGTGTGGATGATGAAGCACAGCAGACTGCCACAGTTTTTTCACCAATCACATTTGCGGCTAAAGGTTTATACTGCCAAAGTTTATGGCACATGGACGACATACACTGATATCTTGTTGATCATACAGTGGTGAGCTCCTTTGTTAATTTTAAAATTCTCAGCTTCCCAAAAATAATGAACATCTAATGAAGTGCAAAATACATCATCTACATAATTTGGATCTTGTTTTGCTTGCTGTAAGGTACAAGGACATGACTGAGATGGAAGGGATTCTTTATATCTGGTTTTTTCCTTATCAATCCAGTTAATACACACTTTATTATAATCTCGATGTAAGAGGCTAAATGTTGTGCTAACATAGCTAACTTGTATGTCGCCAACACTCTTTATAACTAAGATTGCTGAAGCTTGTGTTGGCTCTATTTTCACATTATCAATACCCTTGTTGATGAAATTGGGCTTCAACTCTGTCTGTGATTTAATCCATCTAGAGGATTTCCCTACAATTTTGTGAATCACATGGTAGATTTTAAATTGTTGATCATCCCATGGTTCACGTCTCATGTTTACAGTATAATTCTCATTAGTTTCAAGAACATCATTTTTTCTTTCTTGTCCATTACTATCTGTTATCACCACATCTGGTATGTGGTATATCATTGGAACTAACAAAGACAATAAGAGTAATGACAATACTACCATATATTAACAGATAATTGTTATCACATACTGTATATTAATAAGGTATCATGGAGGTTTTTCAATTTCTCACACATAAAATCATAGACCAGAACCAGCCTCACAATACCTTCATGATGCCTTTTGAGTATAATTAAGCCCAAATTGTCTTTAGCATGACCCAAAGGCTACCAATGAGTTGCTACAAAATTTTTAAAATTTAATGATCAGTGGGATTTTCTAATGACTGACAGATCAACTACCCCATGCCTTTAGACCAACATAATTGAATAATGGCTAATATAAGGCTATAGGATTGATACTTTCACTGATAGATGTGACTTTAGCCGGATAGGCATTTCTGGCATACCGCAGTAATTACCTTTTCCCTCTAGTTATTTAGTGACAGCATCAAGGTGTAAATTTAAGATATCTCGTAGAGGCTTCCCTCTGTTGAATATCATGTTTGTAATGGAAATCATCCATATTTTCTGTACAGACTGGATTGCTTGCTGCAGAGGCACTTTTTGTACCATTCTTAAGCTTCATTCAGATGTAATGCTGTGTAACAGGTTGAACATGGCTGACAACTAAATGTAATGGCCACTAGTTTTTTTTAGTTGTGGCACATGCTCAAATGCAAAATATACATACGTACTTGGCACTATGTCAGTTTCTTTTTGTGGTATGCAAAAGTTCGCTACTTATCAAAAAGGAAACAAACAAGTATAAGGAAATTGAAATTTAAGTTCAATTAAAGGATCATACTTAGGTAATGAAACAAGGGAGGGTTTCCTAGGCCTACAGGACATTTAATACCTACAAAATTGGGATTAAATGCTCACTAGTACGTATATCTGTGGGTGCCTCCCTTGTATTATTACTTCTATTTCTATGATACATAATCAACTTTATAAATTCCTAATTAATTTACTTTCTTGCACGTATTTGTCAAATTTTAAAAGTATTTCAGTAATTCCTACTACATATCCTAATAACGTGAATGCTGATTAAACATACAGTAGCTCACCTAAACCAACAAAGCATTCTGTCTAACACTCTGGAGTTTATCATGCATACAGTAGTACTGCACAGTAGAGATCATGGCTTTCCTACCCAAAAGCATCACCAAAAAACCAACCTTACCTTTTTCATGCTATCATTGTTTAGGCATAATCAAGCCAAAAATACTTCAAAACAATCTAAACCCTTCCATATGAAATTTTAATTTAAACTGTTTCTACTAGCTGGCTGACGACTGACTGACTGACAGACTGAATAAATGACTGGCTGGCTGGCTGACTGACTGACTGAAAGACTGACTAACTGACCAACTAACTGACCGATGCCTCCAGCCAAGCATATCGGTGCTGTAAAGTCTTAATAAATAAACTAATGTCCATTTGGTTGTACTTTGAGATAATAAGTCACTCTCTAAAGTTCCTATGTATATATATACTTGAAATTGACAAGGAGAAAACATCCTGACCACCTGGCAGACTCCTGTAAGAGTTCAAGCGTTAATTAGATGGCTGCAAATTCGAGGCTGCCCAGGTCCAGTCATGGATTTTTTCTCCTTTCTCCACCTTTTCAAACACACTTTATGTGACAACTTTAAACAGGCTGTAGGACCAGGTGTCCTACAGACCTTTGCTGTAAAGTCTTAATAAATAAATAAATATCTAACTTAAGATAAAGGGCATGATTTCTTTACTTTGTGATGGTGCTTCAACCTCAGACATAACTTTTGCCAACCACAGCAGTGACATTTGTCTTCCTTTATGTCCATTCCTTTTCGACTACTGTGTAGTGTGTAGGTGTTGATTCACTGAAAATGCATCATGGCTTCAGTGTATGCATAACATTATAACGTGTGGCCAGACCCCACTCTTTGCTTGGCTGCACATTAGAGATTATAAGCATTTGCAAAATTTAATCAATATGCACTGGGATATGGCCACACAAGAATAGATTTCAGTGCTGGCTATATAAATGAGAATCATCCATAGTGACCACAGAGATGCTTCTTATACCATTCTTTATTTGTGACCGGATTTGCAAAAAGGGGTCTTCCACTTCAATGAACTTGGAAGACCATAACTTTGTGTTCAAGAAAGATACAAACCTGACATTTTCTCTATCCATTAACCTATGCTGGTACTCACTACTGTCCAACGTTCAAGGCAATACCTTTTTCCAATCTGAAGTTATGAATTGCCAAGTTCTTAAAATAGATATGTGTGGAAGACCCCTTTTCGCAAATCCAGTCACATTTGCATTGCTGTGTAACAGGTGAAACATTGCTGAAGATAAGCCACTTCTTTATAATGTTATAGAGTGGGTAGGTGTTTGGACACAAAATTAATGATACTGTATGTCTGGTGCATTGATGTTGTACATGTGGAAAAAATGAAACAATTAGCCTATGCATGCAGTAATACTAGTGTACCTACTTCAAACATAGCTATATACTAATACCAATCTGTATATGACTGAAGTAGTCCATTATATAGTATATCTGCAGGTGTAGGCAACCTCCTTTGTTCCTTTACTTTTGATTACCATGACCCTTACTCAAATTTAAAATTTCCAAGTTACCCTTGTTCTAGTTATACAGAGGGCGTTGCATTATATCAACACTATATGTGACCAGAATTTAGAAAGTTATGATCAGTCTTAATGCCACATATGAAAGTTAAGGCACCTTAACCTTCCGATCTGTTTTACAGTAATAGACAAATCCCATAATAATACTTTATAGTATATAGAAATAACCGTTGCCCCTAGCAACCTGAATTTCCCGTTAGTTTTAGGTGATAACATCTGAAGTAACTTCTCCAAATTTTGAAAAGATAGCATATATATGTCATAAGATATGACATTTTGAAATTTGTGGTATTCCCATACATATCTATGTGAGAGGGCTATACAGTTGCCCCTTCTGGGCAATCACAAAAATGAGGTATTTGAACGTATGCAAAAACCAAAAATTCAAAAGTACATGTATCTCAATTTTACATAATTTGTAGGTGTGAATGTCAACAATAATCTTTCCAAGTTATAAATGGATAGTGTATATAGATCAAAAGATATGACATTCCTTGAATCCCATGATCTGTGTGATTACCAAGAAGGGGCAACTGTTGCCCCTCTCATTGACAGTGTATAGGAAAATTGCAAATTCAAAATGCCATATCTCATGACTTATATATGCTATCCTTTTAAAACTTGGAGAGGTGACTTAAGACATTCACACCTACAAATAATGTAAAACTTACGTTGCTAGGGGCAACAGTAGATTTTTTCATTATGAAATTTGTCCATTACAACCAGCTATTAATATCTAATCCAAAACAGCCAAGCTGTAAAAAAAGTATGCGGCCCTCAAAAAGGCTATGGTGAAAAAAGATGTGAAATCCAAGGTGGCGGCCAAGAAATGGCTGTGATGGTAGGTTAATGGTAAAAATTTTAATAATGACAATTCAGGTGAATTTTGTGCCAAGACCAGGGCCGCACACTTTATTTACAGCTTGGCTGTTTTGGATTACATTTCATTTCTTTTTGTATTTGTATACCCCAAAGCCGGCTTATGGCCGGCTTTGGGACTTTTTTAACTTAACTTTTTTTTTACCACAGGAAGAAGAAAACATGAAGTAGATGTACTTTAAATATTTTATCAGTAAATGTACAAATTATATATATAATACATATGTGACCGGATTTCACATAACAAGGCTTCCACACACAAAATCAAACTTACGATTTTACCAGAAATGGATTGCTGGTCTAATACACTATCATATTTCACACTGTACTTCCTTCAGCACTGACAAGTCTGGTTTCTGTAGCAGCTTTCTTCCGACCCTGTCAAAGCCACGAGTGTGAGATTGGCACCATTAAATGGCCATGGCTTTGTGATAATGGTGTGTAGTGAGCTGGGATTTCACAGAGAGCTCGCCAATAGTGTTCTCAGTCAATTTGGAGTAATTTGAGGGCCATGGAGGGCCATGGAGAGCCCAAACTTGGCCTCTGGATTCCAATCGTCTTCTTACTCCATTTTATACCCGTATATTAAGACCACCGTCCACCCCCACCCTCCCACCCTATTACTACCATCTGTGATATTATTACCCGCTCGAAAAAAGCTGCTCAAAACAGGGCAAATTTTGGGTATCAGAAATGTATACACCCACTCAGTGATAGCTAGTGAACAGATGAACAATTGGTGCAAATTTTGTTTGCACAGCTGTAGGCACTGGGAAGTTATTACACAATGATTCCTTAAAATCGCCATATCTCCTAACAAAGCTTTGTGCATCGAAGCCTTGTTTTGTCAAATTCAGTCACATATATTGATTACAGAAATCTCCATGGTGGTTTCTTTGTAACTGAACACTCTACAAGGTGACTTCTTCTAGATGTTCTCTCTACAGGGTGAATTGTTTGTAGCTGAACAATCTACAAGGTAACTTCTTCTAGCTGATCTCTCTGCAGGGTGATTTGTTTGCAGCTGAATTCTCTACAGGCGATTTGTTTGCAGCTGAGTTTTTTACAGAATGGTTTCTTTGTAGCTGAACTCTCTACATGGTGGTTTCTTTGTAGCTGAACTCTCTACAAGGTAACTTCTTCTAGCTGATCTCTCTACAGGGTGATTTATTTGTAACTGAATTCTGTACAGGTGATTTGTTTGTAGCTGAGCTCTTTACAGAATGGTTTCTTTGTAGCTGAACTCTCTAAAAGGTAACTTCTTCTAACTGATCTTTCTACAGGGCAATTTGTTTGTGGCTGAATTTTCTACAGGGTGATTTCTTTGCAGCTGAACTCTCTACATGGTGGTTTCTTTGTAGCTGAACTCTCTAAAAGGTAACTTCTTCTAGCTGATGTCTTTACAGGGTCACTAGTTTGTAGCTGAATTCTCTACATGGTGGTTTCTTTGTAACTGAACTCTCTACAAGGTAACTCTTTCTAGCTGATCTTTCTACAGGGTGATTTGTTTGTAGCTGAATTCTGTACAGGTGATTTGTTTGCAGCTGAGCTCTTTAAAGAATGGTTTCTTTGTAGCTGAACTCTCTACAAGGTAACTTCTTCTAGCTGAGGTCTCTACAAGGTCACTAGTTTGTAGCTGAGCTCTCTACATGGTGGTTTCTTTGTAGCTGAACTCTACAAGGTGACCTCTTCTAGCTGATCTTTCTACAGGGTGATTTGTTTGAAGCTGAACTCTCTACAAGGTAACTTCTTCTAGCTGATCTCTCTACAGGGAGATTTGTTTGTAGCTGAACTCTCTACATGATGGTTTCTTTGTAGCTGAACTCTCTACAAGGTAACTTCTTCTAGCTAATCTCTCTACAGGGAGATTTGTTTGTAGCTGAACTCTCTACATGATGGTTTCTTTGTAGCTGAACTCTCTGCAAGGTAACTTCTTCTATCAATCTCTCCACAGGGCGATTTGTTTGTAGCTGAACTCTCTACATGGTGGTTTCTTTGTAGCTGAACTCTACAAGGTGATTTCTTCTAACTGAACTATCTCTTTCCATAGTTGCATGAACTCCCTACAAGGTAACTTCTTCTAGGTGATATCTCTACAGGGTGACTTGTGTGTAGCTGATCTCTATACAGGTTTCTTGTTTCTAGCTGATCTCTTGAATTCTCTTCAGGGTGACTGCTCTATTAGGATGATTGCTCTATTAGTGTATCTTGATCTCGCACTTGCTGCACCAAATTGGATTTCGTGTTATAACTCCGTAGCTTTAAGTCTGATTCTTCTACACCATTGATGAGCCTTTCTAAGATGATAACTCCATCTGTACAGTGATTTTCAAAGCATTACCCCAAGCGGTTTATCTGGTAGGCATGGCAAGCAGTCGTTTTTTTTATTAGCTAGTCTCGATTGCATAATTGTTACACTCTGTTGGTTTTTTTGTTGTATCTTCCTGTTTTTTAGCTCGATTTCTTTCAAACCACAAAAGGTTTGAGGTTCAATAGTTAACCTATTCACCCACCGATTTTCAGCTTCTTTCCATACGCGGTTAACCCTGTAGGCGTGACAACATATTGGTGTTATTTTTCGTGCATAATCGCTCATAACTCTTTGCCTGTTTATGGTATTCCAGCCAAAGGTGGTACCTAGATGCACCTTTATATCCCCCTTCTGTGTGCCAAATTTCAAGGCAATCGGATGTGGCGTTCGCATTTTATAGAAGTTTTTGTAAGTGTGCGACAAGAAAAAGAATAATAAGAAAAAAAAACGAAGAAACTGAGCCAATTTTTGAAGTCGCATATCTTGGGAACACGTGAAGCGATTTCGCTCAAATTCGGAATGTGGAGTGCTGCAGTTGGAGGGCATGTCCACAGCAAAAATTGTCTTGTTTCATCAAGGAAGCACAGAGCTATGGAGGTGCGACAATTGCGTTTTCTTTCTTCCTGTCAATATACTCATGGGTGTTACGCGCCGGCTTCTTGGGCCGCATGACACACTACCGTGTGTCTTGATATACCCTGAATTTCAGTAATATAGAAACGGGTACATAATCTTCCTAATAGTGACACAATATCCAAAGGCTTTATTTAGCCTTCTCACAGGTCCCTAGTGGGATATATAGCATTTAGTAAAAATATTAGTTTTAAAATTCTACTTATTTATGCATGACATTGATTAAGACTGACTTTCCAAAATCCAGTCGTATATATATATATATATTTATATAATCTGCACAAAAACAGCCAAGCTATGAAAAAAGGTGTCCGCAGCCTTAAAAAGCCAGGGTGAAAAAAGTTGTGAAAGTAAAGGTGGCGGCCAACAAATGGCTGCAGTGATGTTAATGCTAATATAAACAATGCACACAGCCATTATTAAAATTTATTAGCATTAGCATCATCGCAGCCATTTTTTGGCTGCCACCTTTAATTTCACAACTTTTTTACCCAGGTTATTTAAGGCCACAGCTTTTTTCACAGCTTGGCTGTTTTTGTGCAGATATCACTTGTTTTCGTAATTGCAAGTTCCAAAGCCAGCTTATATGGTTGGCCTTGATAATTACGGTCTAATTACTACGGGGTGGCACCCTGCACTGGGCACATTGCTTCCAACTGGATCGTGCACGGCGGTTGGACATGCTGCCTCCAACAGAAAGTGCACTGCGGTTGGACACACAGGATGGTGCAGTGCATTGGGCACGCTGCCTCCAACAGAAAGTGCACTGCGGTTGGACACACAGGAAGGCGCAGTGCATTGGGCACGCTGCCTCCAACAGAAAGTGCACTGCGGTTGGACACACAGGAAGGCGCAGTGCATTGGGCACATTGCCTCCAACAGAAAGTGCACTGCGGTTGGACACACTGCCTCCAACAGGAAGGTGCACTGCGGTTGGGCCCACTGCCCCCCCAGAGAAGTGTACTGCAGTTGGCCACGCTGCCTCCAACAGAAAGTGCACTGCGGTTGGACACACTGCCTCCAACAAGGAAGAGCACAGCAGTTAGACGCATGCTGCTGGAGACCTGTGGCCTCCAATTTGCGATTTGGACCCACAGGTGAAGCCCTGCTATGAACTAACTAAAAGAGGGGCTCGCCCGAAACCTATAGAATGGGGGTAGTGCTCATTGCAGCAACCTGGCTATAGCTGTAGATTCCCAAATTGATTACTTCCCTAAGATTAAAGCCTTCTGCCTGGTTTTTCATACTGACTGCATCCACAGGGTGGGGCTAATTAGACCTAAAGTGACCAGCTGATTTTGCTGGGCCCATCCCATGCCTGGCTGGATTAAATAGCCAACCCACATCAAAGGGAAGGACACTGACCATTGAGTACCCTTAAAGCCACAATTATGCAACTGGGGGTTTGTGCCCTAATTCCTTACATGCTCAGCTCTTTGAGAGGGTGGTGTAATTCAAATTGTTTACTCTTCTTGCCATGAGGTCCCAAGTAGTAACATTGATAAGCGAACTACTGTGTTGTGGTGGACCGAAGAGGTGGGGGGAAACCTTTTCCACTTTATCAGCTACGCCACCTCCTGATCCTGCATCCTTATGCAGGACTCCATAACTCTTACTTGTGGTACCCTTAAGGCTTACACTCTAGCTTCAATGTTTATCTTAAGGCCCTGATATGCAGATTGGAGACCTTATGCACCTATCCATGTTAAGTCCCTAACCTCAGTACAAGATATGTGGGAAGCAGGAAGGGATTTGAAACTTTTCCAAGGCAAATGCCCCACTATCAACCCTCTATTGGAATACTACCCCCCTCTGAAAACGGACATAAAACCACTGATTCAGGTACAATTTTTTTTTTTCGTAACTATTGCCTCACGCCTGGGAATACTTAGTTGGTGAATCCCTCCATTGGTTCCGTATAATGCCCCCAACTATCCCGCCCTGGGAGTTACGACTGATAGGTACATTAGTTATCGTCTGTGCTTTTTTTTTTGGAGACGTAGCAAGGGGAGGACGGAGGGGTTACCCAGCCCCACGGCGGTCTCATAACCCCCTCACATCGCAGTATTCACCTTGAGGACTAGCCCCCACTACACTTTTTACAGTTAAGTAACACTTAGCCAAAAAAGCTTGCCAGCCGTGGAGGTGGTGGTGCTTGAGGATGTCGCCGTTGAACTCTCCATTGAAGGAATAACTCCTGCGGCCTGGGACAAGGGGTTTCGCCCTTCCTGTTGTCCGGATGAAACCAGGGGTTGCACAACTCCTGCTACTGATTGCAGTAGTGACATCAGTCTCGTGGCATCCTCCGCTGATAATCCGCTGACTGCCTGTGAAACTGGAGGCGGGGGCGGTGGGTTCTGACTCTCCTCCGACTCGAACGTTGGGATATCCGTTGAGGACATTACTCTGGCTGCAAATAACACACTGTGAATCGGCCAAAACAAGGACCAGCAATGACTATAAACTTTTGCACTAACTACTGCGCACCAAGAATTTTAGATAGATTTTTGGCACCACAAACCTGATGAACAGGTTAAGGAGTGGTCTTGCGGTAACAAACCTGTTTTGCCTCAATCCCCCCGCTCACGGATATCGGATATCTAGTTAAACCTGTTTAACCTGCGTATAAACCTGGACATGTGATGACTGCAGTTCACATCAACCCAAGAGAGCGAATCCACAATAATCACAACTAGGTTTATTTATTTGGCGTATGCGCTTAACAACTATGTATATGTGACCGTCTCAGCAAAAACCCGACTTGTTCGCACAAGCATGCGTATTGAGAAAATCGAAATAATAAAATAATTCGTAAAATTACGCATGCTACAAAAAACTACGCAAGTTTTTATCGGACCAGTACTTGAAGAAGGAAGACTCAAATCGATTAAAACTATATACTATCTTATTCGCCTGTTCATGGCGAGTTTGAAAATCTTTGTTCCGTTTCTCTAGCGCCAACGGTATGCATGACACGTCCGTTTGTTTACGATGCGGTAAACGTAAACAAAATCGTCATCATTTCTTCTACCAAACTGCCTTCATATCCATATGCGCAAGTATCTACAGGGCTAATGCTATACCTTGGCTAATGTGCTGATCCATGGTGAACGTTTTAAGCCAAGTTGCAACATTGCAGACTAATCCAAACGGTAGTTATGGCTGCGAATGTAAACACCTGTAGTTTATTTTCAGTGTAGTCACTGTACAAATCGATTATCTTGCTCTTCCTACTGTCTAGCGCTATAATTCCAAAACTACACACCACAGAAGGCTAAAACTTTGATGGTCCATTCCTTGAATACTGCAGATATTGCTGAGTGAATAAAAAAAATTATTGTGCGAACAAGTCGGGTTTTTGCTGAGACAGTCACATATGCTAATCACAATACTTTTCACAAACTTTATTAGGCTTATGCACCTAACAACCAGACTCCACGGTATTATTACAGAACTGTTGCATGTCCAACACTGACCAATGACCACTACACAACTGATTTAAACTGTTAGAAATAAAATAAGTGCTGGGCCACACAATCATCAATAATTTACACAATATACTTTTCAATACATATATACAAAATTTGTACCTGCTGATTTACTACTGCTACCGGTGACTGGCGTTCTTGGGATTTCGAAAGTTGGAAAAAAAAACCACTAATTAATAAAACATATGGCTTATAATACACAAGGATACATAATAAATCAAATGTAGTTAGAAGCAAATAAAATATAAAAAGCTGACACATATAGTTCACTAATTAAAGGGTGTGGCACCTGTTTCATCTCATTTTTCTTGAAATGAACACTCTCAAGTGAAATGGGTGCCACATCCTTTAATTAAGGGGTTTTCAAACCACTTCGACTCACAAGATGACGTTGCATTTAAGCAGTACATACAAAGTATAATCTATGTAAAACAGTAAAGAGTGCGGATCCTAGGTGAAAATATGTGAAATCAGAAAATAGGGCCAAGATATGGCTGTGATAGTAGTAGATTAATAGCTAAATTTTGATAACGACAGTTCAGGTGAATTTGCATTGTAATAAATTCACCTGATCATCATTATTAACGTTACAGATGTTACTCTAACATCACAGCCAATACTTGGTCACTAGCTTAACTTTACCACAGAAATTATCAAACAAGGCAAAGACTAATTTATGTCTAGGGCATAACTAAAAAGAGAGCGTGGCCCCCAAATAGGCCAGGGTGAAAAAGATGTGAAATCAAAAGTGGCAGCCAAAATATGGTTGTGATGGTAAATTAATAGCAAAACTTTTAATAACGACAATTCAGGTGAATTTGTGTTGCCTCCTCCTGGCTTTGATTTCACCTCCTTTTTGATCCTGGCTTTTTTTGGAGGCCTGCACTATTTCTTTTTACAACTTGGCTGCTTTGGTTTAGATATCACTTCTTCTTGTATTGCAAGTCACAAAGTTAGCTATAAACTGGCTTTGGTGCTTCCTTTTAACTTTTTTCTTTACTGCAGGATTTGTGGAACAAAAGAAGCAATTGTGTGTATAGCTTTTTGTCTGATTAAATATTTGTATATTGTACTGAATGAATATCCCATAAGTAATAAGGTGACTTTTTACATAACTGAACTGTAGTTATATAAAACTCTCATTGTTTGTAGTTGAACTCTTTTCAGGGTGACTTGTTTCTAGCTGAGCTCTCTACATGGTGATTTGTTTCAATTGTTTGTAGCACATATTTATATGTTTCCAGCACATATTTCTACAGGGTAATTTATTTGTAGCTGATCTCTCTATAGGGTAACTTGTTTCTAGCTGACATCTCTACAGGGTGACTTGATTCCAGCTGATCTCTCTACAGGGTGATTTTTTTTGTAGATGATCTTTGTACAAGTCACTTGTTTCTAGCTGATCTCTCTTCAAGGTGACTGCTCTATTAGAATATCTCAATCTTGCATTTGCTATGCCAACCACTGTTATAACTCTGTGGCTTAAGTCTGATTCTTCTACACCATTGAAGAGCCTTTCTAAGATGATTAAGCCATTTGTACAGCAATTATCAAAGAATTACTCTAAGCGGTTTTTCTGGTAGACGTGGCAAGTAGTCGTTTTTATTAGCTAATCTTGATTGCTCAATATTTGTTACACAATGTTGATACTATTAATTTTTTGTTGCATCTTTGTGGTTTTAGCTCAATTTCTTTCAAACTACTAAAGGTTTGAGTTTCAATAGTTAACCTATTCACACTTCGTGGTTTTAGCTCAATTTCTTTCAAAGTACTAAAGGTTCGAGTTTCAATAGTTAACCTATTCATACTTCGTGGTTTTAGCTCAATTTCTTTCAAACTACTAAAGGTTCGAGTTTCAATAGTTAACCTATTCACACACAGATTTTCAGCTTCTTCCCATAAGCAATTTACCCTGTAGGTGAGACAACATAATATTTATTGGTGTTATTTTTCATGAATAATCGCTAATAACTCCTTCACTGTTAATCGTATTTAAGCCAAACCTGGTAACAAGATGTGCCTTTATACTCCCTTCTGTGCTCCAAATTTCAAGGCAATCGGATATAGCGTTCGTGTTTCATGTCAGTTTTTGAAAGTGTGTAAAAAGAGGAAGAAAAAAACCTGAAGAAACTAAGCCAATTTTTAAGTCACATATCTTGGGAATGCTTGAAGCAATTTTGTTGAAATTTGAGTATTGATGTTGGCGGCTGTGTCCACAGCAAAAAATGGTTTCATTTCGTGAAGACAGCACAGAGTTACGAATGCGTGAAAATCGCATTTTCTTTCTTCCTGTCAATATTCTCAAGGTTTTACGTGTTGGCTTCTTGGGCTGCATGACACACTACCGTGTGTCTAGATCTTTTCAGTATTGCTCAGCACCAGTGTTTATTAGGCAAATCATTTATACCCATAATACTACTACTAAATATTTTAAACAGTAAATTTACTAATATTTGGTACATACATATAATACATAAATACAAACATACTAAGACGCTCAGCAGTAGCTGGTGACGGTGGTGCTGTACGTGCCGGTGGTGTTGTATCTGTTGGTGGTACTACTGGTGCCACTGTAGGCACTGTACCAGTAGCAGTTGTAGTAATCGTACCTATCAAAAGGTGGTACAAACAATGTATCAACAACCTTCATAGTTACTATAGTAGATATATTGATGAAATTCATCAAAATATTTATGCAAAAAAAAACATGGTGATGGAATTATACTCGAACACTCCTAAAATAATGCTGGTACAAATTGTGACCATCTCAGCGAAAACCCATCTAGATTGCACAACCTCCAATTTTTCTAAGCATTATCTGCATTGTCCAAGACTGTTCACCAAAGTTTCAGTTGATTATGGTGAGTAGTTTTGGAATTACAGTGCTAAACAGTAGGGAAAACAAGGAAGTGATTTGCACAGTGACTATACTATAAAACTACAGACACTTACATTCCAAACCATAACTTCTGTTTGGATTAGTCTACAAAGTTCACATTTGGCTTACAATGTTCACTATGGATTGGCAGATCAACCAAGGTATAATTTTAGCCCTGCAGTTACTTGCACATAGCCATATGAAGGCAGTTTTGTTGAAGAAATGACAACAATTTTGTTTACGTCTACCGCATTTTAAACAAACACACATGACACGCAAAAATTGAGGTTACAAAAATGAAACAACAATTTTTGCACTCTCCATAAGTAGGTGAATAAGATGGTGTATAGGTTTAATCAATTTAAGGCTTCCTTTTCTGAGTAATGGCTCAATTAATCATTGCGTAAAACTTTCTTTGTAACACGTGTAATTTCACTAATTTTTTAAATTTTGTTTTCTCTAAACACATGCCTATGCAAACTAGACAGGTTTTCACTGAGATGGTCACGATTGTCAAACACGCTTCACCATGTGCACTAATATTATTCTGGTAGCCAAGACATAAAGCTAGTGACATTTGAACTCATTAAAGCCAACTAAATTGTGCATTTCAAGTGGTCAACTGTTTTTGAGCCCAAAGCTATCTTGCAGCTTCCTCTTAACTTGAATTATCAAACAAGGAAAAAAGACTAACCAGTCTGGGAAAATCGGCCTTAATCGCCCATGTCAGCAGCTTCGATGTTTCACCCAGAACACAAAGCTACATAAATCAGTTAGACTTGAGTGGTCTGGTTTTGCTGGCTACTTATCCCAAGCCCAGTAGCAATCCATACGTGCAGTGTGGGGGCCTTTATGGAACTGTGATCAGCCTGGGATAGCTGTATGTGGCTGTACAGCTCTGTGGTGTTGTATAAGTACCTCTGCTGTGAATTTCCTTTCATTTTAGCCAGTCATGAGCCCATAGCTTGGCCTAATTCATCCCTACACCTTCATTTTCCAAGTCGGACTTGGCCAGGATAGGAAAGTTCTGCAGCATTTTGGTGCTGTGACCAGGTACAGTCCGCTATATTGTCATAACCTCTACCTCACCTTTATTGTCCCTACTATACAGTACTATCGTACTGTCTGATAATTATTATGATGTATTATAGTAGTCACGTGTGATGTAAGATAGTGTGTGGTGTGCATTATTATTCATCTGTATCAATCACACCATCCCAATTCAAGTCGTTCTCTCCTAGCTTTGGGTCACATCTATACCATACCAGAAACTTGGAGTTGCCACAGTATATAGGAAGAGATCCAATACACTTGTACGTATTTCCAAAATTGGTTGTTTCTACAGACTAGGTCACATACACACAGTGGTATCATCCCAATTTGTAAAAACAATTTTATGTAATGAAAGGACACATGAATATGAGCAACTATATATATATATATATATATATATATAGATATACAGTGACACTGCACTAACTACAATTATATGTGTTTCAAAAACAACAAATTCGCACCATGACACTAGAGAGAGCCACTTTTATGGAAAGCTAAACAATAAACACATAATCAATTGGTATGCTATACATATCCAATAAAGTGATTGTCAACTACTGTAAAAATGAGTTTGGATATCAATCAAGCACATGGACAGTTTTCATATGCAAGTTTGTACTGAGCAGCCAATATTAAGCAATAAAGAATAGTTAATAAGTAACTTAACTTCAATTAATAATAAGCTTCATTGACCCAACAACTTTAATTTCATGGCAAACTTGCAAAAGCACATAATTTCTGGAAACCTCAGAAACCACCCTGGAACTGCATCTGCTTTCTAGGCTACAGCCATGTAATCCTTGTGTACACTGACATCACAACACATTATATACTGCTATCTTACCAGTGGAGGAGGAGGGCAATGCTGCAAGGGCAGCGGCTATCAAGTGTGATGCGGACATCGATAGGTAAGAATATGACAACAAAATAGCAGCTGGAGGTCTAGACTAGACATACGTCTGTAATAACAAATATTACACACTTTAATCATTTAAATTCCAGAACAGAACCAAGTTCATCTATTGTTACTGCTGAACGCCAGACACACACTTTACATTACTCCGTCTTTCAGCATATCAAGCCAGTAATTGGTTACATCATGTTTTGCATGAGATCCATAGTGATATAATGGGTATGAAAAGATTTTGTGTTTGTAACAAACAAAACCAAACTCATTGCTTATCACATAGCTAGATTATAACGTACCAAAATTTCAAGGCTATCATTGTTGCAGTGGCCTTTAACATCAAATGCAAAATTGAATGCATAACCACAGCATGTTTATTTCACACATTTTTTTACCTTTATTTCAACAACAAAAAATCACAGCATGTAGATGCAGTACTAGTGTTATGTGACAAATTATAAACTATCACACCTATATTTTGAATCACAAATTCTAGGTTATCTAGAACATATTGTTTGCAAATTTATATAGCCAACATATACGTGCATGTTCAGTAAAACTGAAGAATTTTTGCATTAGCTAGTATTTTAAAACCAATTCGGAGCAAGGGGGTGTCACACATACATAGGCGCATTGTAAGTATATCTGCAACCATGGTCAAGTCTTTGTCTAACTGAGAAAATTTTGGTTTCAAAAACTTTTCGGTGGCAAATCCTACACCGTTTTTGTAAAAAGGTGCAGGATTTGGTTTTTGAAAGTACAAAAAGAAGTGAAATCCACTCAAAAACAGCCAAGCTGTAAAAAAAGAATGCAGCCCTCAAAAGCCTGGGTGAAAAAAGTTGTGAAATCAAAGGTGGCGGCCAAGAAATGGCTGCAATAATGTTAATGCAAAAAAAAATTTAATAATGCACACTAATGATAAACATACCTAGTTTAGTATGTATATGTGCTAGTTGAGTTGAATATGGCTATTGACTGAAAGATATCTCCATGGTTTATATGTTTATGAACATATTACTATGCTGCAAAGGTCACCATGCATACAAGCATGATGAAAAATTTGTAGTTAGCTACATTGTTTTTTTGTTGTGATAGTGATTCACTCAAAACAGCCAAGCTGTAAAAAAGAGTGCGGCCACTGCAATGATGTTAATGCTAAAAAAATTTAATAATGGCTGTGCTTTGCAGCATAGTAATGTGTTCATAAACATATAAGCCATGAAGATATCTTTCAGTCAATAGCCATATTCAGCTCAACTAGCACATATACATACTAAACTAGGTATGTTTATCATTAGTCAGTGGTATTGCCAAATCCAGGAAATAACCAGGGCTGCAGCCCTGATAATCACAGTCTTGATGATACTGAGCAGTGGGAGCTCTGCAAGTGACTGACTCAGCCAGCTAGCAGGCCTGGTGTGCCGGTGACAGGTCAGAAATCCTGACATGCATTGTTCAACCTTTGACTATCACTGATGAGTGATAGTTTCATCTCGACTTTCATATAGCTAGCTACCGTGGCACTTTCCAATATCCTCACATGCAACTTTTTTTTTGATGTGATAACCATCACACCTATTAAAAAACAAATACAGCAAAGCTTAATTTATATAACAGAAGACAGTTTGGCTTTAGCCTGGATTAAGTCAGTTGGCATTGATGTTAAAGATGGAAGGTCCAAAACACCCCTTAGATCTTGGCCTCGTATACATCTAATGGACGAACGCAATTAAACAGCATCTCACCATCCCATAAGGTGTGTCCCATTTGTTGGAAAGGAGGGAGACAAGACGCTTATAAAACACAGTAGCTTCGTCAGCCATTCCTCTGGTAGCCGAGAAAATTAATGGAGTAAATGAAGCATGCTCTATTTCACGTATTCGGGTCTATATGAACGCTTAATTCTTAAACATTGCATGCAAATCAACCCGCTACTATCAGTGTTGCCGCGTGGCCGGTTTCAAGGTCCGGTACCTTTTATAGTGACACATGATACCTGGGCCGGTATACGTTGACATATTAAAACTGAGACACTCACCTTAGCTCGACAAGCTTGAAACTCTTCTCTCTTTACTGAGACACGACGCGAGGTTCGCCCTTAAGCTCCAAGCCTAGTGACGGTAACGACTGTCTTCTTAATCGAAGGCAGCTGACTTCCCGTAAGTGGAGAGTCTAGTCTGACTGGTGGCTTTTATATACTCCCTCAGCACGTGAGCAACCTATAGGTTACGCAATCGTAGCAGTTTTGTATTTTTGTATAACACTTGTCTTGAACTGTATTTTAAGCTTCAAAACATGCTGCGATTGCTCACGTGCCTCAGGGTGCCTATAGTGTGAATCAAACCACATCTTTTAAGGAGACTTGTGGTTCGCTTCCAAAAAAATCTGGGAACGCGTTTTGTGTAGCGCTTTACTGCTCTATTTAGTCTGGCGCCGCCCGCCACTTCGCAAAAAGTAAGGTATCATGAACCACGATAGTGAGTTCATAGTAGCATACTATACGCACGTGCGTAGTATATAATCCCATTCAAAAACAGCTTATAGCTGTAACTAGAAAAAAGTGCGCGTCCAAGTAAAGCAGAGTTAACTGCGACAAAAATTAATGATATCATATTGCGGCCATGTGCGAGGTGTGCAAGTTGTAAAATTAATATTAGCTAGCTAATCAGATAATACAATGTTATTGTTACTTGTAAAAAAAAACAGCTAATTATCGATTTCTACCGTTTACCGGTTCGATTATCAGTACAACTCTAGTCACTTTCAAATAGCTCTACCATGGAAACAAGAATGTTACAGCTACCAGAATGGCATTGAGAATTTGGAACGTTTGAAGAAATGCCTACAAACTACTGCTACTTATGGTGAGAGGTAATTGTCAACCGTTTGAGAAAAGGTATGTTAGAAAAGTTGACCCATCTGAGAAAATAAGCATTACATGGTTTTTACCCCATTTTCCTGTTGTCAAAACGGATCAAGTAACTACCAAAAAGTAACTTTTTACCCAGGGAAAAATATCTTGCAAGACTTGCAATATTTGCAGTGCAAGATCCTTGCACTATTCTTGCAAGAAACGTGCACAAATCTTGCACTGAAAATGTCCCTTTTCTTGCAAGAATTTTGCAAAGCAATCTTGCAAGAAATGTGCACAAATTTTGCAAGTATTTTGCAAATCAAGAATCTTGCACTGAAAATGTCCCTTTTTTTGCAAGAACCTTGGAAACCTTGCAAGATATTTTTCCCTGCCAATCCCTGGGTATGCTTCTGCCAAATGTAACGGAATTTCTCTAAAATAATTAACAACGCTATTTATTCAGGACACGAACTTCATAAACAGTTGCGTGATGTACCGTTGCATGTTAGGTGTTATCCTATTGCAATAGCATGTGATATTTCAGAGATGTACCTAAGGATTTAGTTGTACCAAAGTGATAGGCCATTTCATAGAAATTGGAGAGATTTAGAACCAATAGGCCACCTGATGTTTATGAGTTTAACAGTTTGGTGTTTGGAGTAAATGCTTCCCCATTCTTGGCACAACATGTACAGTATCTTAATTCCATGCCAGTTCATTTAAGCACAGTCATCCAAGAGCTTCAGAAACAATTTTAAAACCCATTTACATAGATGACAGCATGAATTCTGTCATGAGCAAAGCTGAAGGTATGAAGCTACACAAAATACTGTCCGAATTATGGGTTAATGGTGGAATGAAGATACACAAGTGGCCACGGTTGTCCAATTCTTTGGTAGTGATGGAAGAGATACCCCCAGAAGACAGAGCTTGTATTTTAATTTATTTTTATTTATTAAGACTTTACAGCACAAGTGCTGAAGGTCTGTAGGACTCCTGGTCCTACAGCTTGTTTAAAGTTGTTACAGAAAGTATGTTTGAAAAGGTGGAGAAGGAGAAAAAATCCATGACTTGACCTGGGCAGCCTCAAACCTGCAACCATCTGATTAATGCTTGAATGCTTACAGAAGTCTGCCAGGTGGTCAGGATGTTTTCTCCTCATTAATTTCAAGTATTTCTATCCATAGGAACCTTAGAGAGTAACTTTACTTTGTAACTTACAAATAGATGACAACAGTTTGTTTTCAAAAAAGGCTTTAGGTATAATCATTGTGAATAGCTTCAGAGCTATCATACTCTTAAAGTTGAGCATTGAGCAGCTTCAAGATTCACCTTCACTAAATATTATACTTAATAACAGATTGTCTTACTCTTACTATAAAGCCTTATAATCACTTCAAACACCAACATAAATCCTGATACCTACTGGCATGATTGTTCCCAACCCACAAAATTAATAATTGTACTTTAAAAGGAATAGCAAGTATGTATTCCATACTCCCTCACACCTAACATTGCAATGAAACCTGCATGAAGTTTGTTCCATGTAATAATAATCTACTTTGTAGTATACATGTTATCAACAATGTGTTCATTAATACTACAAGTATTTTCAACTATAGTAGGGACCATAGCACATTGATAAAAAGTACTGAAACAAGCTCGAGTAGCGCATGATATTAAATCACAGTAAAACAATAAGAAGTGTTATATCCCTACTGCGCATTTCCATTATGGTATCTTGAGCACAGTAGGGATATAACACTTCTTATTGATTTACAGTGATTTAATATCATGCACTACTCCAGCTTGTTTCAGCACTTTTTATCGATGTGCTATGGTCCCTACTCTAGTTGAAAATTCCAACTTTTCCTGTGTACTTTTGTAAATAATTATTATAACTGGTGAACCCATGCATACCGCATCTGAAATGGTGCCGCTCACCCCAATTATCATCTGAAAAGTGAAGTATTTGTTGTCAGCTATGTTCAGTGCGTTATGCAGCATTTCGAATCAAGAACTGTTTGAAAAGCACCTCTGCAATCCATGCATACCGAAAGAAAGAAATGGTGCCGTGCACCCCAGTTATATCAATAATTGTCGTCTGTAAAGTGAAGTATCCATTACGCTTCTTTGTCGCCCGTTACACAGCAGTACGAATCAAGAACTGTTTGAAAAGCACCTCTGCTATCAAAATAGCCACTATGAAACATACGGACGATTTCCCTTACGAAGGAAGCCATCACATGCTACCACCAAATCAACACTTTTCGCTGTCAGTAAAGATGAATGGGATGCAAAGGAAGACACTGGTAAGTCCATGAAGAATGCACTGTACATACTGCGGTATACCAAAAGGCACCTGTCGGACAGAAGCAATGTCGAACAGTGAAAAAATCAAGCCCATAACCTTAGCCGATATTGAGTTATGCTTGTCTGAAGGCATCAGTCAGTCAGTCAGTTAGTCAGTCAGTAGAAAATTCCATTAAATAATTTTTTTTTTAAATTCCGTAGCAACTTGTTGAAAGCATTTCAGGTCGATCTGAAAACTTGTTTGGGCTTAGTTTTATCTAACCAATATTGCCTCATCATAGTAAGGGAAAATTGAGGCTGGTTTTTGGTGATGAGCCATGCCTACTCCTTTGTGGTCCCTACTATACAGTAATACCATACTGTATGATACATGGCTATGTACATCCTCTATATATAAAGGAAAGGAGCACACACAAATGATATAATTATTGCAAAATAATCCACACTACAGTGATCACACAAACACACATTTACTATACATTATATAGTCTAAGAACAGTCAGTAGTTGGAATTGGTCTTTGTCCATAGTAGCCCTTGCAAGAATTTTGGTCCTCCTGACAACACACCAAGTAAGAAAAGTAATCATTTTCAAAGTATCCATAGTGAGCATCAATAAGAATGTTGGTCCTAAGAACAGTACCTACACTAGGTGAATCACGATCAGTTATTAATAATCCTTCTTTATCATAACAACACTGTTGACCATTCTTTGTTTCCCTGTAACAACATAGCAATCAGTTGTGATAAATGAACACAGTACACTGTACCTCAACCTTGTTGAAAACATACTAAACTAAGTTATCATATAATATCACCTTTACAACTTTCAAATCAGTAGCACGACATACAGTACAGTATTGGAATAGCTTTCTGTTTATATGTCACTGGATAAGTTAGCTAAAGAAATTACTGATTTGATATACAATGTCCAATACATCACATACTCATGTACATAGTATTTCCTCTTCTATCATTGCAATTTATTGACCAGTGTCCTCAGTATTACTCCAAAAATCATACCGTAGCATGTATAGCTGCACATTTATAACTTAAGCATGTTTGCTACTAGAGCTGACAAGAGTTCTTGTGACCCAGCAGAGTGTAGTGTTGTTCCAGTTCTCAGTACTGCACTACAATTAATTCTAGTATCAGCAATTTAATCCTAGCTCTAGAATTGGAATTGAAACAATGGTCTTGTTTTCCTCAAAACTTTAGTTACAGAATGGAATTATGAAAATTTTACTGTGTATACTAGAACTGGAATTGATACCGCATTAATAAAAATAAATATTTAATGCCTACACCTACAGCTATACTGATGTACATTTAATTCCTCAATAGTACAGCCATGACTGAAGTAGGGATTGAATGTCCACTACTATGGCTGCAGGTGTTGGTAATTTCCCTCTTTCATTTTCTACCATTATTTTTTAAAAGCGATAAAATTTGTTAAAGTAAGGCTGTTCTGCTCTATATTATTAGCGAACACATCCTATGAAATTCCTATAAAGAGAACCTTAATGTAGCAAGCTAACAACTAATAGAGCAAATAGAAATATTAATTACAATATAAAAATATTATCTTACATTAACTGCTTGATAACCATGCAGTGGTCAGCTCCTTTGTTTCTTCTACAATTCTCAGTTTTCCAGAAATAATGACCATCTAGTGAACTGCAGTAGACATCATCAACATAGTCTGGGTCTTGCTTTGCTTTTTGTAAAGTACAAGGACATGATTGTGAAGGAATAGTACTAGTAAACCTAGCATTTTCTTGTGATATCCAGTCTGTACACATTTGGGAAGGATCTCGATTGAGGAGACTAAATACTGGACTAACATAACTAACTTGTAAACCATCAACATCTTTTATCACTAGGATTACTGAAACTTGTGTTGCATCTACTTTTACATCGTCAGTAAACATATTGTGAAAAACATGACTCAGTCTTGTTCGTTGTGGCAAAACCCATCTGTTTTGAGTAGTTTTATAAACCATGTGGAAAACTTTAAATTTTTCATCCCATCGTTCATTTCTCACATTGACAGCATAAGTCTTTTTAGCACCAAGAATATCAATGTTTCTTTCCTGTCCATTGCTATCTGTTATTATTACATCTGGTATCCCATAAATGGCAGGCACTAAAACAACACATATATATCAGTTAAAGAAATAGACAACCCCTTCAAGATACATAACTTTTATACCTCAAACTTTAGATGCAAGGTGTATCACATAATTCTTCTACTCACAAATGTTCTCATTAAAATGTTCAACACCATTAAATTTAAGATATAGTTAACCCCACCATGAGTAGGATATCTAGGATATCATTGTTATCAACCGAGGCAAAACCGAGGTGTTGATAACTAGATATCCTACAAGTGCAGGTGGGATTTAACTAGCTTCTATCCCAAACTTTGAAGTAGTCTAGTTCATAAACAATGTGTTAATAAGCATGTCAGTTGTGTATGGCTTAATTGTTTGCTAAATAAGTAATTTTTGTAATGGTATGGCTTCAATTTTTGCTGAACAGGTAGTTTTATAGTGTGTATGGTTTCAAATTTTGCTGAAGTTGTAGATTTTATGGTGCACATGGCTTCAATTTGCCTTGATTACACTTCTTTTAATCAAATGTGTAAATTCCATATATGTACTGGGGTTTAACTACCATGCACTGGGATTTAACTATCATACACTCCCAGTTTTTTTTTACTTTGATGTATGGCTTCAGTGGGATAGAAGCAGCCCATAATAATTATTATGAATCACAGAACTGAATAATTACACATGGTACTAATGAGTATAGGTATTGAGTATTTCTGTATGTGATGATGGTTCGGTAAATCTGTATTATTATGATAGTGCTATGCTAATGAAGCCTTGTATAGTCTATTCATCAACCGCAGTAACTACAATACATGCATTATGTACCTACCTTTCACTTTCTTTGTGTTCTACTATCATGTAGGTATTGATAGGAGGTAATGTGTGAATTCTTCAGTATTTTGCCTCCGTAGTATGGTATGAAAGATTGCAGAGGCACTTCTCATACTATGACGCTGTATAACACAGAAGCAAAATGGTCACATTGCAATCGATGATCAGGATGTGCGTAATTTCCTAGATTTATTGCAAAGGCTCTTCTTAATTAATTGTGATGATGCATAATCATAATCGGTAAAACATAGCTGAAAAGAAGTGGGATAGTGACTTTACATTTCAGTCAATAACATTAAGCATGTGTTTGGTTACATGATTAATGTGTCTGATGTTATTCTTTCCTTTGAATTACGTTACTGCAAATAAAGTAAACAAACAAGTGTGAGATAAAACTGTGAAATTTTACTTTGGATCACAGAAAACAATTATACACTGCAACAGGGGCAGGTACAGGAGCTGAGGGGCACAAACAGGCTAGTGTGGGTGGGACAACATGTTCTCTCGTTATTTGCTATATTTTAATCAGGAAATAATCTCCTCTCAGTAAGTGCCTCGACTCACTATTGATTTTTTTGTCATTTTGGGCTTTAAAGATAGTTGTGAAGTCTAATAACTGTTTACAAGGTTATGAATGTCTTAAACACCCGAAACAATAATAATTATTATTAGAGGTGCTTAGTACGCTTGAAAAGTACTGAGTGAAAGATTGCTTGACTTTGGTTTCAAGTGAGTCAGTTTGCAGTAATATGCATATTTTTCAATTGATTTTGGCTTAACAAGGTTTAGTATTTCAATCAAAAGAATATGGCTCCTCCACAATGGGAAGGGGTGTTTGCATCCAAATTCTACTAATAGTGTAGCTGAGGGTGTAAGTCACATATTTTGTTTCATTACATCTGTGATCCTGTTAAATGTCTAAATTTTCCTATGCTTGTTAATATAACAGCATGATCATGTGATGCCATTGAATAATGAGGAGCCAGATGAGGTTACAGATCTAGCACTTATATTACCAAAGGTCAAAATTTTCTAAAAGACCAGTGTAATTCTATTCTAATAGAACAGTAAGTCAATGTAATAACAATATCAGACATGGGTCAAGCACTTCTTGAAGCACATCTCAAGCACTTTAGCAAGTGCTTAATTAAGTACAAGCACAAGCACAAATGCTTAAATGCTTCAATTACAAAATGAAGCACTATAAAAGTGCTTGATACCATTACTCAATTACTTGTTACAGTTTGCATTGTCACAACTGTGAATTTACTGTCTTAGGTATTTATTTATTATTACAATGAACAATCATTAATCAGTGAAATGTTTCATCCTTTAACCTACATTTCTCAGGCCTGAATACTTTTCCTGCGATATTAAACAACCGTCCTACACAGAAGCTGATTATGCAGGAAGACCAGAAGGACTGCTATACCACATTGGACACTTCATTTTCAGATGGTGATATTCAACATGTTCCCATAAGTGGTTTGTCTTGTAGATGTAGCAAAAGAGGGATCTCTTGTATAGATCTCTGGTTGCCACCATTATCACACCCTGTTATGGTAGATATTTATTTGCCATATTATTATAGTTGCTGTAGAGATTTTCTTACTGTTCCATTCAATCCAACACAATTGGCTGAAACTTTGGCCTCTGTTGCTACAGTTAGCAGAGAAGCAATAAAAATAATTCAAGGAATGTGTGAAATATTGAGAATATTTGCTTGGCTGGTCATGTATGGTAAAACGCTGAGCTGCCCAAAAGGTGGTGGTTTTATCAGGAAGGGCAATAATGTAATTGTCATGCATACATACGTACTACTTTAGTGTGGCTGTTCAAATAGCCACTTGGGATTTAACTTGCATATTGCTTGGAAAAAATCATGGGAACACAGTTCGCCCATCACCCAAACTGTTAAATATTTAACTCATTATAATGAGCAATATCAAGGGCATACACAGGGGGTTCAGATGATTCAGTTCAGATAAACCCTCATTTCAGAAGCAGAAAATTTTAAAATGAAATACAGTATCACACCAATTTACAGCCTTGGAGCTCTCTGGTAGCTACTTGCACACTGGAGTGGACTAGGAGGAGACAATACAAATTCAACAGAATTTTTGGTAAAATTTGTGTCATTTACATATGTACCATTACAGCCATTTCTTGGCCACCAACTTGGATTTCACATTTTTTTCACCATAGCTTTTAAGGGCAGCTCTGTGCTAGTCTTAATGGGAAAATCCTGTATCATCGATGAATGGAGTAATGTACCATGTGATCAACAGCACACCTTATGGAAACATATGGTGGAAATGGTAAAGAACTGACACATGTTGCAAGACAGCAGTTGTAATAAAATTTGATAAGATGTGTTATCAGGTTAGTACTAACTATGAATAGCTGATGTATAATTACAAGATAAATGCTTGTTTGTTTGTCACAAGTTGCAGACATATGATGTCTTGAATATATTGGAGTACAAGTCAAGTCTCAAGACCTGACCATCAACAGCAGGACCATGAATAATGTTTATATTTGAAAGAAAAATTTGCAAGGGGATTCGAGTGTGGAGGGCTTCAGTGTGCCTGAAAATGAAAGTTGGCCATCAGTATGTTAATTTCACACAATGTCTTGAATATATTTTATGTCAAGTCTGAAGTTACTGACTATCAACAGGAGTACCAAGAATATTGTTTATTTTTGGCCATTTAAGTTTTGGTATGCAAACGATTCAAGTGTGAAATGTCCGGTGTGTCAGGAAGTGAAAGTTGGCCGCCAGTATGCTATCTAGAAGTGGTGTGACTAGGCCTGCGAAAACAAGGCATGTGGGCACAAACTACATTCTGTCACACAACAGGTCATATCTCAGTATTGGAACAGAAAATATACATTCTGTAACTTGCACCATCACGCCAATTAAATGTGTACCTAGAGCTAAAAATTGCATTACAATAGCATAATGCTATAGAAAGATATGAGTGATGGAAGTTTTAAAAAGTAGGCAAAAATCATGTGCCCACATGTCCTATTTTCAGAGGCCCAGTCACAATTAGCAATACAGTAGTTTTATAGTACCTATAAGCTGCATAAACAGCAGTGTGTATGGGTTTTAGCTAGTTAGCTGCACAAACAGCACCTTTAATATTACTGCCTAATTATATATAAGGGTGCATTTTGTGTATATATAATTTTTGTTCAAATATGGTCTAGGGGGCAGTACTGCTAGGGGAAGCACCCAGGCTTTCCCCCAACACATCAGTTTACTTTGAATCCAAACCCCCTTCCAGATAATCTTGGCTTTGCCCTTGGACATGGAGCATTTAATCGTGAGTTTGGGCTAAAGAACTCAGTATAGTTGCTAAGTTCTGATTACTTGATAGTTACTAGATGAGTGATCAGTAAAATAATAGGTTTAGCCATGGATACGTATTTCTACCCACTATGTACTTATGTAGTCTTGCAGCACCTGCTCTTTTGCATAGAGGAAGAGTCTGGTCACTCTAGCATTCAAAATTTGCAGCATGTTACAGAAAACAGGTAATAACAATCAGATTGTGGTGTTGGTAGTTACTCAATTTTTGTGACATTTGTTTTGAAGTTACTATAAACTCTTGGAAACTCAGTTACAATGTTGTACGGAAACTCATATGTAAGGCGAATTTGGAATTTGCATGATGATCCTTCACTTTAAAAGCCTGTAGGCCATGTGTGATATGAGATTTTGCCGATATCCTGATAACCGATATTGGATAATATTTTCAAGCTGATAAATGCAGCCGATCCAATATAGCTCAGCATGTCTATCATGTAGCAATTTTTACTAGAAATTTGATTGCGAAGGATAAATTTAGTTTATTTTAACAGAAATATTGCAATAAAAACAGCTGACAGTACACTGAAGCAGTAATAATGACATTTTAATGTAGGAGAATGTAACTCTATGCATTTGTAAACATCATCAGCATGTATTTCTAAATACATACATATATCTGTATCTGCTGCTTTTTCATTGTGGTGTCGATCCGATACCAATATACAAAAAACACAGTTGATATATGGTTTTTCCAATAACCGAACCAATTATTGGTGCACATTACTAAACAGGCTGATTGTGTGACAGACATTGCACACATGCACAATACAGATCGGATCTGAGGGGGGGAAGAAAAGCCCCCCCTTGGCCCTTCTCTTGCCTCCCTTGGACTTACAAGACTATATTGGCACCAGAAACAAGGATCATGCATTCATACTAGTGCTGGGGGTATACTGGTACATTTATCGTTTACGATAAATACCTGTATACCGGAATGTCAATCAACATACCGTCATATCATTTAGTGGTACTGTAATGCTGTAAGCAGACATCCCTAAGGGATTAGTAGCATTTTAATTGAGTTTTTGCTGTTTGCAAAGTGGTGACCATATGCTCTTCCTTGAATACACTTTGTGGTCACCTGTTTTGTGGTCACCCACAGCATACAGTAAACAAATTCTGTGGTTAAGACTAGGGCTGAGCGATACTACCATTTTAGCGATATATTGCGATGTTTTTAAAGTATCGATATCGCGATATTTTCCATGCCTGTACAGTATTGTCATTAAAAATCCATTTGTTATGCTGTACTAGGCTCAAGAATCCTAGTAAGTCATAACCTGGTTACCCCTGCAGAGAGGTGCGAACACCATAACATAACTTCAAAGCATGTATTACAATAACTGTTACTGTAAACAACGATGACAGTGGCTAGTTTGATGCTTTTAAAGACTTCCTACAGGAATACTGAGGAATACACTATGTAGCACCAGCTATGATTGACATATTTGTAAGTATCATGAACTATTCAGTATCATGAATAGTGGCTTTAGTATCGATAGTGATACTAAAATGGCAGTATCGCTCAGCTCTAGCTAAGACACAGTACCAACCTACTTGCAGACTATGTATTTATAAATTGTTGACCATTAGCAGCTTTTCTTTGTGGGATGACACCTTACAACCCTTTCTGCTTTTCTTGTCTTTTACTTTTTACTATGAATAATGACAATATTATTATTGTAATATCATGATATTTAGTGCATAAGATATATTGTTCTCATTTTTTCAACATCGCCAAGCACTAATTCACACTGTATCCAGTACAGAAATCCAACAGGCAAACAGCACACTTTACAGTATAAACTGTATACTGTGAAGAAATTAAACAGATAAGTTAGAGTTTTTGTAACAAAAGATCGAAATACTCTAATAGAGCAGTCACTACTCTAATAGAACAGTCACAATTCTAATGTCACTGACTGATAATTTTGCAAATTATAATGATACTTCCTTACTTTGTTTAGTACACTTTACCAGGTTAATGTAACTGAATTATATGTCTTGCGAAGCATGCATTTTGCTAGCTAAATGGCTATCAACCCAAATTAAACCCTAGGGGTCTAACCTTAAAATTTTCTCAGAAGATAAACTAGAGTCTTGGAAAGTATATGCCACTCATTCATCCAGCAAAGTTATGAAAATTAGTATAAATTGTGTACTAGAGTTCCATTCTACTCCTCTTAGTGGAATAAACTCTGTTTTATTCTATAACTTCTTGCCCCCTCAGCCCCACAGCAGTGTCTCCTAGATTTGCCTATGTGGATCGCAAATACAGAACATGTGAACAGATGCAAAATTCAGTGTGAGTGAGTTTTGAATTCATCAAAGTTTATTTTGCCAAATGGATTTCTTGTGGCATTTCACCGAAGTTTAATCCCGCCAATGTTTCCCTCGATAGCTGTTTAGAAACTGTACCAAATGTTACCTTTCATATAAACCATTTTATCATGTTTACTCCAAAGGGTGTGTGGAAAATTAGTGAAACCACTTAACAGGGGCTTGCCCATGTATGCTGTAAAAGGCATTTATCACAACAATTGAAAAACAACCTAGTAGGGCTGCAATGGAAGCTATACTGTAGTCTGTAGTCTATGAACACTATCAGTTTGACTGATGGCTATGGTAAAGAACGATAAAAGGTAACATAAAAGTGCACTTATTGTATGTTTATAAATATACCAAAGGTTTTCCTTAATTGAACTAGAAACATTTCTGTGAAAGAATTAGGGCAGTAGCTGTAGCCAGTTTTCTACTACGCTTGATTGAAGTCATCAGGCAGACAGGCAGGCATTAGAAAATTCCATTGAATAAATCGTTTTTAAAATTATGTAGCAACTTAACAGAAACATTTCAGGCGATCTGAAGATACCTTTAGGCTTAATTTTACCCAACCAATACTGTCATGATGTTGTGAGGAAACATCAAAGCAGGTATTTAGGTTATACTATAATACAGACCATGCACACACCTTTGCTGTCCTACTTAACAGTACTATCATACTGTACAATAAACTGGTGACTGATTTTTAGAGGTACTGTAGCACAGCATCATTTTGTATCTACTTTTCATCTAGTGTAGTTTTATAGCCAAGTAGAATTTGTGAACTCAGTGGGTTTTGATCAGGTAGTCACTTATACACTTAATTTGATCACTGCATCCAAATCATATTAAATACTTGACATACCTCACTACAGTACTCTATGTCATTGCATGTGTTCTTACCAATATTGAGGACAACGTGAAATTTAAAAGTTGCACCATCATCATCAGAAATATTCAGAACACTTGGTCCCAGTCTAGCAAACAATGGTAGAGGACATAATGCACTGTTGGGACCAGTAGTCTTTCCTATTGTCTGTGATACATGTCCATATATGGCTCTTGCAATTTGCCCATGTTCAAACTTGCATGTTATAGTAGTGTCTGGGTTAGGAAAACAAGGTCCTTTAATAGTTACCAGTCCACCTCCAGTGAGTGGAATAAACTTCCTATCTACCACACCAGCACCTACATAGACATAATTTTATAAATTATGAAGTAACAACATAATGTTGCATAACTATTGGACTCTACTTTCACAATACACAATGACATTAGCTTGACAAGACTTTGAATTACATTAAATATCTACAGATACTGTATACATACATACCAAAAAACTTACAATCAAGACACATGGTATTTTGTGCGGCCAAGAAGCACCTGTGAGTATATCGGCAGGAAGCTAAAGGAAAATGTGATTTTCGCACCTCCATTGGTCTGTGCTACCTTGATGATTTTAGTTGTGGCCATGCCTGCCAATGTCAGTACTCCACATATCAAATTTGAGCAAAATTGCTTCAAGCGTTCCCAAGATATGCGACTTCAAAAATAGGCTTCATTTCTTCGTTTTTTATATTCTTTCATATTTTTTCCTTTTTGCACACCTACAAAAACTGCCATAAAACGTGAACGCCATACCCGATTGCCTTGCAATTTGGCACACAGAAGAGTGGTATAAAGGCACATCTTGGTACAAGGTTTGGCTGGAATACGACAAACAGTCAAGGAATTATTAGCGGATTATTCACGAAAGATAACACCAATATTTTGTCATACCTACAAGATAAGCCGCTTATAGGAAGAAACTGAAAATTGATACGTGAATAGGTTAAACCTCAAACCTTTTGTAGTTTGAAAGTAATCCAGTTAAAGAATATGAAGATACAACAAAAAAACCCAAGTGTGTAATCGAGACTAGCTAATGAAAATCAATCACTTGCCACGCCTACTAGAAAACCCATTCAGGGGGAACCATATGAAAATTGGTATACAGATGGAATAATCATCTTAGAAAAGACCTTCAACCGTATAGAAGAATCAGACTTGAAGCAACAGAGTTATAACACAAAATCCAACTTGGTGTAGCAAGTGCAAAATCAAGATCAAGGCACACGATAGTGTCGTGTGGCCAAGTACTGCTAGTGCGGGTGCACCACAGACAAGTTTGTATTTTACAGGAACCAACAAAATGCCATTTTCACGCAACCGTAGCTTGATAATGGCAGGATGGAAATTATCCATTTTTGCTGTGGAAACTCCCTTGGATTAGGGAACCTCCCATTCCAAATTTGAGATGAATCTGCCCATCCATCACTGAGATACACGCCTTCAAAATTCGTCTGATTTTCTTCATATTTTTCTTAATCTTTTTCTTCTTCGTCTCGCACACTGTAGAAAAATTGTAATAACTTGCATGTGCTTTGGTCAATTTACTTAAAATTAGGAGGGACATAGGAACGTAATACTGCACATTTACAGTCCAATTGTGGTACAGATCAGACTAAGAACAAGGGAACTATGCGTGATGTTTCAAAACTCCAACGGAGATTTGTTTTTACGCCTCCAGGGTGAACCGCTTGACAGAATTATTCAAAAATCGGTCTGTATATGGAGTAGCTATCATAGTGCAAATCTTTTGTGGTTTGAAAGAAATCGCAGCAACAGTCATGGAGTTATAACAAAAATGCCAACTATGTGTAAAAAGCGCACGATTGAGTTTTGCTAATATAATAGTATTATTAGTCACACCTACCAGGCAAACTATTGTATGGAATCAGCTGGAAACAGGTACATAAGTAGATTAATTGTTTTAGAACAAGCTTTCAGTGGTTTATAAGGAATCAGATTAAAAAACCACTGAATTACACTATGAAAGTCAACTAGGTGTACCAAGTGAGTGATAGATATATACTCTAATAGTGCAGTCACCCTAATAGAACATTCAGCTTCATAATATTTTTTTCTGTTAGAACATTCAGCTACAGTATAGTCACCATGTAGATTATTCAGCTAACAAAAAGTTACCCAAAAGAGAGTTCAACTACAATCAAGTCACCCTGTAGAGAGTTCAACAACAAAAAAATTACCTTGTAGAGAGTTCAGTTACAAACAAGTCACCTGTAGAGAGTTTAACTACAAACAAGTTACCCTGAAGAGAGTTCAGCAATAAACAAGTCACCCTGTAGACTTCAGCTACAAATAAATAACCCTGTAGAGAGTTCAGTTACAAATAAGTCACCCTGTAGAGAGTTCAACTACAAACAAGTCACCCTATAGAAAGTTCAGCTACAAACAAACCACTCTGTAGAGAGTTCAGCAACAAACAAGTCACCCTGTAGACTTCAGCTACAAACAAGTTACCCCTTGTGGAGATTTCTGCTACAAAGTTGTCTACCTGTGGGAGAGAGTACATGTTATAATTTTCGTACAGTATTAATTTTTGTAAAAAAATGTATCATAAAAAAGTATCCATAGAATTCGGGCCTTGATGTCTTCTCTTTTCTGCAGAAAAAGACAAGTACAAGAACTACAAAGCTGGCCACAGGCTGGCTTTGGAGTATACAAATACAGCCTCCAAAAAAGCCAGGGTGAAAAAAGATGTGAAATCAAAGGTGGCGGCCAAGAAATGGCTGTGATGGTAGGTTAATAGCAAAAATTTAATAATGACAATTCAGGTGAATTTGGTCTAGGAGAAGGCACCACAAATTCACCTAATAAATTGTCGTTATTAAAATTTTTGCCATTAACCTACCATCACAGCCATTTCTTGGCCGCCACCTTTGATTTCACATATTTTTCCACCATGACTTTTTGGAGGCCGCACCCTTTTTTCACAGCTTGGCTGTTTTTGTATAGACACTCTAATCAAGCAGTCACCCTAATAAAGCAGTCAGCTAAGAAATAAAGAAATAATTTACTATATTTAAGTGTTCAACTATGTCCTGTAGAGAATTTAACTCACCACCCTGTATACAACTGAACTACAAAAAGTCATCTTCTAGAGAGATCAGCTAGAAACTAGTCACTCTGCAAAGTGTTAAACTACTGATACATTCAGTCACCCTGAAGAGCGTTCAGCTAGAGTCACCCTGTAAAGAAATCGGCTAGAAACAAGTCACCCTGCGAAGAGATCAGCTAGAAACGAGCCACCCTAAAGAGAATTCAACTATATTTCAAGTCACTCTGTAGAGAGTTCAGATAGAAACAAGTCTCCCAGTCGAGAGATCAGCTACATAATCATCCTGTAGAGAGTTCAGCTAGAAACAGGTCTCCCAGTAGAGATATCAGCTACATAATCATTCTGTATAGAGAGATCAGCTGGATACAAATCACCTTGTAGAGGTACCTACATGTTACCCTGTGGAGAAATCAGCTAAACACAAAGAGAGATTAGCTAGAAACAAGTCACTCTATAAAGATCAGCTAGAAACAAGTCACCCTGCAGAGAGTTCAGTAGAACCAAGCTGTCCTGTAGAGAGATCAGCTATAAACAAGTCACACAGTAGAGATATCAGCTAGAAGATCTCCAGCTAGAAACAAATCACGCTGAACCAGAGACAATTATAATTTTTTCAAATCCCAGTGAAAATGTCAGGCAACCTAAAGCATTACCTGACATTGACATGCTACTGTTTTATACACTTCATTGGAAACCCTTATGATACATTGATAAAATAGAGTGACTCAACCTATAAAACAACCATTGTTGTCTAATTGATTGACAATGAAACTCTCTAACTTCCTTCTATTTTGATCTGATATTTTGTTAGGCAGGTTCCATTATGGTCAGCCATGCATGACATTTGCCTGACAAATGGCCTGTGTCAGGCAGTAATAATTGACTCTGCGCTGAACAGAGATCAGCTAGAAACAAGTCACCCTGCAAGAGTTCAGCTACTTTTCAAGTCACTCTTACAGAGATCAGCCATAAACAAATCACCCTACAGAGAGATTAGCTAGAAACAAATCACCCTGTAGAGAGATCAGCTAGAAACAAGTCACCCTGCAGAGAGTTCAACAATGTTTCAAGTCACCCTGTAGAGAGCTAAGTAGAAACAAGCTGCCCTGCAGAGAGATCAGTCACTGTGTACAGAGAGTTAATGCAGCTATAAGCAAGTTGCCATGAAGAGAGGTCTGCTAGAAAAAAATAGCCCTGTAGAAAGAGATCAGCTTGATCAAGTCACCCAGTAGTGAGTTCAACTGTATTTCAATTAACCCAGTGAAGAGTTCAGCTAAAAACAAGTCACTCAGTAGAGATATGAGCTACATAATGATCCTGTAGAGAGATCAGCTGAACACAAATCACCTTGACCTTGTAGAGAGATCAGTTAGAAGCAAGTCATCCTGTAGAGAGATCAGCTGGAAATAAATCACCTTGTAGATCTAGAAACGAGTCACCCTGTGGAAGATCAGCTAGAAAAAAAAGATTAGCTAGAAACAAATCACTATGTAGAAAGATCAGCTAGAAACAAGTCACACTGTGGAATGATCAGCTGGAAGCAAAGAGAAATTAGCTAGAAACAAATCACTCTGTAGAAAGATCAATCTCTTAGTAGAGAGGTTAGCTAGAAACAAATCACCCTGTAGAGAGATCAGCTAGAAACTAATTACCCTGTAGAGAGATCAGCTAGAAACAAGTCATCCTGTAGAGAGACCAACTGGAAACAAATCACATTGTAGAATTAGAAACAAGTCACCCCGTGGAAAGATCAGCTGGAAACAAAGAGAAATTAGCTAAAACAAATCAGTCTGTAGAAAGATCAACTAGAAACAAGTCACCCTGCAGAGTGTTCGATAAAAACAAGTTGGCCTGTAGAGAGATCAGCTATAAACAAGTCACACAGTAGAGATATCAACTAGAAACAAATCTATTAGTAGAGAGATCAGCTAGAAAAAGTTATGCTGTAGAGATATATATCAGCCAGAAACAAATCAAGATCTGCTAGAAACAAATCGCCCTGTAGAGAGATCAGCTAGAAACAAGTCACCCTGCAAGGATTTCAGCTACATTTCAAGTCACCATGTAGAGAGATCAGCTAGAAACAAGTCATTGTGTATAGAGAGTTCGTGCAGCTATAAGCAAGTCACTATAAAGAGATCAGCAGAAACCAATCACCCTGTAAAGAGATCAGCCAGAACTAAATCACCCTGTAGAGAGATCAAAGTCACCCAGTAGAGAGTTCAACTACATTTCAAATCACCCTGTAGAGAGTTCCACTAGAAACAAGTCACCCTATAGAAAGTTCAGCTACATTTTGTGGAGTGTTTGAGGAGGTATGTTCCTGAACCATTTTTGGCAGGTTTTGATAAACCTATTTTTTGCCATTTTTGGCAACTTTCAAAGCTGCCAAAACTGGCAACTTCAAAAGCTGCCTAAACTGGCAACTTCAAAAGCTGCCAAAACTGGCAACTTCAAAAGCTGGCAACTTCTAGAGCTGCTTCAAAAACATATCACTAGCAGCTTTATGTTATTTCCAAAAGTGGCATAAATTCCATGTCCTTTTATAGTTGCAAAAGTATCTTTTAATTGTGGGATTGAATTTCAATTTGGGGTTTCAAAACTGGAAGCTTTTATAGCTACCGAAATTGGCAAGATTATAAGTCCAAACTTGGTAAGTTTATAAAATTTTCAAAATGGGAAAGTTCTGTAATTACCAAAATTGGCAAGTTTCGTAATATCCAATGTTGGTAAGTTTATACTTTCCAGTTTGAATTTCCAAAATTGGCGAGTTTGAATTTCCAAAATTGGCAAGTTTGAATATCCAAGATTCCATTATTGGCATGAAGTAGGCATGCCAAACTTGGCAATAAAAACGATAATTATGAACATCTTATTTCTTGCCATAAATGGAAACTCAAACCCACAATCAATGGTTACACACATCACTATATAAGTAAAACCCGATACCTTCCAATTTTGGAATAACTGTTAAGTGAGAGAAATTGAAGCACTTACTGGTTCCATGACAAAGCTGTGTATACTCTCCTTAGCTTGCCAAGGAAAATACGTTGCTCTATTTTTTGCAATAATTCAGATCCCACATAATGCCAATGTTGGCAATAATGGGGGTTACGAATTTTTGCCAAATTTGACAAAAAAGGTCCTGCCAAATTTGGGCTTAAAAGAGCCAGTTTTGGAAGCTTGGTAACTTTTACATTAATTCTGTTGTTGTCACAACTTTGAAGTTGCATTTCGTAAATTGCCAACAATGGCAAAATAGAATTCTTTACATTGCCATACTTTGCTTTTAAGGGTATTCCAACTTTGGCAATAACCTAAAAGCTGCAAAATATGGAACCCAATAGATTGACAAAAATGGCAACATGTTGGATTTACATTTGGCAAAATATGGACAATGCTAAATTTACCAACATCTGGGATAAGCCTAATTTTGCCACAATTGGCAAAAATATGATACCAAATGTTGCCAAAACTGGCAAAAAGCAGGTTTATCAAAACCTGTCAAAAATGGCTGTTGAACATACCTGGTTTGAGCTAGATATAAGCCACCTGTGGATAGTTCAACTACAAACAATTCTCTCAGTAGAGAAATCAGCTAATGTAGAAGCAAGTTATCCTACAAAGAATTCAATTACATTTCTGTAGAGAGGTCAGCCAGAAACAAGTAACCTTGTAAAGATATCAGCTACATTTCAAATCACCTGTCTTGAAACAAATTATTCTGCAGAGAGATCTGTTAAGAACAAGTCACCCTGTATAGAGAGTACAGCCAGAAAGAAGTCATGCTGTAGAGAGATTAGCTAGCTAGAAACAAGTCACCATGTAGCAAGATCAGCTATATTTCAAATCACCCTGTAGAAATATTACAGTAGCTTGGACTCTCTGCAGGGTAATTAAGCTGATCTCTCATGGTGCCTGGTTTCCAGATTTCTCTACAGGATGATTTTTCTATTTGATCGCTCTACAGCGTGATTTGTTTCTAGCTGATCTTTCTACAGGGTGACTTGTTTCTCTAACTGATCCTTCTATGGGATGATTTGTTCCAACCTTGCTTCAAGTCACCCTGTTGAGAGTTCAGCTACAAACAAATCTCTCAGCAGTTAGAAACAAATTTCCCTGTATAGTATTCAGTTAGAAACAAATCACCCTGTACAGAGATCAGCTATTACCCTGCAAAGAGTTCAAAAAATTTTCATGTACCCTATACAAAGATGAGCTTGAAACAAATCACCCCGTAGAGAGAACAGTTAGAAATAAGTCACCCTGTCTCTGGAGAGATCAGCTTGAAACAAGTCAGATAAGTAAAATCACCCTGTAGAAAGAACAGCTCACCCCATAGAAGGATCAGTTAGAAACAAATCACCCTGTAGAGATCAGATAGAATCAAGTCACTCTGTAGAGAGTTCAGCTAGAAACATGTCACCCTGTAGAGAGTTCACCTAAAAGAGAACTATCTTGTTGAAAGTTCAATTATCTTGCAATTTTTCTGCTAGGTTATGATTCATTCTGGGGTGAGTTCAGCTACAAACTGTTCACCATGTAGTCTAAGAGTACAGCTACATTGCGAGTTTCCCTGTAGAAACTAGAAATTTCATACACATTTCCCTGAAGAATATTCAGCTGCAAATAATTCAGCCTGTATTGAGTTAATTAATGATTAATACACAAAATAGTAATAATTACTGAATAACATTGTTAAAAATATACATGTATAGCTAAATAAACAATTAAAATGTCTCCGTAATATCCATAGCTAATCGTGATTCCTATAGAAAAGAAAAGACAAGCTGAAAGTAATACCCAAAGCTGGCCATAGCTGGCTTTAGGTATGAAATTGCAAAAAAAGTGATATTTAATCAAAACAGCCTAGCTGTAAAAAAGGTGTGGCCTCCCAAAATAAGCCAGGGTGAAAAGACCAAGGTGACGGCCAAGGAATGGTTGTGATGGTAGATTAATGGCAAAAAATTATAACAACAATACAGGTGAATTTGTGTTGCCTCCTCCAAGTTTCACTAGGATTCAGCACAAAATTCACCTAAATTGTCGTTATTAAATTTTTTGCAATTAGCCTACCATTACAGCCATTTCTTGGCTGCCACCTCGGATTTCACATCTTTTTTCTCCCTGGCTTTTTTGGAGGCCGCACCCTTTTTTACAGCTTGGCTGTTTTTGATTAGATTAAAATACACAAAATATTTGGTTCAGTCATAACTTGTCAAATAAATTTCAACTTAATAAAGTAAGTTAGGAACCTTTACATAATCAAAATACATATTAATTTTAATGTATTTTTATATTTTATGATTTTGAAGTATTTAAGTAGGGCAAACACTCAATTATCAAAACCGGAGGAGACGGTTCCGTTGATCAGGCCTGAGCCAGACAAATAATCTGGAGCTGGACCAACTAGCTGACCAGCTCGAACTATATTACTTCCATGCACTCTGGACGATCACACCTACACGTACATTTCAGATGTTATTGAAAATGTATAGCACAAGTAGTTACCTATAGTTTCTCAGCCTAACTAAAGCACAAAACTACACGTACAGCACTTCCGATTACCTTACAGTACAGCATAGTATGGGCTTTATCCAAAATTATGTCACAGACATAAAATGGCGGCTGTAGTGTGGGGACGTTTGTAAAATTTGTATGGGCGACTATGGAAAGAAAAATTTTGAACGGAAATATCTCAGCGAAGAAGGAAGATATCAAACTCTAACCAGCAGGTACGGCTATAAGACATTACAATACATGCGTAAAAGCAATTTTCAGTTGATTTTCAAAACAACGCTAGATTCCTATTCTTTCAGCTAATTTATAACCATACCTGCTGGTTAGAGCTCGATATCTTACATCTTGGCTGAGATATTTCCGTTCAAAAAACTTCTCCCCATAGTCGCCCATACAAATTTTACGAACGTCCCCACACTACAGCGGCCATTTTTATGTTTGTGACGTAATTTCAGATAAAGCTCATTCGTATCGTTTTGTACAGATAACGATTGTGGGTTCTACGTATCACGTGTACAGACAATTTATCACGTGTACGGCAGGTGCCTTCTTTGATTCTAAACCAGCACACTTATATCGCTTTTTGCAAGACGGTTGTCAGTTACAATGTATTTCGCTGGCAATATCACGTGAAAAACAGCAAATCAGATACTTTGAAAGAATTTGAAACTGTCTGGCCACCTATCATTGGTTGTTTTTCACGTGAGTCCTATTCAGAATTTTTGTACGACTGACAACCGAATCGCAAAAAGCGATGTTACAATTCAATCTTCATAAAATAATCATTAGCATTTCTTGGCTTAACTTCTTTTAGCTACTGGGCGAAGGAGTGGCAGTGACAACTAGGCGCCTCATTCCGCGGCATGAAGCTGTACACCCATACATTACATGGCGGCCATCTGGATGAAATCATTATCTATGATGAGATCTTGAGTAGAAATCACTCCTCTTCAACTACCCACTCATCTTGTCTAGATATAGAGCAAACTCTCAGTCTCACCCCACATCACACCATTTTTGAATAGTGATTGATCTCGTGATTGCATGTCCACCAATATATTTATGTGATGATCCATTCACTTCATTGCATACAAACCAGTAAGCATACAAACCAGTAAGTATACAAACCAGTAAGCATACAAACCAGTATAGCAAACTGCCTTTTCGTAGCTGTGTAGCTATTCACTGTATACAGCTAGCTGCCTACTTGTAAATACATTAATTATAGGATATTCTATATAATTATAAGGTGCATGGTGGTCATGTTGCATGGATTCCTGGGGAGAAAGTTGCAAGTTGCAAGCTAGTTTTTTTAGTATCAATTTTAAGGCAATTTCAAGCCTTTAAATAACTTGAAAAATTCTGCAGTTCCTGGGGGTTCCACCCCCAGACCTTCTTGAACTTCTAATTGCTATAACTAACTGTACACTGCATGAGTCACATAGCAAGTTTATGCTGTGTCACCTGTATGTCAGGTCTGCATTTACCTACCTATTATACATATATAGTGTACAAAGTCTGAAGAACAACAGATATAGGCTTGAGATTTATATTGCTAACTAGCAGTGAAATATCACTAATATTGCATATCTGAGTGTCTAATTTTCAAAAATTTTCTGTGGGGGCATGCCCCTAGACCCCCTTAGAATGCTTGTGCTTCGCACTTCGCAGAGTGTGCTTCACACACTATGTAGCAACTCCTCTCATTGGCAGCACCATGCATATAGTAGTAACTTCAACATATACAATGGCCTGACCAACTCAAATTTCCCTCCTCCGGCCCTGATTATAAATTACATTAGGAATACTAGTGTTTAAATTTGTTGGTATTGCTGCATGACTTGGCTGACAAATTATCTCAGACAGTAATCTATACGAGATCCACATACAACTTATATTTGACCTTCTTTACTTAACGCATCAAGAGCCAGATTTTGGGGTAGCTTTGGACACCAGATTGTACATCTTATCCAGACTCTGGTGGAAATTACCGCAGCATTTATAGTGCAGAATATATACGTAGGTTACTCACTATAGCAATAATCATCTTAAAGGAAAAGTAAACAAACTGCTATGTAACAATTGGGCATTACTCCATGTAGTCTATGGGAGCACACACTGCCACACTTTTTAGGCAAGAGAGCATGATTCCATGTAAGTTTGTGGAATATGCACAGCTTTATTCCTGTCAGCACAATTAAGTAATTTATTATCACATATAATCTGATCTCTGGATATTCTACACAGTGGATTACACTGACTTTACCTAGGCAAAATGTAAACAAAACATCTTGTATTATCAGGACACACTGGCAGTTTCAATCTTTTTCATCTCACTCAATTATGTTGAATTATATAGCTGTGTGTTGAAATATACATTTATATGTCAGCAACTGGTATATGTACTGTCAGTCTATGAACTATGCATCACTTAATATTTTATGTGTCATTTCATACATGCAATACCTTCATAGTTACAGCCAGACTTATTAATGCTTCTCTGATCGAGGCGTAACATCAATTTGTTCTTTTCACAATTTGGTATTCCATCATTTTGATCATCAGCTGAGCTTGTAGGATACTGAGCAGACTTCTCTGTGCCACTAAATCCAATATATGGCTGAGAACCTTTTTCAGTTGATAATGAATTCAAAACATTCACATTTTGGTACAAAAACATAGCAAAACTGTGTCTACCATTTGTAGTGAGAATAACAGTGAATGTGATAGGCTAAGGAGGAAAATAATGTGCAAGTTATGCCAGGAAACAAAGACAGCTATATAATGATGTCACACAATTATACATAGGTACACACACAATAGTTAGTTATTAGTAAAGTTACCTACAAGTAGACATCTTATCCATAATTCAGTCATGGGTTATTTATTTACTTTTTTAAGATTAGTAAACCAGTATATATATACCGCAACAAAAGAAAGAATGGTTGTGTAAATAAGCGCAATACACTGAAGTAGTCATGATTCATATAATATATACCATGACTAGTACTTAACATGCACAAAAACACACCCCATACTTAATGTTTACATCAGGGAACCCAACTATCAACTATTGAAAAGTAAAGTGGCCATTATGCTAGTAGCTATGTTCAGCCTGTTACACAGCATTACAATTACAAGAAATGCATCTGCAATCACTCCCAGTCACTATGAAAATATGCACAATTTCTGTTACAAATGTAGGGAAGCCATCAATCCACAAATCAACACCTTGCGCTGACAACGAAAAGAAATCAGACAGCCAAGGTAATTCCATGATGCACATATTGTAGGTACTGCAGTATGCCAAAAGGCACCTGCTGGGATCATTTTTGACAGACCAATACTGAGTTACGAGACACTCTCTCCTCTATTATGGATTCTTGATGTAACCTAATATACAATACTTACTATATTACATATGCACAGGCATGCATTGATTTAGCCTACATACCCTAATACAGGAAAACATACTTACATTGTAAAGTGGGAAATATTTGAAAGGTTACACAGCAAAAATTGTGTTCCAATACTACCTATTCTAACCCCGTCTTTATTCAGTATTGGAACAACTATTTTAAACAACTCCCTATAACGAGACAAAATGAACTTCAAATCTATAAATGACTCTAATGTTATTCACTATTAGGGGCTGTGGTCTGTTTTTGTTTGAGCCAAGGTGGAATTTTTGGACTATTAGTTCCAACACCAAAACATAGACGGAATAAATACAGTCAGTATTTGCATATGAATTATGCTGTGTTGAATTTTATAAAAAATTCAAAAATAATGTTTCATAATTTATCAGAAATAGCTAAATAACATCTTAGAAGTGATGATTTAAGCAACATACAAAGTTCGAGTGTTTGTTTTCTTCCATAATATTATGCAGTTAGCTAGCTACAGCTAGACCTCGATCAGTCCATTACTCTCTCATGGCCAGACCCTACTCTCTGCATGGCGCTTATTGATTACAGACTATGACTGGTCACTCAATGGGATTGAACTTTACAAGTGACACCACGAGTCTTAAAGCCTATGAGAAAACATTATTCTAGCCTTAGTGAAATAACTAAAAGCCAGCTGGACATGGCTGAATCTATTTGGATTGTGGTTAACATTAAGGCCAAACCACGTGATTCAAGCTGGGAAGGAGTAGCTAACTATACGCGATTCTACCAATGTTAAATGAGCATTTATCAATATGTATGCTTACTCGAACAATCACAGCAGCATTTTCTAATGTATGTGAACAATGCAACCATTGCTAGCTTTCTTCACTTAACTAGTGAGCAGAGTTCAAGATCCTTTCCAGTTAATTATCTAAGTGGTAAAGATGACCTGTTTCAAAAATACTTTTTCGAACTTGCAATTAAGCGCTCTTTTTGAAAATTTAACTACTCAAAAATTTCCCACTATACAGTACAAACACCTTCCTTAAGATCTCTTCAAAAGTCTTACAACATTTCTTCAATAATAATTTTTTTTATTGTATATAATGTTTTGGCAAAAAATCTGATATACTACAAATTATTCACTTACGTACCTCCACAAAATTTTTACTTTTAACATTCGTCCAGGTTACAACAAATGCCCAATGTGCTTCAAACTGTGTCATACTTGATTCAACATTTCTAATTTCTGTGCTTATGTACTCTAACAGTTCAGTATGTGTACTTTCCTTGAAGTACACATTTCCTCCATCTGTTACATCAAGGTCAGTCCAATAAGGAGCAATAATCACCTCATTATCTAAAGGAGTATCAGACCTTGCTTGAGTAAAGGATTTATTGAAAGATATCCATCCATTTGTACTAACCTATGCAATGAATTAAAACAAAAACATGACAACTGATTCATTCTGTTCATGTTATTGTGCACAAAATGCTACAGCCTATAAAATATACAAATTTGTGATCAAACTACATACCCTCTGATCTATGTGGTCAGCAAGTGTAAGAGAAGGGCATAGCATGATAATAGTGTTGTATAAAAATCAAGGTTGATTTAGGTGAAAAAGCATTATCAAACAGTATGGTAGTACCGTTTAAGTAGGGATCACGGTGAAAATTTTGCGCCACCCAAAATTCTGACTTCAAAAATTATCCTAAAGACATTTTACATAACAAAAATCTTTACGGAAGAGTACTAGTGCATATAATACAAAATACAGTATTAAATATAACAAAACACCTACAGGTGACTGGATATGGAACTTCAAAAAATTTCCAAAACTCGAATTTTAGTCTCACTGCCTCATTGACCACAGTCGCAAGGCTAGAGGCCAAATAAAAGCAGCGCACAGTCGCCATTTTATACCACAATAACAAACTCACCAGTAAGATGTGCCTTTTAGGGTTCCAACGAGTATAGGCCCTCTGTGCCTTGTCTTTTCTTTTATCTTCAATCAGTCTACTTGTCTTCTTCTTCATCATCCATCAAGACACTTTCTTTCAGCAGCATATTTAGATGCCACAGAAATATTTCAAAGCTGGACTTCAAAAGCACTTCAGTTCCAGGACTACTATAAGAGGTACACTTGCTAGATATCTGCTACTTCACGATTAGGATCCAGTTCGCAATTGGTTTGCAACCACGTCCATCAAATAAAGAGTAAGGTAGACTAATAGTGAGAGTTCGGAGATCCCACCTCTTAACAATCTTATAAATTTATGATTTATTCTAGTAGGCAGACAATATGCCGATGCACCCAGGGAGCGAATAATACCCCAATGAAAATTACACATAAACACATGATTACAGTACAGCTAACTATATTAGTTATATGTCTAGGAATCATACAGTACAATAGTAACTGTATAGTAGGGACCACAAAGGAGTAGGCGTGGCCCACAAAATAATATCACCCAAAAACCAGCCTCAATTTTCCCTTACGACAATGAGGCAGTATTGGTGAGGTAAAACTAAGCCCAAACAAGCTTTCAGATTGATCCAAAATTCTTTCAACAAGTTGCTACGGAATTTAAATTTTTTTTATTCAACAGAATTTTCTACTGACTGAGTAAGTAACTGACTGACTGACTGATGCCTTCAGACAAGCATAACTCGATAACGGCTAAGGCTACGGGCTTGATTTTTTCACTGTTCGATGTTGCTTCGGGCCGACAGGTGCCTTTTGGCATACCACAGTACGTACAATGCATTCTTCATGGACTAACCAGTGTCCTCCTTTGCGTCCCATTCATCTTGCTGACAGGGCAAGGGGGTGTTATATGTTAATGTTTTCCGACTCAATCACTGAAGTTGGCAAGCTGTTCCAATGAGGTTGGCAAGCTATTCCAGTCGACGATTGATCTTGAATCTAGCTATTTACTTAACAGTAAAACAAGATAACCTTACTCCTTATTGGTATACGTAGCTAGCTGCACACACCTGGCTGACTCAAGATATACTCTGATACAACAGTCACTCTAATACAACAGTCATGTATGATAGAACAGTTACAAGATACATTGTTCTGGTAGATATAGCTATAAGAAAAACAAGCAAGTACAATATAAAATCAGTATATATTACAAAGGAGACAGGTGCCCCTCAGCAACAGCAAGGTCGACAGCTGGAGGCACACAGGGACACTTGGATCTAGAACGCAATCCCCTGTTACACATTATTGAAGAGTGTAACAAGGAGAACCCCAAACTATAGTGAAGCCAGACCATAACCACAGAATATGGGAAACTCCACTTCTCACTGAGCAAATGGGCAAGATGTTCATTAGCGATGGTAATTGCCTTCCCCATAATATTATTTATTTAGTTCAATGCCAAAGTAGGGACTTCCCACTGAGCTATGCTGTAACACCATCATTCACCTCTTGTTTCACTACTTTTAATTGCATAGAGCCCTACTTTAATTTTAAATTAAACATTTAAAAAAAATACTAGTTAAGCACTGAATCCACTGACCAACTGGTCCATTACTCATGGTCTAAAATTCTGCTAGAATTTTAATTGTAAAATAAACTCAATAATTTAATGACAGAAGTGTGCAGGAACTTCAGCCACACTGTTATTAAGTATATAGGGAATCTAAACCAAAACAGCCAAGCTGTAAAAAAAGAGTGTGGCCGCCAAGGTGAAAAAAGATGTGAAATCCAAGGTGGCGGCCAAGAAATGGCTGTGATGGTAGGTTGATGACAAAAATTTTAATTACGACAATTCAGGTGAATTTGCGTTGCCTCCTTCACTAGGATTCGGCACCAAATTCACCTGAATTGTTGTTTTTAAAATTTTTGCCATTAACCTACCATCACAGCCATTTCTTGGCCGCTACCTTGGATTTCACATCATTTTTCACCTTGGGGGCCGCACTCTTTTTTTACAGCTTGGATGTTTTGGTTTAGATATCACTTCTTTTTGTATTGCAAGTCACAAAACTGGCTATATGGCTTTGATGCTGCTTCCTTTTAACTTGTAAGGAATTGTGGAAGAAAGGCAGTAATTGTGTGTATAGCATTTGTCTGATGAAATATTTGTATATTTAACATTGAGTGATGATTATCACATACTGTAGTTAATAAGGTGACTTCTTACATAACTGAATTGTAGCTGAAACTCTCATTGTTTATAGCTGAATTCTTTTCAGGGTGATTTGTTTCTAGCTGAACTCTCTACAGGATGATTTGTTTGCAGCTGAACTCTCTACATGGTGATTTCTTTGTAGCTGAACTCTCTACAAGGTTACTTGTTCAAACTGAACTCTCTACGGGGTGGCTGAATCCTCTACAGCGTGATTTGTTTGCAACTGACTCTCTACAAGATGATCTGTTTCTAGCTGATCTCTCTATAGTGTAACTTGATTGTAGCTGAACTCTACAGGATGGTTTCTTTGTAGCTGATTTCTCTACAGAGTGACTTGTTTCTAGCTGATCTCTCTACAAGGTGACTTGGTTTCTAGCTGATCTCTGGATGACTTGTTTCTAGCTGATCTCTCTACACGATGACTTGTTTCTAGTTGAACTATCTAGAAGGTTAACTGTTTGTAATTGAACTCTCTACAAGGTGGTTTCTTTGTAGCTGATCTCTCTACAGGGTGACTTGTTTCTAGCTAACCACTGGATGACTTGTTTCTAGTTCTAGCTGATCTCTCTACACAGTGACTTGTTTCTAGCTGAACTCTCTATAGGGATTTCTGTTTGCGATTGAACTCTCTACAGGATGGCTTCTTTGTAGCTGATCTCTCTACCGGGTGACTTGTTTCTAGCTGATCTCTCTACAGGATGACTTGTTTCTAGCTAATCTCTGGATGACTTGTTTCTAGCTGATCTCTCTACACGGTGACTTGTTTCTAGCTGAACTCTCTATAGGATTTTCTGTTGCAATTGAACTCTCTACAGGATGGTTTCTTTGTAGCTGATCTCTCTACAAGGTGACTTGTTTCTAGCTGATCTCTCTACAGGGTGACTTGTTTCTAGCTGATCTCTGGATGACTTGTTTCTAGCTGATCTCTCTACACGGTGACTTGTTTCTAGCTGAACTATCTATCGGGTTATCTGTTTGTAATTGAACTCTCTGCAGGATGGTTTCTTTGTAGCTGCTCCCTCTATGGGGTAATTTGTTTCTAGCTGATCTCTCTACAGGGTAAACTTGTTTCTGGCTGAACTCTCTACAGATGATTTGTTTGCAGCTAAACTCTCTACATGGTGGTTTCTTTGTAGCTGAACTCTCTACAAAGTGATTTCTTCTAGCTGATCTCTCTACAGGGTGATCTGTTCGTAGCTGAACTTTCTACAGGGTGATTTGTTTGCAGCTGAACTCTTTATATGATGGTTTCTTTGTAGCTGAGCTCTGTGCAAGGTAACTTCTTCTAGCTGATCTCTCTATAGGGTGACTTATTTGTAACTGAACTATCTGCATGGTGATTTGTTTGTAGTTGAACTCTCTGCAAGGTGATTCTTCTAGCTGATCTCTCTACATGATGACTTTTTCTAGCTGAACTCTCTACAGGGTGATCTACTAATAGCTGCACTCTCTACAGGGTGATATGTTTGCAGCTGAACTCTCTACATGGCGGTTTCTTTGGAACTAAGCTATCTATAAGGTGATGTCTTGTAGCTGATCTCTCTACTGGATGACCAATTGTTTCTAGGTGATCTCTCTATAGAGTTATAACTTTCTCTATAGAGTTGTAACATGTTTGTATAGCTGAGTTCTTTACAAAGTGGTTTTTTTGATTGGTTGCTAAACTCTCCAGCTATACAGTGACTTGTTTGTACTACAGAGTGACTTGTTTGTAGCTGAACTCTCTACAGAGTGACTTACTTGTAACTGAACATTGCATAAAGTAACTTGTTTGTAGCCGATCTAGACAAACTCTTTACTGGGTAGTTTTTTTTTTGTAGCTGAGCCCTTTATGCAGTGACTTGTTTGTAGCTGAATTCTCTACAGAGTGATTTGTCTCTACAAGGTGACTTGTTTATAGCTGAATTCTGTTCAGTGTGACTTATATAATGTTCTGAATCTCTACAGCAACATATTTGTAGCTGAACTCTCTACAGGGTGGCTTGCTTGTAGCTGAATTGTCTATAAGATTAACTGTTTATAGCTGATCTCCCTACAGAATAACTTGCAATGTCACATAATTCTATAATGGAGTAAGTTAAAAGCATAGCTGAATGCTCTATTAGGGTGACTGTTCTATTAGAGTATCTTGATCTCGCATATGCTACACGTAGTTGGCTTTGGAGTCATAACTCAGTGGTTTGTAATCCGATTCTTCTGTACTACTACAAGGACTTTCTATGATAATTTTTTTATTCCAGCTATACACCGATTTTCAGCTCACTGCTTTAAGCGGTTTGCCTGGTAGGCGTGAAAACTAATAGTTTTTTTATTCCATAAAAATCGATCGCGTAATTGTGACACAGGTTGGGTTTTGTGTCATACCTCGATGGCCTTTTGACTGGATTCCTTTCAAACCACAAAAAGGCACTCCTACGATAGTTATTCCATCTACATAGCAATTTTCAGCTCATTCCTTCAAGCGGTTTACCCTGTGGGCGTGACAGACCTTCGACCTTATTTTATGCAAATAATCGGTCATAACTCCGAGAACGTTCATCGGATTCCTACCAAACTTGGTACTGAGATTCACCTTAATGAGTCCTTCAAGTGTGCCAAATTACAGCCCGATTGAAGCACGCATTCGTGTTTTATGGCGGATTTTGCAAAGTGTGCGAAAAGAAGTAGAAGAAAAAACCCCAAACTTTGGCCGCTCGTATCTCGGAAATGGCTTGAGAGATTTTCTTCAAATTTGGAATGTGGACTTCCCTATCTAGCCGGAACGTCTGTAGCAACTTTAGTTCCAATCGAATAAGGAATCACGGAGCTACAAAGGTGTGAAAATCACGTTTACTTTCTTCCCCTAAATATACTCATGGTGTGGCGCGCCGGCTTCTTGGGCCGCACGACACACTACCATGTGTCTTGATTATGGCGATATCACCATAGATAGTAGAGGCTTCCACTATCTATGATATCAAACGATAAACTTACATATAATTTTGTGTATTCTTGATCTCCAACACAAAACGGAACAGATAGTGTTATTTCACCAGTACTAGCATTATTGTTGGGAGTTAGTTTATATACAGTACAATTTTCACCATCCAGTAGTTCAAACTTTCCTCCTCTAGTAGATGTGTTAGTGTAGATCAGTCCCGTTGTTGTGTTGACTGTGCAAACTGCACCTTCAGTAAACAAGTCTGTGTAAATAGAACAACTCCAGTAACATGAACACACCTACATAACTTGTATATGTGTGTAACTTTTTGTACAAGATAATGCCTGCCATAGTGTTGCAAACTTACAATGGTTGTCTAATGCTCACACTACGTTGATAAACAAATGACTATGTTACAATAAATAATAAATAATACACTAGGGATTAAAACTTCCCACACTGAATAGAATGCAAAAGATATGTGAATGGCACAGCTAGAACACAAGCAAAAATTAAAATTGCATATATGATTATCACATAGGAGTAAAAATTGTTAGATAGTTTAATATGACGACAAGGTTAATTGAAAATCATAAGCAGAAAAATTGCCTATTCAGCTGCAATTCTGCTGGAGGCTAGAACCAATAGCTCTGCCACGTACTTATGAAATTTGTTAATTAATGATTTCTGTGGCCACCCAAACAAACAGATGGTGACTCCTAGAGTTCTAGTCTACTTGAGTTAACCTACATACTTCAAAATTCAATGAAGAAGTTGTGAATTTTATCTACGTATGATGTTTCGTTTGTATGCTCTATATCAGCGTTGAAACCGGGTCGGGTCATCCGGGTCATCCGGGTCTGACCAGGTTTACAAATTATCCGGGTCTGACCCGGATTGGATCACGTGAGAAACGAAATTGATCGTTTGGCGACGTGGAACCTATAAACGCCAGTCGCGTAGCTCTTTCATGAGCCACGCCCACTTATCGCGTTACAAACATACGCTCAGCCACGCCCATTTATTAGTAAGTGCAGTCTGTAGCATGAAACTGTGTCCGTTTCAGTCTGCAAGCTTACGTGGAGCCCACTAATCGATTAATGTATGAGTTGTATATAGTCTAGGTCTATAGTCTTGCAGCAGGATATTAAGTACTTTTGTGAGCCACACCCATTTTAATATATTGGGAAATTGCAATACTAAGTATGTATGAAGCCACACCCAATTGCTGTCTGTAAACTCACAGTAGCTACGTGGAACCAAACCCACTAACTGATTTTAAATTATAAACTTACCGGCTTAGTTATCACATAACTACTCGTTTACTCAACACGAATCGAACGCTCAAAACATAGTCTCGCTCGCTCGAGAATACCCGAAACATAGCTCTTATCGCGCGCCTCGGCTTAATTTAATCCGGGTCAATCCGGGTCACATCCGGGTCAAATCCGGGTCAGTGGGTCATCCGGGTCAGCAGTAGTGACCCGGTTTCAACGCTGCTCTATATGAACATACTAGGAAAAGTATTTGAGCAATGAGAACCATCATCTCCAGGTCTTGCTAGATGATACTTATCACAAGATGTTGTTTCATCAGAATCAGCACAACACACTTTTTGTGGGAAATAATCTGATGAGAGATATTGTAAATACAAGTCATCATCATAAGGGTGATTGTAATATGATCTAGCTTGTTGAGGTGAATAGTTTCCATCAGAGTCATAGCAACATCTTTGTGCCGAATTCTTACTGTTGCTACATATAAAGAATTCAGGAGAAGAATATACATTATGTAATGTGTGGTATTAAACAACCTTCTGACCTTGATGATTCATCACCACACCATCCATTTAAATAATAACAACACTGTTCCTTTCCTATTCTAAAAAAACAATAGATGACACAGACAGAAACTGAGTTTTGAAAATTATTAACTGCCACAGATTTGTAAATTCTAGACAAAAACAAAATTTGATTGTCACTTATTTTTAATCTAACCATGCTATAAAGCTTAGTCTACTTCATTAGTACAGAAGTAAGTGCTGGTACATACAAGTATCAACCTGAAGCTTCACTAGCAATAGTAGACATGCCAATGCTGGTATACTTGCATACACTCCACTGTGTAATGGGCAGAATAATGCTGTAAAATATATGACTACTTGTAATTGGCTAGGACATGTTCATCAGCCAATACATCTAGTGTTACTTTTTCCTTTGATGCTATGTTATAGGAGCTCACAAACAATGAGTTATTTAAAAGAAAATTTACAAGAATTTTATAAGGGGACCATTAAGACATGAAAAATTAATTATGTGTTTCTAGTTCCCAGGGCTGCCCAGAGAAATTAAGGGGCCCAGGGCAAAGAGTAAAAGTGGGGCCCTTGACCCAAGTTGTAATGTGAAGACCAAAAAAAAAAAAAAAAAAAAAAAGGTCACAACCTGCTGGCAATGACAATAACTACCCATCACCAACCATATCTCCTTATCTATAAGCTTGCTACACTGCTCCTCTGAAGAATACTGTGACTACTCTATTAGAGTATTTAGATCTGACTGCTCTATTAGAGTATATCGATCTTTTAAACAGGTATTCAGGGGGCCCTTCATGGGGCCTCCTGGGGCCCCTTTCAGGCTGGGGCCAGGGGCAAAATGCCCCAGTTGCCCCCCCCTGTGGGCGGCCCTGCTAGTTCCCTCCCTGCATGGACATTTTTTTCTGAATGAATTGTATTGTATTGTATTAATGCTTTACAGTGACCAGCACTGAAGGTCTGCAGCAACATGCACAATCACCATACAATATTTTCTATCTGTTGAAAGCTTTTACACACTTTTTTCTTATAAAGATGTACTAACTTATCATTTCCCTATAATTATTATGTCAAATGTAGTGTACCACATAAAAAGCTGAAAAAAACAGAAAAAGTTTTAAATAAAATAAAATATATGTATACAAAAAAACAAGGTCAATTTGTCAGTTCACCTAGTCAATTTTGGGGAATTGTTAGGACCAGAAATATCAAGACACATGGTAGTGTGTCGTGGGGCCCAAGAAGCCGGCGCGCCACAGTGAGTATATTTACAGGAAGAAAGTAAATGCGATTTTCACACCTTTGTAGCTCCGTGATTCCTTATCCCATTGTAACCAAAGTTGCTACGGAAGTGCCGGCTAGGTAGGGGAGTCCAAATTCCACATTTGAAGAAAATCGCTCTAGCCATTTTCGAGATACGAGCGGCCAAAGTTTGGGTTTTTTTTCTTCGTTTTTTTTCTTCTTCTACTTCTTCTTTTCGCACACTTTGCAAAATCCGCCATAAAACACGAATTCGTGCTTCAATCGGGCTGTAATTTGGCACACTTGAAGGACTCATTAAGGCGAATCTCAGTACCAAGTTTGGAAGGAATCCGATGAAGATTCACGGAGTTATGACCGATTATTTGCGTAAAATTAGGTCGAAGGTCTGTCACGCCCACAGGGTAAACCGCTTGAAGGAATGAGCTGAAAATTGCTATGTAGATGGAGTAACTATCGTAGGAGTGCCTTTTTGTGGTTTGAAAGGAATCCAGTTAAAGGCCATCGAAATATGACACAAAACCCAACCTGTGTCAAAATTACGCGATCGATTTTTATGAATATAAAAACAATTAGTTTTCACGCCTACCAGGCAAACCGCTTAGAGCAGTGAGCTGAAAATCGGTGTGTAGCTGGAATAATTATCATAGAAAGTCCTTGCAGTAGTACAGAAGAATCGGATTACAAACCACTGAGTTATGACTCCAAAGCCAACTACGTGTAGCATATGCGAGATCAAGATACTCTAATAGAACAGTCACCCTAATAGAGCATTCAGCTACGTTTATAATATACTCCATTATAGAATTATATTACATTACAAGTTATTCTGTAGGGACTTCAGCTACAAACAAGTCACCCTGTAGTCAGATCAGCTAGAAGAAGGTACCTAATAGAGAGTTTAGCTACAAAGAAACCATCATGTAGGGAGTTCAGCTGCAAACAAATCACCCTGTAGAGAATTCAGCTACAAACAAATTGCCCTGCAGAGAGATCAGCTAGAAGAAGTTACCTTGTAGAGAGTTCAGTTGCAAAGAAACCATCGTGTAGAGAGTTCAGCTGCAAACAAATCTCCCACTAGAAGTTCCACTATGAACAGATCACCCTGTAGAGAGTTCAGTTAGAAACAAGTCATCCTGTAGAGAGATCAGCTAGAAGAAGTCACCTTGTAGAGAGTTCAGCTACAAAGAAACCACCTGTATAGAGTTCAGCTAGAAACAAGTCACCCTGTAGAGAGTTCAGCTAGAAGAATTACATTGTAGAGAGTTCAGCTACAAAGAAACTACCATGTAGAGAGTTCAGCTGCAAACAAATCACCTTGTAGAGAGATCAGCTACAAACAAATCACCCTGTAGAGAGATCAGCTAGAAACTAGACACATTGTCAATGTAAGGAGTTCAGCTAAAACAAATCAACCTGCAGAGAGATCAGCTACAAACAAATCACATTATAGAGAGTTCAGCTACAAACAAATTACCCTGTAGAGAGATCAGCTACACACAAATCAACTTGTAGAAGATCAGCTACAAACAAATTACTCTGTAGAGAGATCAGCTAGAAACTAGACACATTGTCAATGTAAGGAGTTCAGCTAAAACAAATCAACCTGCAGAGAGATCAGCTACAAACAAATCACATTATAGAGAGTTCAGCTACAAACAAATTACCCTGTAGAGAGATCAGCTACACACAAATCAACTTGTAGAAGATCAGCTACAAACAAATTACTCTGTAGAGAGATCAGCTAGAAACTAGACACAATGTAAAGAGTTCAGCTACAAGCAAATCATCCTGTACAGAGTTCAGCTACAAACAAATCAACCTGTAGAGCGATCAGCTAGAAACAAATCGCCCTGAAGAGAGGTCAGCTACAAAAAATCACCCTGTAGAGAGATCAGCTAAAAACAAATCACCCTGAAGAGAGGTCAGCTACAAAAAACCACATTGTAGAGAGACCAACTACAGACAAAACACTTTGCAGAGAGTTCAGCTACAAACAAATCAACCTTTAGAGCGATCAGCAATAAACAAATCAACTTGTAGAGAGATCAGCTAGAAACAATTCAACCTGCAGAGAGATCAGCTACAAACAAATCAGCTTGTAGAAAGATCAGTTACACACAAATCAACCTGCAGAGAGATAAGCTAGAAACAAATCACCCTGTAGAGAGTTCAGCTACAAAAAATCACCCTGTAGAGACATCAACTAGAAACTAGACACAATGCAAGGAGTTCAGCTACAAGCAATCACTTTTCAGCTAAAACAAATCAACCTGCAGAGAGATCAGCTACAAACAAATCACATTATAGAGAGTTCAGCTACAAACAAATTACCCTGTAGAGAGATTGGCTACAAACAAATCAACCTGCAGAGAGATCAGCTACGCACAAATCAACTTGTAGAGAGATCAGCTACAAACAAATCATCCTGTAGAGAGATCAGCTAGAAACTAGACACAATGTAAGGAGTTCAGCTACAAGCAAATCACCCTGTAGAGAGTTCAGCTACAAACAAATTAACCTGTAGAGATTTCAGTTAGAAACAAATCACCCTGAAGAGAGGTCAGCTACAAAATATCACCCTGTAGAGAGATCAGCTAGAAACAAATCACCCTGAAGAGAGGGCAGCTACAAAAAATCACCTTGTAGAGAGATCAACTACAAACAAAACACTTTGCAGAGAGTTCAGCTACAACAAATCAACCTTTAGAGCGATTAGCAACAAACAAATCAGCTTGTAGAGAGATTATTTAGAAACAAATCAACCTGCAGAGAGATCAGCTACAAACAAATCAGCTTGTAGAGAGATCAGTTACACACAATCAACCTGTTGAGAGATAAGCTATAAACAAACCACCCTGTAGAGAGTTCAGCTAAAAAATATCACCCTGTAGAGACATCAGCTAGAAACTAGACACAATATAAGGAGTTCAGCTACAAGCAAATCACCCTGTAGAGAGTTCAGCTAAAACAAATCAACTTGCAGAGAGAACGGCTACAAACAAATCACCTTATAGAGAGTTCAGCTACAAACAAATTACCCTGTAGAGAGATCGGCTACAAATAAATCAACCTGCAGAGAGATCAGCTACACACAAATCAACCTGTAGAGAGATCAGCTACAAACAAATCACCCTGTAGAGAGATCAGCTAGAAACTAGACACAATGCAAGGAGTTCAGCTACAAGCAAATCACCCTTTAGTGAGTTCAGCTACAAACAAATCAACCTGCAGAGAGATCACCTACAAAAACGCACCTTGTACAGAGTTCAGTTACAAACAAATTACCCTTTAGAGAGATCAGCTAGAAGAATTCACCTTGTAGAGAGTTCAGCAACAAAGAAACTACCATGTAGAGAGTTCAGCTGCAAACAAATCACCCTGTAGAAACTTCAGTTACAAACAAATCACCCAGTAGAAAGATCAGCTAGAAGAAGTTACCTTGTAGAGAGTTCAGCTACAAAGAAACCATCATGTAGAGAGTTCAGCTACAAAGAAATTACCCCGTAGAGAGGTCAGCTAGAAGAAGTCACCTTGTAAAGAGTTCAGCTACAAAGAAACCATCATGTAGAGAGTTTAGCTACAAAAAATCACCTGTAGAGAGTTCGGCTGCAAACAAATCTCCCTGTAGAAACTTCAGTTACAAACAAATCACCCAGTAGAAAGATCAGCTAGAAGAAGTTACCTTGTAGAGAGTTCAGCTACAAAGAAATTACCCCGTAGAGAGTTCAGCTAGAAAAAGTCACCTTGTAAAGAGTTCAGCTACAAAGAAACCATCATGTAGAGAGTTTAGCTGCAAAAAATCACCTGTAGAGAGTTCAGTTCGAAACAAATCACCCTGTAGAGAGATCAGCTAGAAGAGGTCACCTTGTAGAGAGTTCAGCTACAAAGAAACCACCACATAAAGAGTTCAGCTGCAAATAAATCACTTGTAGAGAGTTCAGCTACAAACAAATCCCCCTGTAGAGGGATCAGCTAGAAGAAGTCATCTTGTAGAGAGTTCAGCTACAAAGAAACCATCATGTAGAGAGTTCAGCTACAAACAAATCACCGAGTAGAGAGATCAGCTAGAAGAAGTTACCTTGTAGATAGCTCAGCTACAAAGAAACTGCCATGTAGGGAGTTCAGCCTCAAACAAACCACCCTGTAGAGAATTCAACTACAACAAATCGCCATGTAGAGAAGAAGTTACCTTGTAGAGAGTTCAGCTACAAAGAAACCATCATGTAGAGAGTTCAGCTACAAAGAAACCACCATGTAGAGAGTTTAGCTGCAAACAAACCACCTGTAGAGAGTTCAGCTAGAAACAAATCACCCCATAGAGAGATCAGCTGGAAGAAGTAACCTTGTATAGAGTTCAGCTACAATAAAACCATCATGGAGAGAGTTCAGCTGCAAACAAATCACCCTGTAGAGAGTTCAGCTACAAAAAATCACCCTGTAGAGAGTTCAGCTAGATGAAGTCATCTTATAGAGAGTTCAGCTACAAAGAAACCACCATTTAGAGAGTTTAGCAGCAAACAAATCACCTGTAGAGAGTTCAGCTAGAAACAAATCATCCTGTAGAGAGACCAGCTAGAAGAGGTCACCTTGTAGAGAGTTCAGCTACAAAGAAACCATCCTGTAGATAGTTCAGCTACATTTCAAGTCACCCAGTAGAGAGATCAGCTGCAAAAAAATATCCTGTGGGGAATAATGGGCATGTAATAAATATTTGTATATAATTTGTATAATTACTAATAAAATCAAAAATAATTGAAGTATGAAAAATCTTCTTTAAGTTCTTTTCTTCTTCCTGTGGTAAAGAAAAAAACACATGGGTTACAAAAGCCCCAAAGCCAGCCATAGGCCGGCTTTGCAGTATACAAATACAAAAAGAAGTGATATCTAATCAAAAACAGCCAAGCTGTAAAAAAAGGTGCGGCCCCCATAAAGGCCATGGTGAAAAAAGATGTGAAATCCAAGGTGGCGGCCAAGAAATGGCTGTGATGGTAGGTTAATGGTTAAATTTTAATAACGACAATTCAGGTGAATTTGGTGCCAAGACCAAGCGGCACAAAATTCACCTGAATTATTGTTATTAAAATTTAACCATTAACCTACCATCACAGCCATTTCTTGGCCGCCACCTTGGATTTCACATCTTTTTTCACCATGGCCTTTATGGGGGCCGCACCTTTTTTTTACAGCTTGGCTGTTTTTGATTAGATAGAATTAACCATACAATAGAAGTGGGGAGACCAACACCTGACACGTGAATTTTATTATTAATAATGGTGGCTAATTACACATGTGATGAACAGGGTGCAGTTTAGGCTACCAATCCCTTGTTTAAGCACTTTTACTGTAATGATCACTGCCAACTTATAAGTTCTTAATTTTTTTTGCGTAATTAATTACCAACCTTAACAGGTAGCTACTTGTGTGACATTTCCACTGAACATTGAACAATACACAGCCTGTTACAGCATTCAGCACATATAGATTCATAAGCTAAGGAGGAAGCAACATCACCGGCCACAAATGGATAGCAATTATAGTGCCACACATCATTCTTATAAACAGTGGTAAACGTTTGAAAAGCTAAACAATGGATAACAAGAGTTCAGTGCATATTCCTCACCTCATAATATAACAATGGTGACCATCCATACAGTCACCATCTAGTGATGTGCAGGTAGGATCTAGCATGAAGTCTGAATCTGACACAATATCATCAATAGTACAAGGACAATCTAGTAATTTGTCAGAGTACATGATTTCACTTGTATTACTGCTCCAATAATTACAATATTTTAGTGTACTTGCTTCACCAACAAGTTTAGGTATGAATGACAGCATTGCAGATGTGTATGATATTTCAAGATTAGAAGTAGTTTTGCTAACAACAAGAACATAAATGTTGAACTTGAAATGTGAGACTGTGTCAATTTTTTGTGTAAAGTTAACAATTCCATTAACAATGTCAACTTCACCAACAGCAAATTGCTCAGGGGGAAGTTCATTACTCCATCCATTGCTGCGAGAAAACATCAAACCTTTATATTCAATAGTAACATTGCCGTCTTCAACAAATTCATCCTTGTTCATTTCTTGAGGAGACCACTTTGCAATGTACTGCTCCTTATACTTGAGTGTAACAAAACCAGTTGCATCATTGATATCATAAACCTTTACATCACTCTCTTTACCAGAAACTGTAACTATACATACATTGTTCTATCAAACCATTACTTTACAACACATGCAATACTGAATATAATATTATGTATTGCCATAAAGCTTATATCTTGGGCCGCACGACACACTACCGTGTGTCTTGATATGTATATATATAATTTGTATACTTACTACTAAAATCAAAAATAGTTAAAGTATTAAAAATCTACTCCAAATCTTTTCTTCTTCTTGTGGTAAAGAAAAAAAAGATAGGTTAAAAAGCCCCAAAGCCAGTCATAGGCTGGCTTTGGGGTATACAAATACAAAAAGAAGTGATATCTAATCCAAAACAGCCAAGCTGTAAAAAAGAGTGTGGCCCCAAAAAGGTTATGGTGAAAAAAGATGTGAAATCCAAGGTGGTGGCCAAGAAATGGCTGTGATGGAAGGTTAATGGTAAAAATTTTAATAACAACAATTCAAGTGAATCTGGTGCCAAGACCAAGCGGCACCAAATTCACCTGCATTGTCGTTATTAAAATTTTTACCATTAACCTATCACCACAGCCATTTCTTGGCTGCCACCTTTGATTTCACATCTTTTTCACCATAGCCTTTCTGGGCCAGCACTCTTTTTTTACAACTTGGCTGTTTTGGATTAGATTTTTTCTACATAAAGCATATCCTTACCAACTTCAAAAACTGCACTGAAGGTCTTGTTGTTTCTAAGAGTTATAGTTACATTGTGAGTACCCAGCCTTCTAAATAGAGGTATCGGACAAATTGCTTTCTGGTTCACAGTAATGCCATCGATTTGTTTGGAGCTCTTTAGTCCATTCCCATCAACAAATGAGGTAACATCACCATCTTTATCAGTGAACACACAAATGATTGACTCATAAGTATTGTTGAAACATGGCCCAAGTAATTGCATGTATCCACCATTGATGATTGTTGGAGTCGTAGGAATTGTCCTTAAAATACCTATAAACATATAGTAGTAAAGAGTATAAAAACCATTATAGTCAGTCGTCTTCGAGTATGTCCTCTCACAAAAATTCAGATTTTAAAAATTTACAAATCACTGGTACCAACAGCCTATACCATAAAACTAACTAGCAAATATACATGAGTAGCATAAACATCAATCAAAAATCCTCCTCCACTCCATCCCCAGATTTATATACTTCAACTGTATAATACATACACATACATACATTTTACTCCATCACTAAAGCTGACATAAAGACATTAGTTAAATTGCCTAATAGACACTGCTATCAAAATAATAATGATTAAAATACGTATGGTAGCTATATTAGATTGCTTTAAAAACCCATGCAGTTACCTAATTCATTGTTGCATTCTTCATCATCTACAATACGATCAACCCTGTACACAAATCGACCATCTTTGTGCACATTAGAATGTAGCTCAATATCAGAAACTTCTTCAGTTCTTGATCCAGGCAACGCAAAGCTCACTTGAGGTGTCACTCCGTAACTAAATCCAGCTTGTGCTGGTACAAAATTACTAGCATCTCCTTGATTCCAGTTGATTCCATTATCAAGATAATTAAATACAATAAATGACTGATCACTATTTGTTATAAGGAGAGCTTGGAATGTATTATTCTGTATATAAAGATAAACTAAATCATTATACTGAAATGTTCAAGTACATACCATGACATACTATTAGTACACAGATTTCTTAGTCTGAATGCATATGTAAAATTAATGTTTAGTATTGTTTATACTTTTAATAAAGAAACTATGTACTAGTTGGCATGAGTTGCAGCTATACATAAGTGATCAGGTCTGGAAATACCAAGTATCAGTACCTAGATTTCAAGTCAAAAATCCTAATATCAAGTAATCTAGTTATGAGTAATTTGAATCTATGTGTCCATGTCGGGGAGGAATGAACCAATGTTGTGAAAAAAACCTTGGATGATCTATAATTAGGGGTGAAAGGCCAATCAAACTTAAAAGAAGGATGTTTGATTTTTACCATAATAATTATACAGTCAAACAACTGTCTAATGTCATAATCAACTAAAGTTATGTAAGTTGATTGCTTTTCAACATGCTGTGGTAAGCCTTATGAAAAGTTTAACCAATATGGAAATGGGCTCAATCTGGCTGATTATGTAAAGTTAGATTAAGACTCATACTATAAATTTCTATTATTTTATCATGAGCCCTTCAGTAGTCCAGAACTAACAGCAACTTAGTACATTAATGGAATGTCTCCTTCCGATCCTTTGCCTGTTCTCCCCTCTACTCAACACCCTGCTGGAACTCACCTAGTGCACAACAACTACCTAATAAAGAGGGAAACTTGGTTGTTGGCTACCAATATACAGTAGTAGACACCTTTGAAAGTAAAAAATTGTAAAACACAATTATTATTTTGGCTCAAATCACTAAGGGTTGTTTTATTATTCACTATCTCACTAGGGACCTGCATAAAGGCTATAGTGGTACATATGCTAGGGGTACAATGTGACCACTGAAATATCAATGGAAATTTGGAAAAGCTATAAGACTGGTTTTCACTGATTCAGTTAAGTATATGTACATAGTACCTTATCAGAATTTTTGCTGTAATATCCAACATTGTACCATGTGGCAATTAACATCCAACTTGGATAAAATCTATGTAAATCCATTGACTGGTGTATAGCAGTTTGTATGAGAATATTAGCTTGTGCTAAAAGTTCATCATCAGTTGTTTCCTTGTAGTAGATCTCTCCAATAGGTCTTGTATCAACATCAGCCCAGTAGGGGCAAATCAAATATTTATCTTTTACTGGAAATAGTCTTGGGGTGAAATGAGAAACCTCTTCATTGAATGATATAACACCATTTGTATTAACCTAATAATAAACAGGAAATTAAACCATTCCCATAAACATTCAAGTAATAATATAAGTAATATGGGGGCTTACAACTAACCAGAGAGCTAAATGTACCAAATTAACAGCAACACTGTAAAATTGCCCAGATATTGAGTCATGTAAGTACACACATTATGTTACAGCATAACATATACCGATTAGTACCCACCCCACCCTCCACCCCTTTATGAGCATTGGTAATACTATCACACTTATTTAATTTGTCAGATTATGTACCTTGTATAATGGGAAACTGAACAAGCAGCTCCACACTAGGGATGCTCTGACAGATAATAAATTGATGAATCTTAGTCTTGCTAGCCAGCTGGTACTTTTTGGTGTCATTTGGTTGAGAAAATAACACGACCAACCAAATGACCAAATTTTTTCTGACCAAATGGCAAAAGAAAAAAATTACAGGCTGGTTGGTAAGACTAAATGAACCTATAGTATAAATTTTATCATAGTGTCTACGTAGCTAGCATACATTACTTATTAACCACTAGCTTCTTGTACATAATCAGGGCTGATAAGTACACATAATGCTGAGCATGATGCTCAGCTATGAAAAGGCTGGAAGATCAACAGTGGTACTGACAAAATATGGAATTCACTTCAGACACATACAAATAAACAGAAAAAGTTTGAGCAGCAGGACCAGGGATAAATTAAGGTTGTGCAGCTAAATCCAGTTTCATGTTATTTCAGCACACCATACAAAACACAACACAGCTTGTGCTAGTAATGCTGCTGTACTATGAAATTCTTGTTCCATACCACACATGGTTCAGGACACAATGAATTTTCTATATAAATAGACATTTAGATACCAATGGAGACTGAGTGGGCATCATTATAAACATTTAGTGGTACTCCCCTGAGTTGAAATATGTACTATCACTTGGCAACCAAATAGCAGTTTTGATGAACAAGCTACCAAGCATGTAAACCTCAACCACAAAATTTTATCATAGGCAACACACATCTATACTTCCCTTAAGAGCTTTATTCCTGTACAGTATGATGGTGTTTCACTATCATCATTAATCATACTACTGGCTATAATGTATTGTAATGTACAACAATAGCTACATAGCTAAAGAATAGACTAGTAAAACTTAACTTACAAACAATCTAGTAAACTTTGATCCCAAGAATGGAAATTGACCAGCAATAATTAATTCCTGTGAGCTGCCATCATCATTAGGACTGAGTCTAAACTCATCACATTTTGATCTATCAAGTTCATCAACAGATACTCCATTAGAATCCAACACATTACTAGTATGGACCAGTCCTGTAACTGTATCATATAAACACACATTAGATCCATTGAAAGGGAAGAAGTCATCAATAGGAACACTACTGACTGAGACTACAAACAATAATGATAATAGCACTCTGATCATTTTGAACTGTCAAACTCACTACTACAAATGCTAACTGAACAAATGTTGTATTCATTTGAAAGAGCTCTTACAAGTATGTATGTCCTACATATACAGCTTAACCAAATAAGGGCTTGATGACATACTACACAGGTATGAATTCTAGTGCTTGTCGCTGACCATGCAGGATGAGCACTGTGTAGCAGATGCCAAAGTGGCTAGACAAAGAGGAATACTATGCTGATAATAACATAATCATTAAAAAAATATTATGTCGCATGTTTTAGTCATTTTTACACTATCATTTAAAATTTCCTGAGAAAGTATAGGCCATATTTTATTTAAAATCCAGTCATGCTACATGCACACACACATACACGCAAGCAAGCCAGCAAGCAAGCAAAGCAAAGTCTTCAGCTGAACCAGCCCTGGGACGCCTGTGTACTACTCAGGTGCTAGGAGTCAGCACAAGCAAATTTTCCTGGAGCAGGACTACCAACCCGCAGCAGGCTGTACCATGTCCCACAGGTGAAGGTGTGGGTACCCAAAGTTACACCTGGAACTTCACTCACTGTGTGAGACATGGACAGTTGGTATTTGCTTCCCCAGTTAATACCATGGAGGTACCCATTGATGTTACAGCTGCTTTCCCGTATGGCACCAGGCCACCAGGTCTAAACAGCTGGGTAGACTGGTAATGTTTCTTGATCAAGGAAACAACAACAACAACACCAATTTGGCATAATCGAGAATTGAACCAGTAATCTTTCAGATTACTAGGCCAATGCTCTAGCCACTTGGTTGTGCTGCCTCGCATCTCTCACGCATACATGCACATTCATACACGCACACACACACACACACACACACACACACACACACACACACACACACACACACACACACACACACACACACACACACACACACACACACACACACACACACACACACACACACACACACACACACACACACACACACACACACACACACACACACACACACACATACACACATACACACACACACACACGAAGAACTGGCAGTGTATTATTAATTTATGGACCCCCTATACAGTGCTATATACCAAATCTCCAGTTACCACATCTTATGGATCAGAGGTGTAGAAATAAATGGTAGCAGTACCAGATGTGGCAGCTAATCTGCAAGGGGTCCAAGGACCATAATGGGAGTGAACTATATATACATATACATGTTTGTAGTGGGTGTCTGGATTCAGTACAGTGAAATGGTGTGCTGAAATGGCATCATGAGTCAAATAATTACTGTACGCCTAGTGGCCACCTCTTTATAAGACCACCTCCTAACAAAGACACCTTTTATACTGGTTTAATTTAATGTCTAAATTGCTGCAGTTATCATTCTTTATATGAACATTCTTGGGTCAAATAAAGATTCCATATGGAACTTTACACTATTTAAATTTTGCCTTCTGTGTTGTAAGAAGTATTAATAAAATCCCTGTATCATATTTTCAGCAAAAGTTGAGTCCTTTTAGAGTGTATCCACATAGCAATTACAGCACTAATTAATTGAAAATTAGTACCAGTTAGTCATCTGGTTCTTAAAAAGTGGTACAACACAAACTAATTTCTTAATTTGAATTGCTTTCTTATTTTGTGCATGAACAATTACAAGAAAAGCATTCAAGGTGTACATACTAAGCCACGTCCATGTCTGTTTCTGTTACTAATCACAGCAAAAAATAGTGTTCCAATACTATCTATACTAAAGAGGTGACCACTGGATGAAATTATCTAATTTGCCATCCCAGTCCACTGAATGCAGGCGTTCGTTTGTGGCTAGTTAACAAGTAATGAGTCATACCAACACTCTATGCATTTTGCTCTTCAGTGGTACAAAAAGTAATAAGTCTCCTGTACCAAGTCTAGTGCAATGCACCAAGCCAGTGTACAAAATTTATTGTGAAATTAGTTTCAGACTCTTTTGACATATAAGATATACTTTTGATTTCACTTTACTCATAATGAGGCAAAGGGTCATGTGAAAATATTTACATCATAGTTCAAAATATTTTATCAAACATACTACTAGAACAGTGACCACACATATGCAACCTGATAGTGCATTCTCTACTGACACATTTAAAGAATTTACCTCTGAAAATCATTACTAATACAACTTATGTTTTACTACTAATAATGAAAAACACTCAGTAAGCAAAGCACAATTTATTGCTGATATATCTAGACATTTGTACATAAGAACATCTACTTAATAATAAGGTGACTACGTATCTCATTACAGTAAGTGGTCACCACTCATAGTTGGCTAAATGTTGGTTATGCAATGCTAAAGAAGTGCTATTCAAACAAACCATACGTATATAGCTACAGAAGCAACTTGCTGTTTTATACATAGTTTGCCAATCACGTTTTTGCTGTAAATTGCTCAACAAATCCTCAAGGCTGCTATTCATTTTTGTTTGCTTATGTAGGGAAAATTCCTCCTTACAAGTTAAAGAGATACATTTTTCTCCAAATATCCTACAGTTTTTCGGTCACTCAATACTTGAAAACCACTGAGAAATGAAAATTACCTTCAATCCCAAACTTACTTGTGTGGAACATTAATACAGCTAGACTACAGGCTTTACAATACATGCTTTATTCATGGTCCCTTTTTGTTTCAGTTTAGATAGTACTAGTAATTTCAAAGACAGAGTTATATAAATGCAATTAATTTGTAACAACTTCAAAAACCAGGTGTATGACCAAAGAAGATCTTCAGCCAGCTGTGGGCACATGCTTGATTTTAAAAAAACATTTATGACTTGATTTTGGATAGTTCAATCCTCACATAGAAAGTGTAACAGATGTAAACAAATTTCAGGTGAATTGATCAAACATGCATGTTTCATTAGCAGGCAGAAATATAACAGCAGCCCAAGGATAATTAGTCATGCATTTGTTTGCTTGCCATGCTGAAGTGGCTCCTTGAGAAGGCTTCATGTCTGTTTATAATGGAGCTTGACAAGCTTACTGCAGTTTCAGCCATCATGTGACTTGGTATCTTGAAGCTGTAGGTGTACTTTTCAAACATACAAACAACTAAAACAAGCACAGGTATTTTACTAGAATATTTGTAAACTTCTGTAATAGATGGTTTAAAGGAATGTATCATTTAGTGTTGAGTCTGTTGTCTAGTTAGCTAGTCTATATTATTACTACTCTTTGCCAGTTTACATACAGTTCATCAGGCTTTCAAGCAGATTTCTAGTGAGGATGGTTAATGACTATTCTATTAGAGTATTTAAGTTTTAAGTGTGGAGTGACTCAGTGCTTTATTATAGTGTTAGCAGAAGGATCAAGCTATGCTGCAACACATAATCATTATAATGACATAATTATCAGATTCACTTGCATAGTTACAAGTAGACTTCTATATAGGAAAATGTGAATGGGATTACATAGAAAAGTGATTTAAGTACAAGTGTCACGTACCTATATAACCACAAAAAGTCAACAACTTCATTAATTTTTGTTATAGCATACATCTTGAATCACCTTCTTACTGTGTCCCAAACACAAAAGTACATAGAATAAAGCTAACAATACATACAATTCTATTACCTCACATACGCAGCTGTAGACAATTGCTGGTTAGCTACTCACACACTCATGTAGTCTGGTCAATCTATAAGTTTCATATTAGTTGCTTACAACAACCAATAACTGAGGCACATTGCAATATTCTATCTACTGTTGATAAGCAGGCGAGAATGAGCTTAGCCATAAAAAAGTGCATGGGTTCCCTTTTGTTCCTTTTTTGTAAATGAGATAAAGCAACAGTAGGGCTCCAGCATTCCCCACCATCATCACTGAACAGTAATAGTGTTTAATAAGTATAATTACACTGTATGTAGCCCTTTATCTCCATGGCAGATGAATCAGGCAGTCGAACCACAAGATCCAATTAGTTTAAAGTGGGGTGGAAAAATTTCTAGTAAGATTCATATACAGTGTGATACCTGGCCACATGAGGGGTCAGCAACTTACATGAAGGTCCTGGAGGTTGTGTATCACAAAGTTTGTATTGCCATAAGGCCATGATGTAAAATAAGAAAAGAATGTTATAAAAATGTAATTTAAGGCAACATAGTGCAGCAGTGAAGAGAATGTTGCTATTAAATAATGTCAAAAGTTATCAGCTATCAATTGTTGTATGATTTATTATTTCTTTACAGTGACCAGCACTGAAGGTCTGACAGCAACTTGTGCCATAGCCTTCGGATTATGTAACCTAATACAGACATATTATGAAACAGAAAATGGGCTAAAGAAAGAGAGGAAAACATCCCTCCAACCTCAGGTTTGAGCTGCAGGCCACCAATCTCTAGTTGAACATCAGTGCACACTCTAGCATCAGAAGAGTAGGAAATTGTTACTATTACCTGGCAGTTAAAATATTTAAACACATTGCATTTTCAATGGGTTATACTGTAACCATAAGTATTGCACATAGACAAACTATATTCAAGCTTCAAATAATGTCTAAAATCTATACTGCAGTCACCTAAATAGCTAGATGCTTAGGTGTGTTCACATTGATGTAGGCTGAAAATGTTTATTAATTATGGCTGTTTGTTGATGATCAGAATTTTCAATTAGTAGATAAATAATTCATGAAAGGAGATCTGCAGAAGATTCTGCAAGCCACTCTGCATTTCCCTGACTAGGATAACAGTTGATACACCACAAGGTGCAGTAAACCATTCTAATTTACACTATAGATAGCTTTTCAAAGCACACTGTAAGTATGCATGTGTGATCTTTTTACAGCAGATACACCCATCACATAATTCAATACCAATGGAAATATTCCTTCCATTTACAACTACACAAACACACACACACATGTATACATGCACACTACACTCTCTCTCTCTCACACACACACACACACACACACACACACACACACACACACACACACACACACACACACACACACACACACACACACACACACACACACACACACACACACACACACACACACACACACACACACACACACACACACACACACACACACACACACACACACACACACACACACACACACACACACACACAAATACACAAACACACACACACAAACTAGTATTGCACTTGGATCATTATTTCTTGGGGACAGAGTAAAAAGGATCTGGTGAGTCTCCAATAGCATTTTTGTGCAGTCAGATTTAAGATCGTTGATTAGTGGTGATGAACAGCAAAGGCCTGTTAATGAAGTAAAATGGGAAATACAGTGTCCGTGCCCTTGGATGCAGAATTTAAAAGTCATGATAAGCTAATGTGCACAGTTTTCTTGTTCTTTGCTTTAAAAGGCCTTTGCTTTTCATCACTGTGCTTTTTGACATTTAAAAAGTGTAGCCTATATAAGCTACTGTACAAAGCTAATACCCACACACAGGGATGTATCCAGGATTTTTCCAAGGTGGTTTCCAGATTTGGTAGTGTAGTTATTGATGCAGTGGCTGGGGACAACACAGCCCCCAGCCAATGACAAATTTGAACATTAAAATGCTTCAAAATGTACTAGTTTATGATCTATGGATATTTATACAGTATATGCTTAGTTGCCTAGTTCCCTTTAGTTTAACTATGGCTATATGGTCAGGAGTACTGTAGAGTGATCCAAATAATTATATCAAGACACACGGTAGTGCGTTGTGCAGCCAAGTAAGCTGGCGCACCACACTGTGATATACTGACAGAAAGAGAGAAAACAGCTTTTTCATGCATGCATAGCTTCATGTCCCCTTCTTCAAAGCACACCATTTTTGCATTATAGCTGTCTTCCAGGTAGGGTACACCACAAAGCAAATTTGATTAAATTTGCAACAGTGAGATTAGAGCATTAATTTTAAAGTTTTGTTTTAATTTTCTTCTTATGCTGTATGGGGGCTATGGGGGCTTCAATTTCTTTTTGCATAATTTGCAAAAATTGCTTTAAAATGTAAACATGTAACTTGATTGCCTAAATCTTTAGCACAAGTGAAGAGCATGTAATGGTGGATTCATGTATCAAGTTTAATGTTAATCTGAAGAATATTCAAGGAGTTATGAGCATTTATTCATGTAAAATAAATCAAACTTCTGTCACGGCTACAAGGTAAACTGAGTATAGGAATAACTTGAAAATTGGTGTGTAGATAGGTTGATCAACATAGCAGTGCCTTTTGATAGTTTGATTAACAATAGAGTTACATTAACAAAGTTATAAAGCAAAAACCAAACAAATGTAATATCGTGGGACTGAGACACTCTAATAGAGCAGTCACCACGGGGTAGAAAGGTGTACAAAAATGTCAAAAAACCTTACCAGAATTAGAACCAGGACCTTCATACGTAACACCTGCATCCTTAGCCACTGAACCACTGCTACCTTGGCTGATCACCTCATTTAATTTCTGCTTTATAAATGAAATTTCTAGTTGAAATCTGCTTAAAATAATCAAACATTTGTAATTTCATAGATCTACCAATAGAATTACTAGATTATTGTATGTATGTTCTATTAGAAGTCCTCAAAAAATGTGCACTCTATTAGAGTATTACAATAATATTATCAAATATTGAATTAAATCATGTAATGCAATACATTTGTAAGTCTGTCTTCAATAGTCATCATTGTATCTGCATAGAAAAGAAGAAATATAAGTAAAAAGAAACCTCAAAGTCAGCCATAGGCTGGTTATGGAGCCTTTTAAAGTACAAAAAGAAGTGAAACCCACACAAAACAGCCAAGCTGTGAAAATATGGTGCAGCCTTAAAAAGCCCAGGTGAAAAGGTTGTGAAATCAAAGGTGGCAAACAAGAAATGGCTACAATGATGTTGATGCTAAAAAATTTAATATTGGCTGTGTGCATTTATTACCATTAACACCATTGCAGCCATTTCTTGGTCACCATCATTGATTTCACAATTTTTTTCACCAAGGCTTTTTAAGGCCGCACCATTTTTCACAGCTTGGTTATTTTGTGCAGATATATATATATATATATATTTATATACAAGTATAGAAAAAAATTAGGAGTTTAAACTAGAGTAGGGACAACGTATATAGTACCATGATAAAAAGTACTGAAACAAGCTGGACTGGAGTGTCCAATTGCTGTAAAACAATAAGAAGGAAATAGCCCTACTGTGTATTTCAAACTCTGGTTTAAAATTCCTAATTTTTTCTTATACTTGATTGTGAACTTTTTCTGCAAGTTCATGACCACTAAACACACTGTATAGTAGTACAAATTAATCTAACTGGATTTTTGAAAACAGGTCTTTAACACTCATCCATATGTAGGAGCTGTATATAAAACTCTATTTAGCAATGTTGGTGCTAACTATTGACCAGATTTTGATGTCATTAGTTTCCTTCAATCTGTCTGAAGTTATGAATCATTGAAGTTGGTAAATTGGATGTGTACATGGGAAGATCCTTTTTTACAAAACTGTTCACAATGCACAATTATAGTTAATGACAGCACAATATACGGGTATATGCAAGTAGAAATCTTTGCCAATTAGCTAAATGTATAACACACCACATAATTATTATTGCTAAACTGCATTCACTTAGTAGTTCATCAAGTTATCTTACTAAGTTTGTTTACATGGTAATAGTAGCACTTAACTATAGCCATAATATGGTTTGCTTGACACATCATGGGAAGAAACACAAAAAAGTCATGAAGGAAAGCATGCTACCAGTCTGGAAAACGATGAAGTGAACAAGAGAAGCAGCTAGTGCAGGGACAGATCTAGGCAACTCAAATGGTTGGAACCCCTATTTAGCAGACATCTGCCTGAGTCTAACTGCTGACAAATTTTCTTCTCAATAAAACTAAAATCAGTTTATCACTCAAAGAAACACTTATTACAAAATTTCATATGACAAAACACTTCTACCTTTGCTTACAGCAATTATACTTCAAATATATCACTTGAAACTGCTATCGTTCTGTGATAAATGCCTCTAAAAATAATTAACATCATTATCTTCTAAAACAACTGCTAAAGGCTTCAGTTGCATTTCTAAATGGTAAGATTTAACAGTGAAACAATGCTAAGGAGTCTAACATTAAGAGTGGAGCTTCCCGTTTTAGGAGTCTGGATCCCAGTGCACCTGCATGTAGTGCACTAACAGTGCCTTGGTACAGTCACAGCACACATTCAGAAACGCAAGTAGTTATTCAAGTTAACTTTGCTAAAAACAAAACACTTGTCTCTGATGATATTGGACAGCTCACTCAGCACTGCAACCTGTACGACACATGTCCACGTGTGTACAAGTTATGCAATACTATATTGCATAATGTTGCCATGCCATTGATGGAAGACCTACTATCGATGAAGAATCTTCACTGGTCAAGAAGGATAAAGGGCAATTTAATAATGCACGCATTATATGCTTACCAATGTGCCAAAGGTTTCTTCTTAAGTAAATTTGAAACATTTTCATGAAAGAAGTAGAGCTGTAGCTTTACCCAGTTTTCTGCTATGCTTGACTGAATGCATCAGGCAGACAGCTGTCAAAAAAAATTAAATTCTGTAGCAACTTAACAAAAATGTTTCTAGTTGATCTGAAGGCACTTTTGGGCTTGACTTTACTCAACCAATATTGTCATGTCATAGTGAGGAAAAATCAAGGCAAGTGATATTTTATTGCAGGCCACGCACAAACCTTCATTGTCTCTACTATACAGTACTATCATACTGTAAGATATATTTTTATATTTAGACCACAGCAAGGTGAAATACTCTAATTTTATTAGCTACTTACAGATATCTAAATCCTGTAGATCCTTTGTTCATGTCTCAATAGATCCCTGTCTCTGGGGCGATACAAAACATGGCAATTGCACACCAGTAATGTTGGCAATGCATGGGAGTTAACTGGATGGCAAGGTGCCGTAACATGCATTCCAAATTACAGGGAGGTGTATTGGGCTTGTTAATGCTATATTTCTCATGTCACAAGCAGCAGTGAAGGCACAACAAAATCTAAATTAGTTAGACATTGAATCACAGGGTTCTACGGAATTTAGAAACCCTCAGGCCCTGTAATAGCGCCTCACTTCACTCATGCACCACAACACAGGGTCTTTCGAGTTTCTAAATTCCTGTGTTTCGATGTCTAACTATTATACATATATATATCCCAATTGTCAGTTGAAAACTCAATTAGACCACATAGACTTAGATATTACTTCTCGTCTTCCTTTACTCAAAATACCACTGCAAGAGGGTGGATTTTTACAAACTAGATAGCTGAATTAGCTAGCTAAAATGACCCAGAATACAGTTTTCTTAGACTGCTCTAGCAAGGTATATACCAGGTGCTGGATGGCTGCACTCAGCCACCAGTGGTACAAAAAAGCTTTGATGAGGTATGAAAAACAGCAATGCGGGCAGGGATAAGAAACTAATAATTGAATTTATGTGGCCTTAGGTATGAAATGTGACTAATTTTAGATTTCTATTTTGAATGTTCTATTAAAGTACTATTGACTGCTCTATTAGAATACAATTGACTGCTCTATTAGAGTATCTTGATCTTCGCTAACATTTTTCTTTGTAGTTAAATTCATATTCTTGTTCTCCCTTAGTCCTTTTTTGAATAAGTTTCTTATTACATTGCAGCTATACTCCTCTGTTCTATTCCAATTTGTACATTTGTACAGTCAAACGGTTTGGGGTTTTTGCTGCAAGCTCAACAAACTCAAATTACAAAGAGGATTTCTGGAACCCCAGGAAACCCATGCCACTGACACAATTTACAATATAATAATTAAATCAAAAATAGTCATTAAGGCCAGGCTAAGTTGATTTATAGTTTCTCATCACCTGCTCCACCTTGCTGCCTCAAAATTCGTTACTGCTATAATTGATCATGCCTTTTGATGTTTAGACAAACTAACCATCATTTTCAGCTACGGAACATTTCTTCTTGCTTCAGAAAGGTGATAAAGTGTAAAGATCAGCTTTAAGAAGGCCTTCGATATTCCTTGTAGTGACAGATACCCTGCTGTTGCTTTGATTTTGGGTGCTTCCTTCAATAATTAATAATGAAAAATGACCATCTGCTTACATCAAAATAGAGAAAGTGGCTGATAGTTGGAGCACATGAATTGTCCATATTTTCTGTGGTGAGTGGATTGATTGCAGAGGCGCTTCTCCTACTGTACTTTGTTTGTAGCACTGTGTAAGGAGAAACTAGCAAACTACTTTGTCTGGCCCAAATAGCTAGCTAGCTACATTACATAAGTTATATAAAGCTGACCACAAAACTCGGAAATAGACTCACTAGTTAGTAGCTAATGTCATTTGACAAGTCATACCTAGCTACCACCGGTGTGCAGTTATGTTCTGAAACAATTTCTGGATAGCTTGATAGTCTGCAACATTCTGGCCACATAGCATATAGCTATGTCTACTTGGCAACCAAGAATGATAATGATGGATAGGCTAACTGAACCCTCGGGATCCAAACTTCTAAAAGCGAGGGTTCCACTCTTATTGGTGGACTCTGCAGCAATGTTTTACTGTTAAATCATCAACATTTAGGCCATTAGAAATGTAGCTGAAGCCTTTAACAGTTGCTGTATCAAGTAATACTTATGCTATGCGGAAAACAAAGAGTATAATATAGCTAGCTAGCTAGACATAAAAATAAACAAAATAGCTATTGAAAAACTTTAAAAACTGTAAAGGGAAGTAGGGATTGATATAATAAGGCATGCTACATAAAGTAAGGAAACAAGCTCAAAAATGTTACAGCTGAAATGAGAAACAATCCAGCAATAAAAAGTAAGGAAACAAGATTAGTCTAGTGGCTACCTGCTAAAGATGCTAGTATTGATGGTCTCGTTTCAAGATGCTACCCAAAAGTAGTCATTAAAGTGTGTCTCATTTTAGCAAGTAGCTAGTCGTCTAATCTTGTTTCCTTACTTTTTATTGCTGGATCGTTTCCCGTTTCAGTTGTACGCAGCTGTAACCATTTTACATTTTGAGTTTGTTTCCTTGCTTTTATATTATATCAATCCCTACTTGCTTTCAAAATTTTTAATTTTTTTCAATAGCTAGTATTACTAGTTTTAAGATAAAATACTGGAATTTCATTGGCTACTTACAAGTATCCAAATCCTGTAGATCCCTTGTTTAGCTATGTCTCAATAAATACCTTATCTCATTCTCTGGGGCGATAGCCACAAAAAACAAACAAAAAAACACACACACAAAAGCAGCAGCAGCAGCAGCAGCAACAACAACAACAACAACAACAACAACAAACAACAACAACAACAACGTGCCTGTTAGCAAGCCTACGGGGAGTTGTATCAGGCTTGTTTCAGTTGTTTCTACTAAAGAATGCTAGATTTCTCGTCACAAGCAGCTGTGAAGGTCCATCAACGCTCGAGTTAGACATATTCTATCTGTTCACTGCAGCTGAAAGCTGTTCCATGCCGTTCCGCGGAATTTTAGTAACCCTCAGTCAACTAGCTCCTTCACTCCGCTAGGACACCACAACACAGGGCCTTTTGGAGTTAATAAATTCCGTAGAACAATGTGCATGTGTTTCCATAGATTATATCAATATTCCCTATGGTGTTTCGATGCCGTCTGGGTTTTGCAGTGTGAGGATGCTAAACTTTGTTAAACGTAACCTTTATAGATGTTCTGCAGAAACTAAATGTTTAGCCTACACCAGTAGAGGAACTCACCTAATATCGGAAGGGCTCCAAAATCGGACGCAATTACTCGAGCTACAACAGGAATTTTTGAACAACTCATATGTCTTTAGATAGTTCAAGGCTGTGGGACTTTGGGCACCAAGTATCAGCTTTCTCGACTTCTTTGTCTGGTGGCAGCAGCCCTGCAAAGTCATTTTCGATTAATACGTATAATCGGAAAAAACAGTCGATTCACGGACACTCACCGTCTACATATCAGACTTGCATTCAATCAACAGTTTTCTACCTTAAAGTAGTAGAGTAACTCATCTTCTTTCTAAATATCCCCGGTTTATTAAATCAAATCCTTTTAATCACGAATTACAAATCAAATAAAATGAGACGTCACTGGAGTAATAATCGCACCATAAATTTAAGTATACGGAAACTTGATTAAGTATACGTTGTCTGAGATACGTATACGGGAAATGTTCACCGTATACTTTTACAAACACCGTTTACTTCCGTATACTTAAATTCATAGTGCGATTATTACTCCAGTGACGTCTCATTTTATTTGATTTGTAATTCGTGATTAAAAGGATTTGATTTAATAAACCAGGGATATTTAGAAAGTAGATGAGTTACTCTACTACTTTAAGGTAGAAAACTGTTGATTGAATCCAAGTCTGATATGTAGACGGTGAGTGTCCGTGAATCGACTGTTTTTTCCGATTATACGTATTAATCGGAAATGACTTTGCAGGGCTGCTGCCACCAGACAAAGAAGTCGAGAAAGCTGATACTTGGTGCCCAAAGTCCCACAGCCTTGAACTATCTAAAGACATATGAGTTGTTCAAAAATCCCTGTTGTAGCTCGAGTAATTACGTCCGATTTTGGAGCCGTCCGATTTTAGGTGAGTTACTCTATAGTGAGACCACTGTTGGAGTATGGATCGGCAGTATGGGACCCCTACTTGCAGAAGGAGATACAAAGTATAGAAATGGTACAACGACGTGCTGCTCGTTGGGTCAAGTCAGACTACCGATATAACAGTAGTGTTACATCTATGTTAGCAGATCTACAATGGCCATCACTTCAACACCGACGATATGTGACTAGATTAAAAGTCTTCTACAACATTGTTTACTTCCCATCAGTCTTAACAGTCCCAAATTACTTCACTAACACCACATATCCCACCTGCCACCACCACCCCTTCCATTTTGAGATTCCGTTTGCTAGAACAGATCATTATAAATTCAGCTATTACCCCAAATCTATCCGCGATTGGAACAATTTACCAACTGACACATTAGAATCCCAATCTCTACAAGTATTTTTAGATAAATTATAACTGACTCTTATCTATATGATTTGTAATGTTTTTCCTTACCTGAACATATCAGTTTGTAACTGTGTTTTCAGTAATCATAATCATAATAATTTCAACCCTGATTTTCCTTTCCCCAAACCCCTGTTATTGTAGTTTAGGTGTAGAGTAGTTTGTGTTATAGCTGTATTTTGTGTTTATTCCCATTGTATTACTATGTCGAACTATTTGTTTCATTTGCGGCGTGGGCGGTTGCAGCTACGACGCTAAATCATAGTCTGGCGCCGCCCGCCCCTTCGCATAAAGTAAGGGCCTGGTGAAATACAGATACTAAATCATTTCTAGCGCCCAGATTCGGCGCTAGCCAATTAGTGCATGCCAATGACGTTCACACAGAAATCGCCTTGGCAACACAATGCTTTTGTTCGAATTGAAGTGCAATCATCTGACGTAACAAGCAATACGTACGCTGTCTAATTGAATTCCTTTTGAAATGATTAGGTATTTGTATTTCACCAGACCCTTACTTTTTGCGAAGGGGCGGGCGGCGCCAGACTAGCTAAATCACGTGACCTGGTTAGCCTAATGATCGTACATTCATCGTGTAACTTTATGGCCGATATGGGAAGTAAAATTGTCTGCCTTATTGTTGCAGTGATATACTATAGCCGTCAAGGTATGTAGTCTATCTGTGTCACATTAACCATACATTATTAGCTACTGAACAATTAGCTAGTTTGCCGGCGTAGCTAGTCGGCACTGAGTACTGAACCGTGGTAGCTACTCACTTATTGCATAAATAGTACGTAGTATATACTATCTATGGTAATTGTGGTAGCTGCAGGTAGAGTCTAGTAGACTATGTAGATAGCTACTGCAACACAAACTATATAGTATAGCTCACACAGACTCTCTTACCATTAATTTCAGTAGCTATAAACGAAAGCTATGCTCCTACATACATTATAATAATAAATTTAGATTTGGAGTATAGCTATAGCTAGCGTCTACTAAACCACTTGCATCATAGCAGTGTCCTAATTCACTTTCTGAATTTGTTGTCAATTGATACAGGATTATGTCTATATCATAAGGTTGAAATATTGCAGAAGAAATGCCAGATCCCAGCAGTGAGTCGTTTTGTTCAGACTGCACTTTGCCTGGGGACCCAGTCACTGACTGGTTTTGGGATTCTTTTCTACACTTTAATATAATTTCAAAGTAAAGATTCTCTCTGAATTTTAGAGGCTTGATCTTTGTCGTATGCATGTCCTTTGTGGGAGAGTATACAATGATGAACTGTATGCCATTATATGCACAAACTGGGTCCCCAGACTACATGTACATAGTCTGGTATTGTTAGCTGTGTGCGCTGAAAGAAATTAAAAACAAATCTATTGGTAATAATATTTGCCACTCATAGCAGAACGACTCTTAGAATGAATAACACAACAAGCTTAACTACATACATATATAGGCATAAGAATACGATGGTACAATAATAAAATAAATTATGGTACAAACAAAACTTTTGGCTATACAGCATGAATACAATAAATTTGTTACAGAACTGAAGCAATAAAAATGCCTACCATAAGCAAACAGGTGTATGCATACAGTTCTGTTCATACAGTATCTGTATCTTTCAATAACCTCCATGCAATAACCTCCAATCTCCATCCCAGGTTGGGCAATGGGCAAAATTTGTAAAATTAAGATTCATCACCCTAAAATATAATTCACGATATAGAGGCACTTGAACATGCAGGCAGCCAAAAGCATATTGTTTTTAACTCCCATGCATAGTAAACAATTGGAAATATATGTAGTTGTTAGTAAGCAAAAACCAACATTTTTCTACAAAGATTATCTGTTATACAACATTATTTCATGTTTGTAATGTAGTTGACAAAATCTGTCTGCTTTTGATTTTAATTCTGCACTGTTTACTATAGTGTGTTTTATTGTACGTATGAAAAATACATAACTGTTGCAGTTACAGTTTTGGTTTTAAGATGACTATGTGAGAAAGGGCATAGCTAACATGTGCATATGTGATGAAAAACTTCGCTTAAAAGTATATACAATATTTGTCATGTTACATAATGTAGTACAATACCGCATAACATTATCATGTGTATAGTATCTGTGTATGCGTAATGAAGTTATAGATATGCATTATATTTCTGAAAGCAGTGCATATGTAACATCATTTTTTAAAATATAAAAATTACATTAGCTGCATCAACAATTAAGTTGGAATCAAACATTATACTCTTATCTTTGCACTGCTATAATATGAGAAGTATGAGTCTCATCCTTCAAAAAATAGTACTGTATTTTTATTGTGAACAGTCATTTAAGAAATCCAAGCAACTTATGCCAACTTTAAATGAAAACAAATGTAGTTAAACTTTACTTAAGCATTTAGCTGCATAATTATATAGGCACTGTAGCTGTGTACTTTGGTAGGTACTAGGCATACAATAATGCATCTATAAGTAGAAGAGTACGTTATGAAAGTTAGAAATGGCCTGCATGGATTAACGGAGTCTCATACTCACCAAGAAGCTAATAGGAAGATATAGGATACTCAAAACTATCAATGAATAAATCACAGCCATTGATAAAAAACACTAATTACTTCAGAAACTTGGCATGTTCTGAATGCAAGTTAGGCTTGTGCCTATTATGCCGGCATAATTTTGAGAATAATAGGTTACCAATATGGTGGGAATAATTGGATGGTTAAAGGCATAATTTTAGAATTATCGGATGTCCACAGGAATAATCTGTGGAATTATGGGGCATGTTGTCTATTCTTTATTAGCTAGAAGAAAAGAGTTAAGCTACTAAGAGTGATATATAGCTTACATTATTATATGAGTGCTGAAGTCTTTGATCATTATCTTAGTATGAAGCTACAACCATAATACACCAATAATTTAAAGCACTTGAATTAAAATAATACTCTAGTCTGCAAATAGCTATTCCAATTCTGTTGTAACTACTTACGGCTAGAAAAATTAATGATGTAAAAAAGGGAGCACTTCTTTTGTGGCCATTAATTAATTCTGGCAAAACTATGTAGATCAGCATCTTGAAAACTAAGTGACTAGCTGCAGAAATTAAATGAGAATAAGTTTGGAATAATAGGCTAGAAACAAGAATAAAAAAAGAATAATAGGTGAAAATTTTGGGAAATTCTGGAAGGAATAATAGGTAAAATTTTGAGCATAATAGGCTCAAGCATAATGCAAATTCTCTATGGAACATGATACATGAATGTGTATACACTGTACACACTGCATGAGTATATCACTTCTGGAATTCACATGTAGGCATCCTACTGCTAGTATTCAGAATTTATACTCTTAATATGTTAACCTTGTTTACATTACATGTGTCACATACCTGTATATAGATATATTATGCATGCATGTAACTATTTCCTTACCTACCTATCATGTAGAATTAATGTAATTAATGGGTATTATATAATTCTGCAGTGCAGTTCCTTTGCATTCATACAAATGTTCCTTGTTGCTGTAGGTGTTGACAGTAACGTTATAGTTTTTATACACAGTAGTCCAGCAGGTACACTAGTTACTGATCAACCACATACCTTTGATTACCCTATACTGAGTTCTGTTACCCTGACATGTTTGGTGATTTACAGTAATGGAACACCAGTAGCAACGTCACTAGTGTCCAATTACCGATGGAACACTACCAAATGTTATAGAAACAATGCTCATCATGGTGGTACACCAAGATGTTTTCCTCATAGTCAAACAATACAGACAATTACTGCTGATTATCTGACTGCAGTAGATGCTGGTACAATATCTTGTTCAGCAACTGTAGGAAGTGTCATACGTACAACTTATACCAGTTCACCATTAACTCTCCGTATATCAGGTAATATATTTTCTCATTAGATTGTATATATGATTATTATTATGTAATTATGGTTAAAATATATACCTCTATAGAGTTACTTCCGTCAATTCATGCCATGAACGTTATGCGTTGCAGCACAAGAATACATCCTATTACAAAGCCTGAGTGTTTTGTAATAAGACTGCTCTATTACTCTACCATATATGCAGTGATATTTGCATTTGAAAATGAATGTTAACTTACTGTAGCAGAAAAAAATTAACAATGTGTTCATGTTATTATAAAGTATGATTGTGTGGTTGGATTCTGTTGTTCTGAGCTACATGTACCATATATATATATATATATACAAAATTTTGAAGGATACAATATTCACAGATTTTGAAATTGCTTAGATGTCCCCAAAATTTTCATCCAGATTAGTTCTGTGCTAGATAATGAGTAGCCTAAGTGAAAAAGATCTTTCATGAAAATTAAACTGTAAGTACCCTGGAATTTGTTAATTCATGAAAATTACATACTTCAAATTTTTGTATGTGTATAATAGTTACATGAGTGGCCTTGGTAATTGGTAGTTAGAATGCTAACCTATAGTGGAGGATTCTTACCATGTAGATCATTCATTTTCCCAGGGGAACTGTAAAGTTGCAATGAGTAATGATTATGCAGAACAATAGTGGCTTTAGAGGGCTATAAATATTCAAATTCCTTGAATATGGACCCCAGCTAGCTTTCTTGTAGCCTAGTGATACTGTTTGAGTTAGATCCTTAGGCCTCACATATGTTACTGATCCTATGTATATCAAGCTCTCCAATACCAGATTTCTTTAATGTAAGCTGTTACATCATAATGTATTGAAGAAGGCATGGTCTGGAATGCAATGCATTGTCAATGTCAGTGAAGTACATAGAGTATGAAATGAAATTAGTGACATGATGTGCATAGTGGATATATGTTTGTTCGCTAAACAAGAAACTTCTAAAATGACCAGTTAAAAATACGTGCACATAGATATGTAGTTTGCAATTGACTAACTGGAATATTTAATTTAGCTATGTAATTTCACCACATGACTTATGTAATTTCACCATTCTTAACTGGAAAGGTTTTGTACATCATTGTGGAAAATGTTTAATATATTTGAGCATTGTATTAGGCACAAATCTAAAAAAAATTTTGAAATTTTACAATCAAAATATGCCAAATTTTAATGAGCAGCCATGAAGTATCACTTTTTTCTGTTTACTTTAATGCAATCACATGTCCAACCAGTTTGTTGTAAAAATAGCAACATTTTTATGTTACAAATCTGTAGAGGCTTGTATATGCTTGTGTGGTACAGTGGTTGAATTCTGTTGCTCTGAACTACTGTATACATCCAAATTTTTGAGGAACATAACTTTTGTATAATTGCAGTTTCCTAGCTTAAAATTAATGATTGCCAAGTATGCACCATTAGTGATGCACCGATGCCAATACTAGCACTGGTATATCAGCCATATTTTGATGGTATCAGACTTGTACTGATAAAACTAATGCCCAACAACAACCAATGCTTTGTATGGCATCATGTAATTACTTTTCAAGGTGGTAGCATATGTAGCATGTTAAGTTGCATTGAAGGGTTAAGTTAAGCAAGTGCAAATATCAGCCAAGGAAGAAGCTAACTGCTAGCATTATAGTACAATGAAAAAGCCACAAAATAAGATTCATTGAAGCCACAATCAGAGTTTTATTACATATTATTTTTATTACATATTATTGGCATTACTGGCTGTTTCTTGTGAATAATTCCTGTGTAGAAAAGTATCGTTGTTGGATCAGTATCAGCCATTTTCCACCTAAAATGTACCGATATCAGATAGGCAGTGAAAAGTGGCATCAGTGCACCACTATGCTATATCAAGACACATGTTAGTGTGTTGTGCGGCCCAAGAAGCCGGTGCACCACATAATAGGTAACCTGAGTGAAAATTATGTTCCAACTGTGAATATGCAAGATTCATTAATCTGCAAAAATTACATACCTCACAAAGTTGTATGTATGTGGTAGTTATGTCATTATTAGCCTGTGTAGCTTGTTGCACAGTCCCTCAAATTTAGACTATTTATTTTTAAAGTTATACAGTATAACTGTTTTATTGGAGTATTTCAATTTGTATGGTAGAAAACTGTATGGATGCCATAAATAACAGCTTACCAATATTAAGTATCTAGATGGTAATTATTGTATATTTAATTTGTATAAATAAGCACCAGGATGGCACAATAATAGTTCATGACTGGGGAGGAGGACAAAAAACACATACAAATGGGGGTAAATAGTTTTCTAGGAAATGGGAAAGGGATGAAATATAAGCTGGAATATGAGAACAAACTAATGAGTATAAACAATCAGCTGAACTATTCTATGAATAGGAATAGCACTTACGGGAGGAGTGGAAACCACTGGAAGCAATGAAATAAGTGACAGTAATAGAATCAGTAATTATTCTTCTGAGTCTCCAGACAGTAATGGTGTACTGTTTCGTTGCATCACTGGATTAGGACCTAGTGGAAATTCTAATGATGAGCTAGGTGAATTGTATTTCAATGGAGAACTGATTCCTAGTGGGCCATGTGATGGTCCAGGGATTCAGTCACGTGGAGCAACTATTGCAAATATTGTTGGAGCTATAAACATCTTTTTATGCAGCACAGCATTCACAGCTACTTTAGAAGGTGTTTACACATGCACTATGAGAAACAGCACCATGTTGTACCAGAGTATGAGAGTAGGAGTATACTTTGCTACAAGAAGTAAGTCACTTTGTAATGGTATATAATTTATTGCTTACAAGTACTATAATAATTCACAGCTGCTCCAATGATTACCACACAGCTATCCAGAGTACAAGGTGTTGCTGGTGCTCCTCTTACATTGTCCTGTACATCAGAAGGTTCTCCACCAGATGCATTTACCTGGATGAAGGATGGTACTCCAATAACACAGTCCACTAGTATCACAACAGTGACACATACTAGGAATGCTGCAGTGTTCCGTACTGATTACACTATTACTAGATTTAATGTCAATCATGTTGGAACATATATGTGTACTGTGGTCAATCCCAAAGGACAAAATAGCCACAACATTGTAGTAGTCCTTGATGGTAAGTAAGTCAATCACTGTTAGACAGAATACCATTTTTATATCCTGTAGACTCAAGCTCACTGCCATGCCCACCTCCAACTGATGGAACACTTCAATGTTCCAATGGAGATAATGGCACATATGGGGATATCTGTACATTCTCCTGCAATCCAGGTTATGACTTACAAGGAGCTCATACTGGAATTTGCTTAGCTGACCAAACTTGGAGTGGAGGACTACCATCTTGTGCACCTTTCAACTGTTCTGCAAGAATTTCAATTTCACAACATATTCTGTCTCTAGTAAATTCAACGTGTACTCTGACATATTTATCCCAATGCAGGGTATTTTGTCGTGATGGTTTCACTGGAGAAGATGTCATTTACTTGTGTAATGTTACAAGTGATCCTGCTTTGGTTGACTGGATACCAATAGGTGGAGTACATCATGGATTATGTGAGAGAGGTATATATAATTATGTTAAATTGACTTACAAATACACTAATTAATCCTATTACGTAAATTCCATTTTTGTCTGTGCATGTTTGTATCAATAGCCCCACTAGAGGGGTGGCTACAGTTTTACTATCTTAATCACATAGTGATTTAATTTGCCATACATTAGTCTCAATAGTAGGAGTGCAATTAATCCCAAATCGCATGGCCTTGTTTCTGTAATTGCACTGTAAAGTAGCCAATAAAATAGCAGAATAACAGAAGTGATATAATGAATAGCCAATCAAATGAGCTGACAATAGAAGCCTGTTAAGTGCAACATATGTAGACATTTTGAGTTGCCAATCAGAATTGCTGACACATGAAGCCTTTTAAGTGCAACAACAAATGATGTAATACAAAGAAGGATGATGCAATCACCTGGTAGAAGTTAATGGCCACATAGAACTGGATAGATGTGTACTACAAACCATGAAGGGTGGTCACTATGTGATTAGTAGGCAATCACACGCATTTTCGTGCAATTATGGAATAATTGTACTCAAATGTGTGTGATTACCTATACAAATTTATGCATGACGACAGGAAATCTGTTGAATTTAAATAGTTCAAGGTCTCAATGACCCAACATCTGTAACTGCTGTTGTAAACTACTTTTGAATAATCCTGGCTATGCCCTTGTGATTGATTCATTATACATGTTCCTTAATTATCATTTTGTTAATTGGTGCAAGGAAAGACAAAGTCTTATAAAACCAATCTCAAATACATCTAAATAAAATCAAACCGGCGGTCACACAAAAATATATCTAATTTAGTCTTAAAGATCAGTACATTAGGTGCAGATGCAATTTTGTGGGGTAAGGTGTTCCAATTATTGACAATTCTCTGTGAAAAACTATGATCTCTAATAGCAGTGTTGAAGTGATTTTTGTAAAGTTTGAGTCCATTTCATTGGATGGGGTTGGTATTAGAAGTAAAAAAATAGTCTTTGTCCACAGATACTAAATTGTTCAGGATTTTGTAAGTCATAATCAGATCCATTCTGGTTCGACGGTAAAGTAAGCTGAGTATATTAAGTTCTTGGAGTCTTTCAGAGTATGTCAAATTATAGAAGGAGGGTATAAGTTTTGTGGCTCTTCTTTGAACTGCTTCTAATTTACAGATGTTTTTCATAAGATGAGCATTCCAGACAGTTGACCAAAATTGGGCAAACAAAAGTAACTTATAATAATCTTGTTTTGTTGGAATCACTGGAGGCAAAGGTACATTTAATAATTCCCAACACCCTGTTAGCTTTCATTACAATTTGATTAACATGAGATGTAAACTTCAAGTCTTTATCAAATACTACACCCAGTTCATTTTCCTCCACAACCATGGAGATCATATTTGCTTCATTTTCAGAGGGGAAATAATACTCTGTGGTTGATGAAGAATGTATATAGAACATTCAATTTTGTGTATCTATTTAAATTTCAAAATGGTAATCAAGTATCTGTAAGAGCAGCTTAGTTGTGAAAAGATCGTAAGTATATATAAGTAACAAAAAGTGTTGATAATTGGAGTGACCAAGAATGAATGCTAATACAACATAGTAATAAACAAGTTTTAGCATTAGTCTTTTATCATTGACTCTCGTTCATTTACTTCTTTTCTGACTAGTAGTTTGGTTCGATGATTAATGTAGAGACAAAAAGTAGCCGAATTGCTAGCCATTAATTAGGAATGCAGCAAAACTGAAAGTAGAACAGAGCACAAGTCTATATAATAAAGGATCAATTCAAAAAAATTCATTACTCTGCCTGCTCCAGCTAGTTATTTTTTTGCTTTCTTGGGATTTTTACAGCCAAGACATTATTTGCATGAAGGGTTTCACCTTACCTTGACAAATCAAATGCATTTATTATTTGTATAGTAGGTATACGATCCAGATTCTGTTACTGTAAAACACAACTTATGTGACCATGGTGATGCCATGTGAGTCAACCACAATATGTGGTCATCATATAATTTTAATCGGCACAATTAATATGCATATAGATTGCACAAAGAACAAACAACTTGCAGTTATTAAATTTGTCTAGTGATACATATCTAAACAGTGTTGCAACTGCATGCAAACAATTTTAATTTAACTAGCAATGACAGAAAAGAATCATCCAACCTGGCACTGATTCATCTAAGTGACTCAGTATGGACACAAGTATTGCTTGTGTCTGTTATCGAGTTGAAAACTTGTTCATACATTGACAAGAGAAGGAGTAAATATCAGTAACCATTGCCATTGCAAATAACTGACAGTACATAGTGGCTCGTACATAATATTAAATCTTCTGCCTTTTGCTTTCTTGGAACCATGACATATTGTTGTGATTTTAACCAAGTACAGTATTATGATTATTTTGATTACATTATTTGTAACAAGCCAAACAAAATTCTAATATTCATCACAGTTGAGAACTTAATAAGCTATGTGCTCATTTATCTTTTAGTTCAGTGTCCACCTCCCATCAATGGAACATTACAATGTCCAAATGAAGCTACTGGTGCATATGAGGATAACTGTACATTCTCTTGTAATCCAGGTTATGAATTACAAGGATCACAAAATGGAATTTGTTTAGCTAATCAAACATGGAATAAAGGACTTCCAACTTGTATACCTCTTAACTGTCCTACTGTATTAAACTATGGTACTGTAACCATACCATCATCATGTGGATTAATGTATTTGTCAGCTTGCAATGTATCATGTCCTGAAGGTTTTACTGGGGATGATGTCACTTACTTGTGTAATGTAACAAGTGATCCTGATATGTTGGAATGGGTGTCAATGGCTGATGCAGATATCATGTGTGAAAGAGGTTTGTATGTTAATTTTTAATATGTAATTGGCCAGTCACTTTTTTGAAATCTTACAGTGCACTGTCCCAATTTAAATAATGGAATTATTCAATGTTCAAATGGAACTAATGCCGAATATGAAGCAAACTGCACATTTTCATGTGATGTTGGATACCAATTACAAGGAACTCTTAATGGGACATGTTTAATGGATGGTACATGGAGTGAAGGAATGCCAGTGTGTGCAGTATTCAATTGTTCCACTTCTCCACCTCTTGACAACTCACAACTACAGTCATCATGTGACAGACAATATCAGTCAATATGTACTACTGTTTGTGTTGATGGATATGAAGGAGAGGGAGGCTCTTATATTTGTGATATTGTAGAAGATTATGGTAGTTTAACATGGAATGGGTCAACACATTGTGAAAAAGGTTAAATTAATGTTGTTAAAACATTAATATAATAGTTTGACATTTTAAACTAGTGGTATGGAAAGCTTATGTCTTCTAGTGCTTTTTGTTGCAAATATATGTAAGTTAGACACCACAGTGGTGCATACTGGGGGATTGCAATGGTTTCAGCTGAAACCCTGTCTGAAAATAGTGCTCATGTCCCAAAATTTATTTATGAATTGTATGGGTGATAATAAGATCACCAATAGTTATACACGGTGCATTATATTGGGACTTTTTCTACTGGCTAAACTTCATACTTTTGTCTTTGAAATCATTGAAAATGCCATTATTTTATGCATGATAAGTGCTTCTAAAATAATTATCGTTTTAATGAGTACAAGTGCTATTTTGCTTCAAAATTTACTGCGAATGCCTGGATTGGTAAGATTAAACTGTGAAACAATGTCGTGGAGTGATTTTATTGATTCATTGCTAGCTAGTTTATTATGATTATGATTGCAATACTTGTTAAAGGCAGAGCCTGTATATCAGAAGACCTTATAAAGGCTTAAAATGTTTATATTGGATTCACTAAGTATGTTTGAAAAGTAGGAGAAAGAAGAAAAATCCATGACTAGACCAGGGCAGCCTCGAACCTGCTGCCATCTGATTAAAGCTCGAACTCTTACAGGAGTCTGCCACGCAGTCAGGATATTTTCTTCTTACTATTTTCATGTATTTTTATCCATAGGAACCCTACTTTATGCCTTAGCTATAGGCCACTAAGCTATCAAGTTATATAATTAGTTAACATTGACCCCAGCTGGGAGTTATTGAAAACTTCCTGAACCTGAAAATCCCTCTAGATCTGCCACTGTCACCATAACATAATGCATGCTCATTTTTATTTGGTTGCCATAGCTAAGCTACTACCAATAGTGTTTAAGTTCACCTATATACTACAACATTGTTTTGCCTTGTATACTAGTTAATTGCTCACAACTTCTTGTACCAAATAATGGAGCTATATCCTGTTCATCAGTAAATGATCAATCACCTTCACATGAAGACACTTGTAGTTTCAGATGTAACACTGGTTATGGGTTAACGGGTAGCTCTCAGAGAACATGTCAGTCTGATGGTAGTTGGAGTGGATCACCAGTGTCCTGTACCATCATGGAGTGTCCCTCATCATTACTACCAATGAACAGTGTACTACCTAGATCTTGTAGTGGCATATTTAACAAAATATGTGATCTGCAGTGTGAAGAAGGCTTTAATGGTAGTGGAAACCCATCATATGTGTGTAATGTATCAAATGATGGGTCCTCATTAATGTGGATTGCTAATGGAGAAGTGTGGAGTTGTCAGAATAGTGGTATGTAAATGTAATGATCTCGTGTATTAGTTTTCATAAAGTTGACAGTATACGTCTCCAGTTAAAGTTCTTCATTGTAACGTATAGGCTTTGTACACAGATCGTTCTTAACTTACTGTACATATTTAAAAGATTACAGCATTTCCCATTTAGCTGATTTTTGATATTACGTAGCTTTTATTTTACTAGAACTGTACATAATATTTAATAAAAACTAAAATTTTTACTTTACTGTAGACTCCAAACCATGGTTATGGCTAAGTACGTATTGTCCGTTAAGCATGCATAATACTGTTACTGTGTGTATTATGTGCGTATACTTAAAATCACAGCTACTTATTCATGCTATATAATATTATAATGGAAACAGAAAACCATCAGAACAAACCAAAAGTGTTATAATACACTCAATGCCTTGTGACTTCGTATTTCTTACACTATAGCAAATGATTTTATTAGTGCTGTAGTATCCAAATCACTATGCAGTAGACATGAGTAATTCCTAGCAGAAGCTTAGATCCACATAGTATTTATTAAATACATTTGGCCTTTCTTAATCTTATAATATCATTTTACAAATGTTTCCTAGTTATATGCTCTATCTACTCATGTAAATATTATCTGCATGCAATATGTTTGTAGCCACAATTTTTTTGTTTATATCCATAATTCCATAGCCAGTGATGAAAACTCTAAAGATGATATATCATATATCCCCATTGCTGGAGGAGTGGGCGGAACTGTACTTTTAATGATATTATGTGGTGTCATTTTATTTGTGAGAAGCTACTGCAAAAGAATAGCATACCGTACAGGCAACACAGAAAATGTCAGTTTATCGCAGTTGAGGAATACCCGTACTAGTGCACCCAACCCAATATATGCTAGTGCTGCTGATTTAGATGTGGACTATGTAGATAATGGTAAGTGGTTGTCTATTTCAAACATAACTCCAATATTATCACAATGTACAAATAGAAGGAGCTCAGAGCTGTGATGACCTGACTAATTCCAAAACTGATCCTGTGGAAAAACATGGAAAGCTTGCTCTGCAGGATGAAATGGAGGCCAGTTATTTGCAAATGATTGGACCTAATGAGGAGCCAGTATATGTAATGATCCCTGATTGTAAGGGCACTATTAAAGATGAACAGGTGTATGATGTAGCCAACAATTCTTGTTTCAATTTTGATACTGACTATGATGTATGTCAAAGATCATCACCAGATGAATTTAAAGTAGAAGAAAACCCTTGTTACAATCAAATTACTCAGTAATGATGGCATCATAGCAATAGGCTCCCTTTAAACATTGTGTTTAAACATATTTATGTGTGTTGACATGGTTAATTATTAATATCGATAGCAATTTTCATTTAGCAATTTTCATTTGATGCAGTTACAAAAATTGATGTTATGTAGATAATTCACTCCAACATTTTGTTGTCAGCACAACATTAAGTTTGTTGCAAAAGAGTACGATAATTGATTTTCTTATTTTTGTTGTTGTTTTCTATCAGGCAAACTCAAAAACCAGCATATTGTCAGCTGTAGAGGTGTTACACAAACAACGCTATAAAAACATATTTCAACTACATATAAAGGAAATACTCCAGCTGTAGTTTGTCACAGCTGCAGTGGTGGGACTTTCCCTGTGTAATGTCTAAGTGTAGTATATATATAGATATATATGTAATGTACCACTTTCACACCTCAGATCAAAGGCTCAGACTGTTGTATATAAATGATATACCACAGCAAACTGTGGTATATAACTGATATACCACACTTTGTGGTGTCCCACAGCATTCCATGTGCAGGTCTCAACAGTCAACAAACTCTCAACATTTACATTCCATAAAGTCCAGTAAACAACATTATGCAACTTGTTCAACCCAGGAGGTGATACTTATAAGAGGCCTGTTTCTATGGCAATTATAGTTGTATTAGACTTTGAAATATTTTGATTGATTATTAAGCAATAATTGTACATTTAAACTTTGTATATAATCACATAGATATAATCATATAGAGAGTCTCTCACTGTCTCTATAATGTCCTTTATGGGTCAAACAGCTGATCAACTGATATGTCTTTTAAAAGCTCATCAATGTCATCTGTACTGTCTTGATATGAACCAGAAAAAGATATTGGACAGCTTGAAGAGTTGCAACTGTTAAAGATAAATGTTGGAGCAGGGGGTGGCAAGTGTTGCTTTGTAACAAACTGATCTTGGCTAATCAATGAACTTCTATGACTTACAGCTGTGGTAGAAGAACCATATGCCACCAATTCTGTGCCACTACCATTTTCACTAAATGACTGGTCATCTGTAAATCATCGCTGTGGCAGTCAAATTGAAACCTCTTGCCTGGTTGATCCTTGGGGTGATCCAAGGCAGCGAGTGCGTATCGGGGTGTATCACGCGCTTGGACTTCCTGCTTAGCAGCCTTTGTACATTCTCCAACAGTGTTCACAGCACTAGTTGTAGCACTTGCCTTTTTTTTTTCGATTTTTTTTTTTTTTTTTTTTTTTTACAAATCCAAATTAATGACATAAGATAAAACAGTACATAATAAACAAAAACAAATTATCTCAGTTACATATGGGCCTCAGCGACCTGCACAGCAATCGGTGCCTCAGCAATGGGACAGCGCAAACTGGACCTGGCACCGCGAATGCACATAATTGCAGACCTCAACAAAGAGAAGCTCAATTTACATCTCAGCAATCCCATCACTATTCCATAGGAAAGACTGTGCTTTGCACTCAAAAGGTTGGCCGATCTCTTATAAAACTGAGTAGCAGCATCACCCATTCCACCAGTAGTAGTAAAAATTAAGGGAGTAAATGAGGCATTCTCTCGCTTCAACATCAGGCGGTATGACTCACGATTCATGTCGCACAAATCGTCCTTAGCATTGTCTTTAGCCAGCAGAGAAACGCTTGGTGGTAAAAAGTCGCGGCAGTTAACACAGGGACACCAGCCAGGCACTTGTAAACAATAATGGCTTGCTAGTTCATCTTCAGGTAACAATCCAACGTTGTCTTTAACACTGAATCAATGTTTTACTTACGACTGTATTACTACCGGGAGCAGTAGACATGACAATGAAAGTAGTACATAACAGTTATAACCCGGATACTCGGGATATGACAAAAATATATGCACTCGCGCCCTGCGGGCGCTCGTGCATATATTTTTGTCATATCCCTCGTAACCGTGTTATAACTATAAAATATTGGATGTCCATGACACTGTGATAACTGCATGGTTTCTGGGTTGATTGGCTACACTAGTTTGTTGCAAAATAACTGAGTATGAATATGTCAGCATCTCTGAGATTCTGCTACCTATTAATTGCAGTGATGACATACAGTCAAGGTACGTTGCAGACATTTCAATTGTAAACAAGATATGAAATGTCCTATTTCAAATGTATGTAAATCTCATCAATAGCCATCTCAGAAGTTCACATTTCATTGCTTATTATATATGCATCCAAAAATGCAGCCGCATACCTTGCACGGATTTCCACGATACAAAAGTTGACATACATATTGTACTTGAACACATATTATATAAATTCAGGTATCATTTTACAAAAGTAAACAATAATTATTATGCAGGTTGTACTCAACTGCATTCACTATTTTGGTTTTGAAACTATTTATGAACATATTAAATCTTTCCGTGCAAGATATATCTGTACCAACTATACACTAACATTGGAATGATGTGTGTTAGTGTAAAGCAAGTTATAGATGACCTAAAGTTGATTGCATACAGAAATTTAAAACAGTAAAATTATATATATATATATATATACGCTGTAATAGTAATACTACGATGCTAAAACATGATACACTGGAAATTCTTTGCAGGAGGAGCACCAGCATAAGCGTTGTGGTATAGGTCACTCAACCTACAAAATCCATAGGACTTTTAACATTTGAATGCTTTAATATTGCATAACATTGATGCTAATGTTAAAACTAATAATGCCAATCTATAATCCCCAAGAATTTTATTGCCTGAATGCAATGCCCCTACTGCAAGTTGCCCTTATATTCTCTTAAGAAATCAATGTATGATTTTATATGGAAAAATCTGGACATGATGAACATGAATTGTACCCCAATACACATCAGGCCATGTACTCTATTGCCACAATGATTCTGTAATTAAAGCCAATTAAATATTAAATGAGATTGTTTGATCATAGCATAATAGAAAGTTTGAAAAGTAGGTAAAATTTTGTGTGCCTACACATTCACATTTCCCAGGCCACACATAGCACAAGATACTGTGAATGAAATGTATGTAGATTTGGTTAATTATCAACCTCTCTGGTCTTTAATGAATCTTCTAATATTAAAACCAAAAAGTTTGATCTATAATTCTTCAAAATATTTGATACTTACAGTATAGTTTTCCAATTTAATTTGTTAAAATTATTTACTGCTATATGTGTCGGCTTGTACAATAAAAATCCTTAATTGCATACTAATATATATTGCAATAACAAGACTGCACATGTGTAGCAAGTTCAGAGCATGGACTTGGTTGCACCTTTCTGTATGCTTATACTGATGCTTGTGATCTGACTCACTAAACAAGTTAAATGCTCTAGTTGTATTGCCACACAGAAAATAAATTTCTAAGGTAAGTGATGGAGTTTTGGTTTTGCTGCTCATAGTTGAAAAGTAGTGCATCTTATACTGAGTGTAGCAGAATCATTATACTTGTGTGTAGGAACAACAATAGCTTTTCTTTCCTGACAGGAATGTAGAGAAAAAGTTTTCAGAAATAACCCTAATCTCACCCTTGAGTGTAGTACATTATAATTATGTTATTGGCTTTTGATGATGCTTTAACAATTGGGTTATTTACTTTGATTGTGTGTAACAATGTATTTCATTTTCAGATACACATCACTATGGTTACTCCAGTTTCAGTATCCATTCAACACAACATGTAGGAAAAGACCAAACATCTGTATAATCATAGTGTAAACATGTTTGACATAAAGTTACATGCAATGTATGTTTCCCTGTTAGCTATACACTAAATAAACAGGTACTGACCCACAGATAGCTACTTATTAAACATTCTATTCCAGAAATTGTGTAGAATTTTATATATACTTTATACTAGGAGTGATCCATGGTTGGGAAAAATTTATTTAACTCGCTATCTTATTATGATCATTATTATAATGAACTAATTTGCTATCTCATAATGATCATTATTATAATGTAAAAACAAATTTGTCTGCATGGCATACAAAATATAGGGCAGGGACAACATTGGAAATCAAGTACTATTTGCTTTAAAATATTTGGGACCAAACTTCTGTGTGGCACAAACTACACCCCATCACATAAGAGGTCTTATCGTCAACATTATATAGCTCATTTTCAAGGGAAATAATATAATACTTAAATGAGGGATAAAATTGCATGACAAATGATCACATAGCATAAAAGCATATGCCTCTGTGTGTTATTGAGTCATGAATACTAAATCATGCAACAACTAAACACATACACTGATAATTATGGGTAGCCATCCATTTTATCAAAAAAATATAATAATGTTCTAACCTAACATATAAACACCAGTACTTTAGATATTGCAAGTGGCTAAATACAGTACTGTAGCAATCTTGTGTTTGTCCTTTCCTGATGTTTTTTTTTTCAAACTGTAAAGTTGGACTTGAATAGAAATGGGATCTTCTCACAATTATTAGCTTGACCAGTGTTTTATGTCAGCTAACAAAAAAGTGTTTAGTTTTGAATCATTATCAGGTAGTATTCGATGCCTCCAATCCATTGTGGATTTTGAGGTGCTTATCCTTCTGAAAACCTGGTTGTAAGGAACCATATCATGATACAGTACATATACATACTCATAAGAAAAAACATTTATTATGCTCCAGTTGAACTGTGAATGGCTTCAAACCTCATTCCTAACTATGATATTGAGTTGTAAGTAAAAATGTAATAGCCATTGGTATACAAATAACGGACAGTGTGCCGAAAAGAATATTTTACAAACATTAGTTGCATTTTAAATTTAAAACATTGAATAGGTAACATTGATTTAACTAGCAATAATTCAATGTTGTTGTACATGCAAAGTGAGTTTCAAATATCAGCTGTTTACCCCCCTTGATGCATGCCCGAGCTGAAGTTTCATGATCAAATCTCTAGGATTATTATACACTCATAATGTTGAGATACTACAGATTCTAGTGTTAAGTACTCACACAGCTACATTATATTTAAAAAGCAATTTCTCACAGTATCAATGGCACCATATTGTATTATAACTTGTTAAATTAGTACTTTAACTGTGTACATGCAAACAGTAAATAACTAAATGTCACACACAGTTATTAACTCCACATATATAATTTTAGCCCTATGTCCAGCTCCAGAAAATGGAGTACTTCATTGTAATGGTGTAACTACACTTTCTGCCTTCGCTGAGGACAGATGTACATTTTCCTGCAATCAAGGCTATGAATTACAAGGACCTCAATTTGGAACCTGCTTTACATTGGATACTTGGAGTAGAGGACTACCTACTTGTGCACCCCTTAATTGTCCAGACAGAATTGCAATTTCAAATGATACATTTGTGCAATTACGAAGATGCGATCTGACATATTTATCACAATGTAGACTATATTGTCGTGAGGGCCTCATAGGAGATGATGTCATTTACCTGTGTAATGTAACAAGTGATCCTGGTGTATTTGACTGGGTACCAATAGGTGGAGTACATGCATTTTGTGAGAGAGGTTTGTGATTTATATACTGTATAAGTACTGCAGTTCTATACATATAGCTAAATGCAAATTGGCATGCACATGAAGTGTTCCATCAACTGTGTATACTTTAGGAAACTATAAAAGTGGCAGCCACCCATCTATGCATTCACATTTAAACAATCACAGTATTTATGGCTTAAGCATGAATGTAAGCCTTAACAGTATATTTGCAGATTCACAAATGAGCTACATATTTTCAACAAAGTTATAACTGAGCTTGTGCATAGTCTGTCATACTTTTACTGCAATGACATCATGTAGAAATTTTCAGTACATATGTATGCATAAAAAGTATACCTGTCTTATTTTTTAGTTCGTTGCCCAGCTCCAACAAATGGATTGTTTCAGTGCACAAATGAAGACACAGGCATGGCTGGCAGCAACTGTACATTCTCTTGTAATCCAGGTTATGAATTACAAGGAATTCAAAATGGAACTTGTTTAGCTAATCATACATGGAGTGAGGGATTGCCATCTTGTGTACCCCTCAACTGTCCTAACAGAATTTCACTTGATAACAGAGAGGTTTCTTTGGTAGGGTCATCATGTCGTTTATACCATGGAGAACGATGCCGATTATCCTGTCGTGAAGGATATGATGGAGATGATGTTGTCTACTTGTGTAATGTAACAAGTGATCCTGCTGTGGTTGACTGGGTACCAATAGGTGGAGTACATCATGGATTATGTAAGAAAGGTTCGTCAAGCTGACTATATTTATACATAATTAACTTATAGCACTTTCCTAACCTATAGCAGCATAAAGCACTGTATACCAGTCCAATAAGATTTTTTAAATAATCATATGCGTTCCCTGACCATCCTTAATCTACCAAGTAAACAAACATTATTTAAATCAATTACCTCTAAAGGGGTGTTCGGTTATCATACCCTTTTAGAGGTAGTTGGATTGATTAATGCTGGGGATGCTGAAAAGAAAGACACAAGTGTATAGCCATATTAGTGGTCATATACAGATTCAGAAAAGTACCAAGAGTTGAGAAATTTTGTACTCTCTCAAGTGTCTATATACTCTATATATGTACAAAAACTAAACAAGATAGAATATACTATGTACTACTCTTATAAAGTACATCATTTCTTAAAAATTGAACAATTGCATGCATGCATTCTGTGAAAATAAAAAAAAAGTAACACTCATTGTTAATAAATAAATATTTGCTAATTCAAGTCTCTATGACAACCAACACACTTGTGATAACCTCAACACTTAATCTAACATATGTAAGCTTCTAGGCTGTAAAAAAATCTATTAGTTTTAAATGTACTTTCAAGGAGTATTTCAAACATAGATTTCATCCATGTTGGAGTGTAGGATTTGCTTTTACAGATGCTGAAACATACACCTGGTGGTGTCCTTGAATTAATAACACCATCATGGTATAAATATGTAATATGTATATAGAAAAATAAATACATGTATATAAATTTTTTTAGTTCAATGTCCAGTTCTGCAAAATGGTTTACTTTGGTGTCCAAATGGAGCTAATGGCACATATGGGGATGCCTGCACATTTTCCTGCAATCCAGGTTATGAATTACAAGGACCACAATCTGGATATTGTTTAGCTGACAGAACATGGAGTAGAGGATCATCATCTTGTGTACCTCTTAACTGTCCTGATAGAATTTCAACTACAGATGGTATTGTACATCTACAAACTTGTCCTCTAACATACTTATCACGCTGCAAAATATCCTGTCCAGATGGCTTTATTGGAGATGGTGTCACTTATCTGTGTAATGTAACAAGTGATTCTACTGTAGTTGGTTGGACACTAAATCACTCAGCTTGTGAAAGAGGTTTGTTTAGTTGTTTGTATAGCAATGTCAATGGTAAGGACAGAAGTTTTGTGGTGGCTTGAATCATTTAGTTTAGAATTACTGGTAGCTATTGTCAGGGATGATGGAGGAGGCCAAAGAGTGAGGGGGCCAGGCCAGCTAGCTGTAAGTTGAAGACCAAAAAACAAGTCACTACCTGCTGACAATAGTTACTCTCCATATCTGCTTATTTATAACTACACACACATAGCTAAGTAGCTTGCTACACTACTTCTCTGAATACTGTGACTGTTTTATTAGAGTATCCAGATCCTGACTGTTCTATTAGTGTATCTCGATCTTTTCTTGCAAACAATGTCCCATAAAAGTGGGGATGGAGGGGGGGAGGGGGCATGGCCCCTTGGTCCCCATCTCCACCGCCTATGGCTATTGTTATAGTAGAATGGACAAAATACTTGTCACATCAATGAATCCATAATTCTTGAATAGAAACGTACATAAGTATACATGCATATATACATAGTGAAGTGTCAAAGCATGAAGCATCTCTATAACTATTATGTATGACTGTTTTATCAATATGCTTTAAAATGTATAGACACTAAAGAAACTGGCAGCATACCATATGGTGCAATAGCTGGAGGAGTGAGTGGAGTAGTGGCAGTGCTTGCTATAACGGTAGTATGCATTATACTGATTGTAAAAACACCTTGCAAAAGGAAATATGACCGTGATAATTGTCAAGGAACCTGCTCAACAACAATCACACAAACACAGCCCCCTGTTCAACCTTATCCTGTACACAATGAGATAAAAGAGAGCAGCTTAATGGATAATGGTAATACAGCATTACCACGTTACAATTATCAATGTAATCGATTTTATGGTATGAGTGCTTCCAATTTAGTTCCAACACCACCTTACAATGTATATATACCAGCCGAATATGAGACTGCTGAACAGAGTAAGCAAAAGGAAATGGATGAATATTATTTGGATATGAATGCTGCAAAAGAACATGCTACTGAACAGCCACCAGAGTATGACACAATTCGTGACTACTATGAGAAACCAGCATATGAAAATTGGAATCGCGTTTGTCCAGGTTCCTTACCTACAAGAGATGGTGGTGATTCTCAATATTACTGAATGACTGAAAACTAATCACAACACTGCTGAAGCTTTTATATCATAACCATATTAAGTACCTACACTATTATATTGTAAATGTACAAGAACTTAATTCCACATCATTACATATTAATTATTGCTATGCTATTTTTCAGTATTATAGAATGTATCCTTTAAAAGATTGTTTATTATTATTCTTAGCATGGTTGTTTGAGTTTATTACTATTTATTGTGCTTATGTGATGGTAAACGCAGTTGTTACATAAGCACACAAATAATTGTCCATGACAACCAGAAAGTAGATGCTTAACAAATCCACCAGTGAATGTGGTCATTGTAGCTAGAATTATACTGCCTTTTTTGTGCCAGAAAATTGTGGAGCAATGCAAAGACAGACTAAAAGTGGATAGTAGGATTAGTCCCCAGCATTAATGAAAAGTGAAAAATGATATATAAAAATTGATTCACTTATTTTTTTATTAAGGGTTTACAGCACTGAAAGTCTGTACGACACCTGATCCTACAGCCTGTTTAAAGTTGTTACAGAAAGTGTGCTTGAAAAGGTGGAGAAAGGAGAAATAATTCATGACTGGACCTGGGCGGCCTCTAACCTGCAGCCATCCGATTAACACTCAAACGCTTATGGGAGTCTGCCAGGTGGTCTTACTACACTATAATAATATCTAAACCAAAACAGCCAAGCTGAAATAAAAGTGCGGTCCCCAAAAAGGCCAGGGTAAAAAAGATGTGAAATCCCAGGTGGCGGCCAAGAAATGGCTGTGATGGTAGGTTAATGGCAAAAATTTTAATAATGACAATTCAGCTGAATTTGTGTTGTCTCCTCCATGTTTCACTAGGATTCGGCACCAAATTCACCTGAATTGTCGTTATTAAAACTTTTGCCATTAACCTACCATCACAGCCATTTCTTGGCTGCCACCTTGGATTTCACATCTTTTTTCACCCTGGCCATTTTGGGGGCTGCACTCTTTTTTTACAGCTTGGCTGTTTTGGTTTAGATATCACATCTTTTTGTATTGCAAGCCACAAAGCCAGCCATCAACTGGCTTTGGTGCTTTCTTTTAACTTGTTTCTTTTTCTTCACTGCAGGAATTGTGGAACAAAAATCAGAAGCAATTATGTGTATACCTTTTTGTCTGATTAAATGACTTGTTTCTAGCTGAGCTCTCTACATGGTGATCTGTGTTTCTAGCTCATATCTCTACAGGATAATTTGTTTGTAGCTGATCTCTCCATAGGGTAACTTGTTTCTAGCTGATATCTCTATAGAGTGACTTGTTTCCAGCTGATCCTTCTACAGGGTGATTTGTTTGAGCTGATCTCTCTACAGGGTGACTTGTTTCTAGCTGAACTCTCTACTAGGTGAGTTGTTCCTAACTGATCTCTCTACTTGGTGATTTGTTTACAACACATATTTCTATTGGGTTATTTGTTTGTAGCTGATCTCTATACGGGTTACTTCTTTCTATCTGATCTCTCTTCAGGGTGACTGCTCTATTAGCGTATCTAGACCTTGCACTTCCTACACTAAGTTGGATTTTGTGTTATAACTCTGTGGCTTTAAGTCTGATTCTTCTACATAATTGAAGAGCCTTTCTGAGATGATTACTCCATCTGTACAGCGATTTTCAAAGCATTATTCCAAGCGGTTTTACCGGTAGGCGTGGCAAGTGGTCGTTTTTTTTTTATTTGCTAATCTCGATTGCGTAATTGCTACACACTGTTGGTATTTTCGCTGTATCTTCGTGGTTTTTAGTTCGATTTCTTTCAAACTACAAAAAGTTTGAGGTTCAATAGTTAACCTATCCACGCACCAATTTTCAGCTTCTTTCCATAAGCGGTTTACCCTGTAGGCATGACAACATATTGGTGTTTTTTTCGTGAATAATCACCAATAACTCCTTGACTGTTCAGTGTTGGTTACTGCATGTATCTTATCCAAACTTGGTACCAAGATGCGCCTTTATACCCCCTTCTGTGTGCCAAATTTCAGGGTAATCGGATAATCCACACTACACGCGGACACTCAAAGAGATTCTTACAGTTACCAGCAAGAACTAATGCCTACTCAAACTCTTTTCTTCCAAGCAGTAGCTATTAAGCTATGGAACTCTTTACCAGATGATGTTGTAATTGTTACAGACCTCAATCATTTCAAACAAGGAATAACAGGACTGTTATCCTAATTCTTAATTTTTGTAATTAAATGTAACTACTTTGTGCATATATGCTCCCCCGGGAGGCCTGCACAGTAATAAAAATTAATTAATGCGTTCGCGTTTTATATGCATGGCAGTTTTTGTAAGTGTGCGAAAAGAGGAAGAAAAAAACGGAGAAACTAAGAGTCGCATATCTCGGGAACGCTTTAAGCGATTTTGCTCAGATTTGGAATGTGGAGTACTAAGTTGGCGGGCGTGTCCACAGCAAGAAAAAAATCGTCTTGTTTCATCAAGGCAGCACAGAGCTACGGCGGTGCGAAAATTGCGTTTTCGTTCTTCCTGTCGGGCCAGTGTTGCGCGCCGGCTTCTTGGGCCGCACGACATACCGTGTGTCTTGATTTTGAAACGTTCAATCTGCTGCTTCTTCTATTATAGCAGTGTACATATTGGAGCAAATAACCTAATAGCCTGAGTTTATCCAACCTAAGTTTCAAATTTTCAAGTATATCATATTTTGTGACTGCATGGACTGGTGATCAAATCACAAACTATGCCCCATAAGCATTAGCTACTTGTCAAGTCATATTAGATTGCATGTTTGTGTTTTGTTAATTTCAAAGCCAAATCAGGGCTGAAAGTTGTACAGCACAATGTTACAAGTGATTAAAGCTAAAATATTACATACCCAAATGTTGAAAGTTCAGTTTTTGCATGCCTATAATTATGTTGCACAATAAGAAGCTGGAGAGATACATCTGTTTGTGATATCTTGTTACACATAGCAACTCGAAAACTTATTATATGTAGCTATATCACTTTGTTTACATGTTGTAATCCAATCTAGGGATGTGGGAATTATACCCAAATAGTTTTGGGAATGATGATGAGGTAGAGAATTGATTTAATGTATAAAATTGGCATAAAAATACATTCAAGATAAATATACTCTAATAGAGCAGCCACTTATTCTAACAAAACAACCAGTGAAAATAGCTCATTACTCTATTACAGTAGTAAATAAGCAGCCTGCTTGATTTTCTGTCAATTGGTGTAGCTAGTTTTATCTGGCTGAACATTCTGAAAATAAAAATAAGGAAAAAGTTATAACAATGAGAATAAAATTGAGAGCAAAGAGTACATTTTGGGAATATTACAAGCATAATGTTTACTATTTGAGAGAAATTCAGAATAAAATAATATTTAAGTAAATAATTCTCACATCCCTATTCTAATCCAGTGTCAATATAAAGACTCCTTGAGCATACTAATAATTATGTAACTATGAGGATAACGTGTATAGCAAATACAATTTTTTTGTGTTTCTGCACATGTGAAAAGTTGTACTGAAATTACATATTGAGTGAGCATTGCAATAGCTACCACTTGCACATATTAACATTTACAAGACACTTTGATGATTGTGGTATATTTTCACATCTAGCTCCAATGGCTACTACTGTATTACCTGCAATTTAATATACAAGGTATAGCTATAAGTTGTCGTGTCAAGTAAATTGTGTGTTTGCAATTTAGAGCCTTTATGAACAAGAGCTAGCTAGTAAATACAGCTAGTGTGTATAGTTAGCCTGTGCCAACTAAAATGGTAGGGCTTTCCCCTAATGATTGTAAATAGTATGACATAAAATCGTACAAAACATCTATGTATACATGTAACTATTACTATACTTACTGTATGGAACAAGCAATCATGTGAAGGAGCTGATTTGTTATATTTATTCACAGTTGGGCATATCAAGACTTAAGTATGGATTCAAGCATATTTTTCTGCCTGATTTTTGCAATTTTGTCTTACAGTCAAGGTACAGTATGTGTAACAATGAACTAAATATCATAATTGAATAGACAATAATGTTTAGTACATGATCTATACAAAACTAGTACATCAAATTGCAGATTTATATCAGGATATTGCACTTTGATACATACTTGAGTACACAGCAGTTGAACATATGAGATTACTATAAAATGCATGCAAATGACAGTGGAGCCTGTAGCTATGTCTAGTCTATTAGTACATATACTATATGGCTATCCTAATTTCAAATGTCTGTTCATAGTTTCTGTAAATCTCGTCATTAAGACATTTATTGCAATATTACCACAACAGTACGATGATCAGAAATGTGGATGTAACCATATAGTATTCTTAAATTTAGAATCTTGGCAAAATCCAGACACATAGTTGCATTATTACAGTACATCAACAGTTGCATGTGTATTTAAAATAGTTCTTCAATGAACCCCAAATAATCTTATTTATGTTTCCTCAATGTTTAACTGTACTGTACACATGCATTGATAGTATTATTATCAATATTGTAAAACTGTTTATGCTATTGAGCTTCGTTGATGATGTTGGTATATGTTTTGGACAATTCTTACTATTCACAGTCATTGTGTGTAACAATGATGTTATGTTTCATTTTCACATGGGTATACACATTGCTTGCTATAAGACAACTGTAGTTTTCAATAGCTATATGGACAAAATTATTTTGGAGTCCACACATTTTAATTTGTTTATCTTCTACTATCAGAGAGCATAGAAGTTGTAAGAATTCTTCACCTTTATGTTGCATAATATATACGTAGCTTTAACAAATTAGCTCATCAGACAATTTTTGAAGTACATGCAGTTTGAGTCATAAAGTTTAGAGTAGATAATCTCCTAGATTTTTTGGCTACATCTTATAAAATGGAAGCTATGGTGTATTACATGTAGTTTAGATTATACTTTGTAATTATTGATAATAACAATGTGCTACATACAGTGAAATACAATTACAATCTGAGTACTATTGTGCTTGCAACGCTCAATTACTACAACTCAAATTTTTAGCACAATGCCCTCCCCCATTTAATGGAATACTTCACTGTCCAAATGGACCTACTGGTACAATTGGGGACATCTGCACATTCTCCTGTAATACCGGTTATCAACTATTTGGAGCTCAAAATGGAACTTGTTTAATTGATGGTACTTGGAGTGGAGGACTATCATTTTGCTATGCATTTAATTGTCCTCAAAGAATTTTTATTTCAAATGATACATATGTGTCACTAGTAGGTTCAACATGCAGACAGTCATATTTATCACAATGCAGGTTATCCTGTCGTGATGGCTTCAATGGAGAAGATGTTGTTTATTTGTGTAATGTAACAAATGATCCTGCTATCCTTGATTGGGTACCAATAGGTGGAGTACATTCAGTATGTGTGAGAGGTTTGTTATGCATTTTTCATTTAATTAATTAGTTACTCAGTGTACCCATACATAACATGAATACAGATTATAATTCAAGTTTCAGTTAGTTCACAACAAAGATGTGAATATTGTTGCTATATATCAACCCAAGGCCAGGATTGAATGTTTATATTCTATGAGCTCACATGGGATTAACAAGCTTTTAGCTTTGAAATAGATGATTTTGGTTGAAATAAGCAAATAATTACTGATGTATTAGTTTCTAATATACTTTTTATAAGCCTTTTATCCAAAAGGGTTTTATGGTTTGATTTCCAAGCACAGCAAGGTTTTAGCTAACTGCACTTCTGGGATTTAACTTCCTATATAGTCTGTGTTTTTATCCTTTGGTGTATAGTGGTAGATATAGAATTTTAATGCATCTCAGTTAATTGCAGATAGTTACCAATGTGTGCTAGCCAACCAGACATGTGTATAAAAAAGTGTACACCTCATACACAGCTGAATGTAGAGGTGACCAAAAAATACCTAAAGATGGAATTACTGCATTCATAGGAAAGACATTTTCATTTTCTTTACAAAGTGTGACACTTGTGTGAGCTAATTAATGGTTTTCGGATGGCAGCAATAATTATTGGTAGACTAAACTAATTGGAATAAAGTAATAAATAATCAGTTGGGATTCAAGAAGTCAGTGTGATTAATTATAAGTTTAAGAGGTTATGGATTCCACCTATTATGGCTCCTTTGCCACTGTGCCTAGGCATGTTGCCGGAGGATCGTTTGGTATGGGATTTTTAGTGTTTTAGTATTAAGATCACATGAGTCCATGTATTTACAGGCTTTAGCAGTCTCAAAGTCCCATAGTAGGAAAACTTGTTCGATCAGTTTAGTTTTTTAATCTAATGTACTTTTGGGTCTTCTTTGCACTTAATTAACCGGTTGCCTACATATGTATAATATATATATATGTGCTGCAAGCATGTAAGTGTATTAAAGTAGTCCATTCTACCATCCCAGTATAGTCCAGATTGCATATAACCTTCCTGTATATAAAAGTACATAATTACTACTGTAGCGAAATAGTGACCAATCACAATTCTTTTATCTCCAATTTTAGCTCATTGCCCTGCTCTGATGAATGGAGTACTGTATTGTCCAAATGGAGATACTGGTGCAATCGGGGATATCTGCACATTCTCCTGTAATCCAGGTTATGAATTACAAGGAGCTCAAATTGGAACTTGTTTGATGGACTACACTTGGAGTGGAGAACTACGGACATGTGTACCCTATAGCTGCCCTGACAGAATAACAACCTCTAATACTTCCTTTGTGTCTCTGGTGAATTCAACATGTGGTCAAACCTATTCATCACGATGTAGGCTTTATTGTCTAGATGGTTTTGTTGGAGAAGATGTCATATATGTGTGTAATATAACAAATAATCCTACTGTCGTTGACTGGGTACCAATAGGTGGAGTACACTCAATCTGTGAGAGAGGTTTGTTCTTTTATTATATGTGGCAACAGAATTCGGGTATTAATTTTATATGTACTTACGTATGTACGTATTTATATATATATATATATATATATATATATATATATATATATATATATATATATATATCTGTATATGTATGTATGTACGTGCATAACTATGTACAGTATGTATGTACACAAGTATATAATTATGTACATACATATGTATGTACTGCATATGTTTGTATGTAAATCAATTACTTGCTGTTCATCCTGTATACCTGTTGTGTTGGCTAACTACATAACAGCCTTGGGAAGAACAAATCACTGATAAAAACAACCAAGTTGTAAAGGAATAATACACTGCATATGTAAACAATTACTTGTAAGCCACAAATTGGACTTCATTAATTTTATTATGAAGCAACAAAGGTGTGTTTTTATTTCTTAATGCAGCACTGTAAACTATCTTATCATTACTTTTTCTATCACAATAGTGTCACTTGAAATTACAATTGGAGAGTTCAGCAAATATAAGGAAACTAACCTATGCAGTAAATCTTCAAACCTATGTAATAGCCAGAATGGATTTTAACTTTTAGTATTAAAATAATATTATAAACTGACTTTTAGAATCACATTATCAGATACATTATGCCTATAGAAATATTTTGTTATAATTGTTGCATATACATTATATTAAAGGCAATTATCTACATAATACACTTATTTTAGTTCAGTGTCCACCTCCAATTAATGGAATACTTCATTGTCCTAATGGAGCTGCTTCTGGTGCACATGGGGATATTTGCACATTCTCCTGTAATCCAGGTTATGAATTACAAGGAGCTCTAGTTGGATTTTGTTTAGCTGATGAAACTTGGAGCGGAAGACCATCGTGTGTGCTTCGTGACTGTCCTGACAGAATACCAGCCACTCACAACTCAATTGTTTCTCCAGTAAACTCATCATGTACACTGACATATTTATCACAATGTAGGATATACTGTCCAGATGGTTTGATAGGAGATGACATCACATACTTGTGTAATATAACAAATAATCCTGCTGTAGTTGACTGGGTACCAATAGATGGAGTACATTCTGTCTGTGAGAGAGGTTTGTTATATGTGTAGTACAAATAAAACTGTAATCATTGTCTGTTTGGTTTATGTGGATTTGAAACAATTACATGCATGTAGGCATGTTCACTAGGTTTTGCATGCAATTATAAGTGCAGCAACAACAACATTGCATTCATTAAGTGATAATAAACTTGAATTGATGAAACAAATTTCCATGCTATATGTATTATAACTAGAGGGTACAGCTCTCTCTCTCTGATTTCAGAAATTTAGTGCCAACTACATGTACAAGTGGAACCACTAAAATTAATTAGTTTTATGCACAACAATAAACACATCTCTTGTATTGACTGTTTGATAATATTAGTGTTAATAATCTGCATATTTTTAGTTCAGTGTCCACTTCCAATCAATGGAATACTGCTGTGTCAAGATGGAGCTATTGGCAGCTACGGAGATAATTGTACATTCTCCTGTAATCCAGGTTATGAATTACAAGGAGCTCACAGTGGAACTTGTTTAGCTGACCAAACTTGGAGTGGAGGACTACCATCTTGTATAACACTTTACTGTCCTGTTAGAATTTCAACTTCAAATAATATACTTGTGTCTCTGGAAAATTCATCATGTACTCTGACATATTTATCACAATGCAGGTTATCCTGTCAAGATGATTTTATTGGAGATGATGTCACTTATCTGTGTAATGTAACGAGTGATCCTGGTATCCTTGACTGGGTACCGATAAGGGGTGTACACTCAGTTTGTGAGAAAGGTATGTTTGTGCTAGAAAAGTGGATCTTTAATCAAAAGAGCTTATTCCAGAATACAAAAATATATGAAACCAGACTGAAGTTACTTAGTGACATGGAAACCATCCCAATCATACTACATACTGTGTAAAGTTTTACATGCCTATTATAATAGATTTGGAGTAATGAGATTTATCAAAATATTATTATAATTTTGTGTTAGCAGTTTACTACATACAGTTATGTTTTAAAGTTTTACTTCTCAAATTTTATAGTTGAATGCCCTCCTCCAACAAATGGTGTGCTTTATTGTCTGGGTGGATACAAGATCACTGCTACACTTGGAGACAGTTGTATATTCTCCTGTAATCCAGGCTATAAGCTACAGGGATCCTCCTTCGGAACTTGTTTAAGTGATGAAAGCTGGAGTGGAGGAGTACGATCTTGCACACCTCTTAACTGTCCCGATATTATTTCAACGTCCATAAATACTAATGTTACTTTAATAAACTCATCATGTACTCTGGAATACCAGTCATGGTGTGTGTTATCTTGTACTGAAGGTTTTACTGGAGCAAACGTCACTTACTTTTGCAATGCAACAAATGTTCATAATTCAGTTGACTGGGTTCCAATAGGAGGACATCATTTATCTTGTGATAATGGTTAGTTTATGGTAAATTTTCTTGTTAATGTCCAGAACTACCTTTGTGCTAAACACCTAGTACATGTATTTACATATTTGCATATACACCAATTTTCAATCACATGAATACAATCAATGTGCTAATTCTATTCTACTCTGATCTTCTAGTTGTAATCATTGTATGCTTAAGCTACTATGCAACCATATGTAACGCAATGTTTAATATAAAAGGTATAAAAACATTCTACAAATGTATGGCATACTATACCAATTTTTCTGCATTTATTAAACAGATATTCAATAATCAATATCAAGATTCTCGCTTTATTGTACTGGCTTTCTTCCAGGATAATTTTGAGTAATAGTTGTAACATAGGTGCAGGTGTTTGTCTGATACATACACACAAGCACTAGAATGGCAGGCCTGAGTACAAGTGCATGTATATCAGGCAAATCACAAGTTTCCATATCACTACACTTGAGTGTATAGCACATAGTTTGGTGTGTAATGGATTTTGACATCACAATAGGTCAATCAAAACTCCAATTAGTATAGTGCAACAATGATATTAATTTTGACGCTACATTAATTTAAATTCTACAGTATGGCAAAATGAAACTATATTATGTAGTTTTGTACTAATGTCCAACCATGAATGTACGTGTATATAAACTTAATATTACTTTTTTCTGAATCTAAGCATTGTGTGGTATACGATGATACTTCATTGATGCTATAACACCACAAAATTTATTTTGTTAGTTAAATGCTCTTACATTTGGTTACTGCAAAACTTTCCTCCCCTTAAAAATAGACACTGACTTTAATACAAAAAACATAAATCTAATTCTACAATATCAAAGATTTAAGTTAATGCCCTAAATTATCACATCCAATTTCTTGGAGTACCTGGTAAAACGCTTACTGGAGTATTCTGCCCAGCATCTAGTATGGTGGATTTGTGCTAAAGAAATTGACTATTATAATGTGTAAAATCAATCCTGTCCATAACTGTATTATGTTACAGGTGCTTCAGTTGCAAGTGCCTCCACAGGAAAGAGCTCTGACAGTACATATATTCCAATTATAGCTGGAGGAGTGAGTGGAGTCATATTACTTATCACAGTAACATGTATCATTGTACTACTATTCATGAGAAAGTCATGCAAAAGAAAAGCTAGTTACATTGATAATCAAGGAACTTTCTCAATGCCAAGTATGGTCACTGGCAAATTCAACCCAGTATACAAAGATACACAAGAGAGTAACTGTATGGAAACTTGCAAGATGACTTCATCATTTCAGAGTGGCATGGGAGCTGGTGCCCTACAAGTGGATCAGTCTCTACGTTATGACAATGTAACAATTAATCCAAATGCTCAAGCTGAATATGAAATTTTTAAACCACAAAAGCCACCTGAACAAAAAGAAATGGAGGATTGCTATATGGAAATGAATCCTGCAGGTAAAGATGTCACAGATGAGCCAGTGTATGATACAATCTGTGATCACAGTAAAAAAGAGGAACAAATGTATGAAAATTCTTCTAAGACTAGATATCAAAATACTTTGCCAGCAAATTTTAAGTGTACTAGTAATTCTTATAGCTGAATAACAAAAAACTGATATAATTTGTTGACAAAACTTTTGATATAGCTACTGGTATGTATTTGCTGTAAAACCAATGAACTTCAATTTTGCGATAAACTTGTTAAACCATCAGTTTTAAATGATTATAAAATAAAATAATTAAACACAATAATTTAACAAAATAATTATTACTATAGCTAACATGCCAGTTATGTTGTAAGTACGTCTTGTTTTGCTACACTTTATCACTTGGATTCCTTCTTTATTTTTAAATTAATACTTTTAAATGTAGTGTTCAGTTTGCTTGCATTGCATGCAATAATATAGTCGTCTGTTAACATGATAAATATACAATACAACCAAACAAGCTTATAAAAGTGGGTTGCCTTATGATATCTATGAAAAGAGGTTCACAAGGACCATGATTATCAATTTGTCATCTAATGTCTCATAATTACTCTGCTGGTTTTTAAAATTATCTCTACAAAATTCATCCTTACGCATGGATCAACTAGCTAGCCATGTGGCCTCAGTACCTAAATTCATGAATGCTCTGTTAGAATATTTTAGTAGAATAGCTTGATTTTATTCTTAAATATTCAGAAAAAAATCTAACAATTAATGATAAAAGTGTTTTGGTGAATTTAAACAGTGGATAGCTTTCTACATTGGTCACTTTATTTTCTGTTACCCTCCTTGTTCCTATGTGCTTTACTCCTACCTGCATGGTCTCCAGAAATTTGCATCCAATATCTAGACTATTTGCCAACGTGTCTTAAAACATTAATTTTGTTGTTGTGACAAACACCTATGATGATTCACACATATTGAAGCTGGATGATGAACCATGTTATAAAGGTAGCTACTGACCCTTCTATACTTGAATTTTAAAATCTTAATTTTTATGCAAGAAAATTACTAGTAGACATATTAAAATGCATCAATAAATTTTGGGTAGGGCTCCATAGTGCTGATACATGCTGAGCAGAAAACTACATTTCTACTACTTTTGGTTGTATTTCTGTCACAATGATGAATAACCTGATAGTATTTTTTTCTACAATATTACAGGTATAACGAAAGGTCCTATGCATTAAAAAAGTCAATAAAATATTTTTGCAATACACTGTATAACATCATACTATATAACATCTAATCCAGCTCGGTCATATGATCTAGTTAAGTTTGCTTTTTTGATGCATAGGAACTTCTTTGTACTTGTGGCTAAGCAATAAAACAAATCAAAAGCAGCCTACAATAATTATTGTGACACAATTTATAACTAAAAGTTGTTAAAAACTCAGATTTTCAACTATTTTTGATTCCTAGGAATTATACTGGGTCAGGGTTGACATTTTAAAAGAGTCTATGAAAACTGGTTTACTAAATTTCTGCTGACTTCTATATTGTTGCAGAGCAATGAGAAATGCTGTATTTTTAAAACATTTGACTCATTGCGAGTGTTGGATCATGTTTGAAGGGTCATTTCCAGGTTTGGAGTTTATACATGCACCATACACTGTGACTAATGTCAGTAGATCCTCTTTCTTGAATTGTGGATAAAATCATTGGTATTATGTTGTTTGGTTCTCATCACCTGTAGTGCAGCAAAAATGGATGCAGGTGCGAGGTGATTAATTAGCTATACACTTGACTCTTTCATTTGAGTATATAACTGCTTGATCCTAAAAAGGTACAAAAGCCATGAATAAGAATGTAGGGAATTTATTCCTTAGTTAAACTTTTGCTAGGTTTAGCTATATGTGCAGCTAACCTTTAACACTAGGTCATTCTGTGACTCGCTTTATCGTGAAACAGAGCATTCACGTGATCTATAATCAATAAAATTTGATACAGCCACCTAAAAATTGACATAGGTGGTGATTGGAAACAAGAAATAAAAAAATGATGGCCTAAACTGTTAAGGTTATGCCACATAAACTCAATTATCAATGCTCCAATACTCAAATTAGTAGTGCAAGAGGGTGAATTTTTATTATATCTCTTATTGACTGGAAGGTGAAATAGCTAGCTTAAAATGACTCTGAATGCAATTTTCTTGGATTGTTCTATATAGTTAGTTACCAATTTTAAAAGTACTAGATGGTTGCACTTAGCCACTAGTGGTACAAAAAACTCTTGATATGATAAGAAAAATGACAATTCGGAAAAACGAACACATTGAAAATTGAAGAGATGTAACCAGAACTATTGCAAACAAACTAAGCCACATATCACAAGAATTTTGTTTAGAAGGAAGTGAAGGTTTGTAGGATTGACTGTTACCAAAACTAGAAACATAAGTAATCTGATATCTGCAAAAGATTTGAAAATCACACAACATGAAAGCAAAGACGTAAATAGAACCAAAGACAACCTTTTGATGTCCAATTGATCATGTAGTTGCTGTTTAGAATATGTGTATCCACCTACTACAATAAAAAAATGGTTTATAGCACTCAATACTGATGAAGCAATACTGGAGATAACCACAATCACTCACTTTCATTGATCCCAAATGTCATTAATTAAAGACCGAAGAGGTAGGTAGAAAAAACCTGAGTATCACTCCTAAGGAAGTGCAAAAGGGACAGGTATGCAGTATAGACCCATGTAGGTGTCATTAGCTGCAAATAACTTACATCGAATAAGAGCAGTAGTAAAGAATGTAAGTTGATTTTGTCAGCCCCTTATGTATTATTTCATCATAGTACTTAGTTACCTCAAAGGGTAATAGTATTATACAATGCATTGTAACACATTACCCCTAATATAACTTAAACTCTAATACAACAGTCAGGAATATGGAGCCACTCTTAGTTTTAGGGAATTGTGCAAGGGATAGTTGGCTCAAGCAAATTACTTCTTCACATTAATACAGTACCTGTCCAATACAGCAAAATCTTACGTGGCCTTAAAACATAGCATTAATGAGATTATACATGCTAGCTATTAATAACTGTAACAAACAAAGATCATAATATGACAATTGCCTGTACTCACCATCCTGGTCCAGTATAGTTACCGTAGTATTATTACTACTAGTAACACCACTGGGTAGTGATGATGGATCAATAATAAGATTAAATGTTTCTGACATTTCAAGAATATCATCATCAGTTATTGTAACACTAAATGTAACATCATTCTCTCCAGCAGGAATTGTAACAGGATATGGTCCAGAACTGTAGTCACTACCTATACATTGATAATATGGTAACAGATATATGTATAGCAATTGCTCACCACTCAGTGTTGGGAGTAACGCGTTACTTATGTAACGCGTTACGTAATATTATTACTTTTGTGGTAACAAAGTAAATAATAACGAAATACGCTATAAAAACAAGTAATATAACGCAAGCTACTTTACTTACAAATGTAACGCGTTACATAAGTAATATAGTTACTGTAACGAGTCTAATATTACGTAATATTATTACTACAAGTAACGAAGTTACTAATCTCGTTAGTTATCCTCTGAGTAACGCCTAGCCACAACGAAGTAACGAGGCCTACTGAATGAAGCTTATTCACCAGCTTCTTACTTATAACCAAAATTTGCATATTGTCCAACAACGCAATCATGTCACGTGATAAAGTGGTAGTTTCACACGTGACAACTTAAGGCTGTGGACACAAAGTAATATAATATGTAATATTATTACAGTTACTTTATTTTATGGGTAATATGTAACTGTAACTAAATAGTTCAGTTGCAAGTAATATGTAATATGTAACTAGTTACTTTTACAAAGTAACTTGCCCAACACTGTCACCACTAGTAGTAATACTGTTACTCTTCACTGTTTAACACAATGTCAATTGATGATGGATTACTGTGGTGTAGTGTAATGTCAACTTTTCCATCATATTCATTAACACTGTATGTTGATGATGTGAATCTCACAGTAGAAGCTGGGAACAACAAAAATCATTAAATAATCTAGTTATAGAACTGTTAGAGTGACTTACTAGTGGTGTCTATTATATTCACATTAGCCTGATCATGACCATGTTTAACAGTTACTACTTTCGGAAGTAAACTGTTAGTAATAGATATTGTGAATAATTCATTTCCTTTCAATATATCATTAACATTTATTGGAACATCAAATTGAACTCTGGTCACTCCAGCATGAAATGTAATATTGTATTGTCCAGCTTTATAATCAGTACCTACTTATTAACAATCAATTATACATTCTCGGTAAACAATTTACATATTCACCAGTAGCTGATCCATTAATGGTTGACACTTGTACAGTAATATTAGTTGATGATTGGTTACAGAGAGCTAGTACAGGTTGTGCTGGTCCATCATCTTCATTAACGCTGTATGTTGACTAACTGAAACTTATGGTAGAGGCTGACAACAATTGAAATTTTACATTATACAGTATCCATGCAAAAACAGGCAAGCTGTATAAAAAGGTAGCCGTAGTGGCTGCATGGCACTATGGTCATAATGGCCACTATACAATATGGTTGTAATGGCAGCATGACATACTACTACGTGTCCTGATACATACGTGGACTTACTAGTGATCTCCATTATGGTCACCACAGTATACCTATGACTACTAATTGTGATACTGTATCTTGAGGACAAGGTAACCACCATTGATTCTACAACTGTACAACAACTGACTCAGTACAACTACAAGAAGTCCTATTAGAATTATTATTACCTAATGGTTACATGGTGTGTGTGTGTGCAAGTATGTGTTTATAAGGTCTGTGCTACATAATGATTATTTGATAGTTATAATTCAACAATACTAAGTGTGAATGTTTCATTGTTTTCTGATACATTATCATTATATTTATTGGAACATTAAATGGAACACTGGTTATTCTAGTAGGAAATGTGTAACATTTTGTAATGATGTTACTTTATTATTATTATTATTATTATTATTATTATTGTGATTTTGCTGCTGAAAGACATGGATACAAACTGGGGGTTGGTATAAAACTAAACTAGACTATAAAATACAGCAGCTGGTGTGCTGATAAGAGCTATCAGCACCCAATTATAAGTTAAGATTACAAGGGAGCAACTAAAAATTACAAGTAAACTAATTAATTAACAAAGGGGTAATTGGGGTGGAACTATACCTATGACAAGGACATACAACATGATAAGTACAATAATTATTGTCATCAAAGTTTGAAGTGAAAATGGCCCAGAAGATGTTGTTTAACTGTTTCTTTAGTGTTGCTATAGATAGATCTAGATTTAAAGGTGGCAGTACATTCCATAAACGTGGTAAACGGTTAAAATAAAAGTGCCGGGAGGTGCTATATTTCGTATAATTATGAACTAGCTTGGAATGGGTTGATGATCTTGTAGAACTGTTGCTGTTAAAATGGACCCACTTGGAGATGTCAAAGTGTAAAGATGGATTCTTGATGGATTTAATAAAAAAATAATAAGTCATTTAGTTCGTAAGTAAACATGAGGGGAAGCATCGACAACTTTAATAGTCTAGTTTTATAGGATGAAGTATAATCATTAAGAATGTACTTTGTGGCTCTCCGCTGAACCCTTTCCAAAAGCTGGATATCTTGAACAAGATATGGTAGGGTTGGGCGATATTGAAAATTTCCTCCCACGGTTATTGTGGAGCTTATTATCATGACTATTGCAAATATCACGGTATTGAAATGAACTATAGCAAGTATACGCTCAAAATGATTTACACATTATATTTGCATGGGTGAACTTCGTTTACTAGCTACCACAACTGCAAAGGGTTTGGAAAAACCAGCCTAACTTATAGAGATGCCATGGAGTGCATATAAATTTTGAAAAGAGGCATAGTTCCTATGTACATAGCCAACAGATAATTTACTAAGGCTTACTAAGTTGAGGCCAGAATTTTTATCCCACAATCAGAGTAGTGTTGCATCCAGTAGCTACACGTGCCTCGTGTGTATTCTAATAATTAGTGCATTGCTTCGTGTAGTAGTGCATGGGTTAGGTTTGTTTGCTAGTACAAGGAGGCTGGAATGCTGATTGACAAGCTGCTAACACGTGTAAGTGTGTATCTGCAGCTGCATTCCCGCTATGATATTGCAATAACCATTTATACTGGTATGGTAGTTTTTCAAAAACAAGGCGGTATTGGTTATTGCCAGCTGTAATATCACCTTGTTATAGTCGTACTGGTATATCGCCCAACCCTACTCTATGGTAGTACTTAACTTGTGGCAGTCAACCAAAACCCCTTGGTTTGGGTATATTCTTAATCAGCACACACTAACTCACAAAATGAGACCAACTTTAGCGAATTTGGGTAAGGGGCAATCCAGTACACTATGAGGTTTGCATAATGAGGTAACTGATTTCTCAAATAGAAGATTGTATGGAACGTGTATCATGGCTGTGAATAACTGCCACTATAAAACTTTACATTAACATACTGAGTGAGTAATAGCACCCTCAGAATTCTCAACGTGTGGAGTCTCCTATCGTCTCCCTTCTTCCCACCTTACTTCACCATAACAACATAATGTGAGGCACCACACATTGATCAAGCAAACATGACAATGAGATTCTGCCACTTTGTTGATTTGGGTGAAAACTGGGCAACTGAGGATGTCATTGGGCTGCAGTTACATGCAGTAAACTATGACAGCTTACCATGCATGATTGAAACCATAAACCATGTTATTGTTAAATAAATTCCTAAGCAATGCTATGGCTCATGAGCAACAAAATGTTATTCAATCCAATGACGTTATTCAATTAGGTGACACCTTAGTTTTTGTAAGTAAGTAATAATTCGTTGTTTCATAGAACAATGAGCTAGCATTTCCTGCACCCAATTTCCAACCCAAATTCTTCAGCTATCCAGCTGCAAGATGACAGTGATAGAACGTTATATAAAGTACAGTACAATTACATCATTTGTATTATAATCTAGTGATTTTGCACACTCTATTATATATTTATGTACTTACTTATTATATTTATTGTATTTTTTTGTACATGGCAACACAGGATACTATTACAATTAATAATGATAATAAAGGTTAACTGTGCATGAAAACAGGGTGTAATGGAGCTCTAAGTGTTATGTTGTTGAGTCCTCGTTGATGTGAACCAGATGAATTTAGATAGGGTGTGTTTTGCCATGCAGACCGAAGAGGAGTGGGATAGTAGCTCTTGCTGGTTACTTCAATGAGTGGTGGATGTAACAACTCCATGAGACTGGTATTACATGAGGCCTCAGTGAAGGAGTTGGTTGGCCAAGTGGAAATATTGTCCAATGCACAGTTTGCTTCTGGGACTAGGATTTGAAATTTGTTCTGTTGGTAACGAGAAAGATAGTCAGCAATATCCCGGCGTGTAAGTGATGCAGACAGTGATGTTGTATTTAGCAGTACAGAAATACAGTAAACGAACCAAGCCTATCACAGCAAAAATAGTGTTCCAATACTACCTACCCCCGTCTTTATTCAGTATTGGAACAACTATTTTAAAAAAGTCCCTATAATGAGGCCAAACGAACCTCAAATCTATAAATGACTCTAATGTTATTTACTACTTGAGGCTGTGGTCTGTTTTTGTTTGAGCCAAGGTAGAACTTTTGGATTATTAGTTCCGACACCTAAACATAGACGGAATAAATACAGTCAGTATTTGTGTATAAAATATGCTGTGTATGTTCTTGCTTGCATGGGTGGTACCTGTTTCCATAAATTATACTGACTACAGCTTGATTATCACAATGAAACAAAATCCTTTGCCTGCACCAAAATGATCTCCCGGTGTGTATTGCTACAACTATTGTAAATAGTTCCTTCTAAATGATGTCCATTGTCATTATGCTTTCAACCAATGTAGTGGGAGCCTTCTGCCGCACCAGTATGCACCCCACCCATGAGTTCCTGAGGCATCCATGTATAGTTGTAACTTATATAGGACCTGGGGTCCAATGGTCTTCTAATATCAGGCTCTTTCCAGGCCATTGCAGTAGAAAATCAAGCCACCACCACATGTCCATATGGGCATCTACAGTAATTCTGATCCTGTGGTAAAGACAATCAACTTTGGTGCTTAAATCTATCATTCTTCTTAGAAAAATTCTGCCAGCCGGGACCACTTTGCAAGCGGTGTACAAGAAGGTAACCAACCATAATGCAAAGCAAGTGTATCACGAAAAGCAGTTTTGTGTAAAGAATCTGTACGTGATTTGAAATCATTTCGTGGTTTGAAACTTGATTTGTGATTTGAAATTGGATTTGTGATTTGAAACGTCATGCGTGTGATTTGTAAGGTTATTACTGGGTTCTGAAGGACATTTGTTCATGATTAAGAACTAGTATTGTATTACTGTGAGCTTGTATTGTTTATAAACATGTTTTCGAGACTAGTTTTCAAGTAGCATTACTCGCGTGGGTGAATCCCTCAGGGTTTGTTTGATTTGTGATTTACTAGCTGAAGGGCATACTGTACATGATTTGTAGAGGTGTCATACCTCCCCATCTGTACATGCTGTACAACATTTCAAACATTTTGAGAGGCTTTATTCTGGCTTCACTGATGGAAAAAATAGGCAATTTTTGGCTTGGAGAGGTGAAGTTCCGAATAGTCCACCATCTAGCATCAATCTTTCTTTCTTTCTGTGTGTGTGTGTGTGTGTGTGTGTGTGTGTGTGTGTGTGTGTGTGTGTGTGTGTGTGTGTGTGTGTGTGTGTGTGTGTGTGTGTGTGTGTGTGTGTGTGTGTGTGTGTGTGTGTGTGTGTGTGTGTGTGTGTGTGTGTGTGTGTGTGTGTGTGTGTGTGTGTGTGTGTGTGTGTGTGTGTGTGTGTGTATTCAACCATCTAGCATCGATCTTTCTCTGTCTATGTACAATGTTAGAGAGATATCAAAATGCCTTAGATAATGATTTCATCTCCGACAGTCTAATGTCCCAAATTAAAATAGTGTAACTAGCTACACAATCTTCTGCCCACAAAAGTATTTATCATATTTCTAACACAGCATAATTCATTGTTATTGTTGTTATTGTTATTACATAAATACCAACTGTATTTGTTCCATCTATGTTTAGGTGTTGGAACTAATAGTCCAAATATTCTACCTTGGCTCAAACAAAACCAGACCACAGCCCCCAATAGTGAATAACATTAGAGTCATTTATAGATTTGAGGTTTGTTTTGTCTCGTTATAAGGAGTTTTTAAAAATAGTTGTTCCAATACTGAATAAAGACGGGGTTAGAATATGTAGTATTGGAACACTATTTTTGCTGTGTAAATAATTTGAAATGCACTAAAATTGTATTGGTAGGGGCTGTATTGTAGCTAGTAGAATAAATTTGAGCATAATAGGAAGTAAAATTACTCCAGCAGGGAAATCAGTGTATTTCACAAAATTATAATAAAGATCAAGATGCTCTAATAGAACAGTCAGCCATTATTCTAATATAGCAGTCATTTCAACTCTACTGCATACTGCTCCATAATAGAACAGTACTAGTCATGAGCATTCAGAATCATAATGATGTATAATAGGGTACAACTAGCTATGTACCGTCTAGCTAAATAACACTCATTACAAAGCCCATATTTCTGTTCCCCAGACAGATAGCTTTATAATTTTGCTGTGAACAGTGTAACTATAATATTTGCAAACTCTTACTGTGAACAATATCTTTTGCAACTATACCATCATATCTACATTTTATGCAAATATTTGTACAATAATTAGATAGTAATAATCATCTCCCATCCTCACCAGTTCAGAGGTATTTAGGGGACAGGAAACAAGGTATTGATATATGCTTCGAAATAGCACATTCTGAGCCTCACAATGTGGTCTATAGTTCACAAAAATATACTAATGGAGTATTCAAAACCACCTGCACCAGCTGGATCTGTCAGCATCGGACATTAACTTGGGTAATTCTATGTCAAATTATCAGAAGAATTAAAATGTTAACCCACTCTTTTCAAATTTTTTCAATATTGCCACAAAGACGGTGAATGTATCATAAGACAAAATCATACACCAAGTTTCAATTGTTCACATTCTGTGTTATACCCTTTTGCAGGTATTTTATTGCATTTGTGATGTTAAGCATCATTTGTGCACAAAATAACCTGTTTAATGCAGTCACCTCCTTAATAAGGTCAGGAAATTTTTATCCAGAAGTGAGCTGAATGGACAGGTTCACTTTTACTTTTATGCTTATTGATTAGGTAAAGTTTTGTAGTAGTAATAAAATGGATTGTAGCAATAAGTCAACTGCAAGTTCTTTTTTGATGTCAAGCTTGAATTTCTGCCTGTAAACAATTGTTGGATCTTGAATAAAGCATATGTAATGAGTGATGGGATCCATGCCAAAATAGCCTAGCTGTGAATTAAAACAAAACCGGCAACCAAGAAATTGCTGCAATAATTTTAATAAAACTTGTTAATAGAAGTTGCATAATTATTTTAGACCAAAACTTTGAATAGCCTTTAATTGTCATGTCCTTTTGTGTATTGTCCATTCATTGTCCATTGTTGCTATTGTACATGTACACTTGTGAACCTAATAGTTAACATCAATCAATTTTGGATGCTACTCCACTTATTTATTGTTTACTTGTTTTTACTGCATTATAATTCACAATTCTTTTCCCCCCTCTGTATTAAGATTTGGAACTGTCTACTCACATCTGGATTTTTTTAGAAAGAACTTCAATTATTATACCCAAGAAATAAATACGAATCAGTGTTATAGTTAGTAAGAAATGACTGTGATGGTAAGTTAGTGACAAAAATTTTACTAACGACAATTCAGGTGAATTTTGTGCCAAATCCTTGACATATACAATACAAATCAAAGTTTATACAATACAAATCAAAGTTTTAGATATATTACTAGTCTCCTTGTAGAAAATTCAGCAATAAGGGAATATATAGAGGACCAAAGCATGTTTTTGATAAATTGTTTTCATGTTATCACATGCATTGTCACACTTCTTTCTTGCAAACACACTCAATCCCTATAATATGCCTATGAAAAAAAAAACTAGTTCTAAAATTTCTAAAAATATTACTAAAGTTAATTTTGATTGTCAAAGTTGGAATATGTGTCCAGACGGTCCATGGTCTCAATGAGGGTTTTGTGGATGAACTCATACTGAGCCTAAAAATTAAAGAATAAAATGCAGCATATGATATACACATGGTGAGGTCTTACAGTGTTCTCCACCATTCCTGGATGTTGGGTATGCATGGTCTTGATAACATAGAACACATCAGCCATGTGTTCAGTCTTGAACCAATCATGACACAACATAAGAGCACAGAAACTTCCAGTACGTCCCAAGCCATCACTAACAACAAAAAATTCAAATTTCAGGATATGTATTACTCTCTTGTTATTAAGAAGTCAAAGTTACTGACAGTATAATCCATTTAAAATGTCTTTTTTATTGGAAGGTGCTAGATTTAATCCTATACACACATTCTCAGTAATAGTCACCGTCAGGGTTTTCTATATCACAGCTATATACAATAGGTTGTAGTTAGTGGTGTGTTCATATGTACCTGCAGTGGACAGTGATTGGCCCATTTTTACTTCTGCGTTGCACAGTCTCAACTATTTCAACCATATCCATAATGGAGGAAGCCTCTGATGGACAGGAGTGGTCTGGCCAGCACAAGTACTGAAATTAGTTAATGGTCCGAGGAGTTGACTCCTAAGAATTACAAAGGTATAATGTAATGCTACACAACTGTGATGTCATTAATTAATTACACATAGTACTCACTTTGGTATGTTTAACTTACATAATGCGTCGCACAAAGTATTTATCAGCTTTAGACTCAGTGGTTGTTTCAATAACAAAATGTACAATTTTCATTGTTTCTCCTTTATCAGGTCAGTACTTAGCAGAAGCCTCCTATAGTCAGTGTGCAAATGCAGTGATATAGTGCTATGGTATTAATACTTTTCCATTCTCCTCCAGCAAGTTCAGCATGACAATTGCATGAGATCTCCTCTCCCACACCATTGTCCAAAAATCAATCATGGTTGAATTCATTGGTTCCTTCAGCAGCCAAAAATTCCTTACGATGACGATATCCCTAATGTATTAATGGTACGCTAGTGCAGCTACTAGTTGTGTACTCACATCAATGTAGCTAACACAGATATAATCAGAACTGTATCCAGAAGTGTTGATAAATACTCGTGAATTGTCTGCTATCAAGATGTTAATTTTGTCACTAGTATTTAGACACAACTTACGTGGTAAACGTTTCGCAGATCAATTCTTATGTCTATTCTCAGGAAGATTAGCACTGATGTATTGGAAGTCTGACTCATTAGGACTGGATGCTTGTAGTTTCTAATATACATGTAACACAAATACCTGATTGTTATATTAGAGTGACCAGTTACCTTGAACTGAGACTCATATCCTGATAGCTTGGTAGCAGGGTTCACCTTAGCCAACTCCTCCAGTCTCAACTTTGCACTCTTAGCATGAGCTGCAATAGAGTTATCTCCACACATGATGGACTCCATCAGAGCATCAAATATAAAAACATATTGAGCCTGTGAGAGTAATATGTGATATTACTAGAATGACATGTTAATTTGTGTATTGGCTGTTACCAGTGTCTGAACTGTGAAGTTCCTCCTAAACCTCAGCTTGTGTACAGTGTTATACACATCCACAATTCCCTCATTTTAGATACGTTGTAGCTCCAATGAATGTCCCAGTCTGTCCTACCCCAGTACTACACACAATATAACATTACTTACAAATATGCCCACAGGTACTACAGCACCTGCAGTGAACAACTAGCCACATTTACATTAGTGATGTTTATCAACCCTCTTCTAAAATGATAGAAGTGCTGTGGGATATTTGGGCACACCATGATCTGGCCATACTGTAAAGTGGAAATGTTGAACTTCAAGGTTGACAGATTTTGCCTCAGAACTAGCCTCAATCTTAAAACGTTCTTTTTACATTAGTTATTCTATGACAATGTTCTCCATACCATTTTCACAGCCAGTGTCCTGATTGTGTATTTAGCTAGTACCTCCCCTGCTGCAAAGTCACTGATATGTTCCCATAAGTACATGAGCTATTCACAGCATCTGGCCAGTACTGCTGACATTTTAGCTGTAGTATTACAGTAACACAAAACATTCCATATAACAATAAAACATGCACATGTTTTATACAATATTCATGTACTCATTAGACAGTTGGATGGTATACTGTAAGGGGTGAAAATAGTGCAAAAACACTTTATTTGTAAACTATAACCATACTTTATAAACTATTGCCATATCTATTAAACCATTAAAATGATCATGTTTTTATGAACTGAAGACATAGAGAAGCTGTTGCCCAGGTATGTATAGGTAGTTAATTAGATGCTAGAACAACATCAACTTGATGTTACACAAAGTGTACTTACTTTAATTCCCCTCTTCAACAAAGTTAGTAACCATGACAATGACAGTCACATTCTGTTCTCATATCATCCTCCAAAACTCAGCCATAGTTGAGGCCATGGGACCTTGATATGCTATGTAAGCCTTCCTCTCATTATAACCCTGTGGAAATGCAATGTATTTTAGCTGTATATTATAGTGTGCTTCTACTGACATCGATGAAAGAAGCATTGATCTAGTCAAGCTTGTCTTGTAAGTTCAATATCACTCTGGAGTGATCATCTGAGGACCAAAACATCAAGTATACATTACCACTCAACTTTTACTCATACATGGCAGAATGTTCTTGTAGCGGTTCTTCATCACATTAACTTCAAACTTGCATGTATGAAAAGAGAAGTCATTTTCCATCACAAGTGAGCTGTAGTCAGTAGTAAATTGTTGGTTCATGGATGAGTGTAACATGGCAGTATGTTCAGCAAGTTCTCCACTTTAATTGGCTTGTACATACAGTAGGCTGCAAAAAAAAGTTTACGTTTTGTAATTGTAATTACGTTGTAGTAGCGTAATTATGAATTATGCTCTATTGGTAATTATGAATATATTGTAAATATGGCTGGTGAAAAACCACTTTTTTGCATAATTATGGATTACGATCAAAATGTAATTACAGTACAAACATGCGTAATTACATAGTAATCACACCATAATTACAATTACGAAACGTAAACTTTTTTTTTGCAACCTACTGTATTAGCTACAGGCAGACAACACAGTAAATACCATGCACACACCTAAAACATTATACATAAACATCACATTACACACAAAACACAATCACAACATATTACACTACACTAAAGACAAGACAACACGTTACACTACATCACACTACACAAATCACACTACACTACACAACACATTACACTACACAACACATACAATCAATACACTAGTGACTTACAAGGCACATATTGTGGATTAAGGACCAACAGTTTAATGGCTTCACTGGTTGACCCCTCATCACTTGTGGCAGTTACAGTGTAGGCTCCCTGGTCACTGTGAGTGGTACAGTGTATGTATAGTGAACCATTCTGTAGTAGTGGTCATTGACTGGTAATCCATTCTTAGTCCAACTGATCTCTGGTGGAGGATTACCACGTGCCTCAATGGTTGGTTGTCCAACTGATGTCTTCACTCTTATTCTTTAATATTGACAACTGGTACTGGGGGTAAACAAAGGCACATGGATGGTCCTGTAGTATTCTATGTAACTAAATACATGCTTTTGTGTCCACTAGTGCATGTGTATGCAAGTACACTTTCGGGAAGAATGCACTGTTAAAATTAATTATGTGATCTGGGATGAAATAAATCATGTGTGATTTAATGAATTACGTATGGCATCATTGTCTTGTTTAGAATACACCTCCTTTGTGTACACACAATGTGCAGTGGAGTGTGTTGTAAGTGACTAGTTACCACTGAGATAACTAAGACAACTGTTTCAAAACTGCTCAAGTCAAATGATAACTTAAATTACCCTAAGAACGATGTAATTTAAGGAAAAGATGCAGTTTCTAAACAATTGTGACTGTTATCTGAACTGTGGCTACTCTACCCGGTGAATAAAAACTGGAGTAATAGTGCAGTTATACATCATGCTTGTGTTCTATCTTGCTTTAGCTGCAAGTGTTCTATCACTTATAAGTGAACTGCATTATATTTTAGGGAACCATTGCATTAATCCTTGCATTAAGGTTTGTCATTATATCCCATTAAAATATTTACAAACTTTCATATAATAGTAGATGATGATGCACTCAGTCCATTCTTTAAAAAATTGATGTGTTACAAATAAAAAATTATATTTATTAAGTGCAGTATGCCCATTGTATTTTTACATGATTTAGTCTTAACCGGTCCCCTAGCATTGCATTTCAGAACTCTTCTCCTGAAATGCAATATCTTCTTTAGTAGGGTTTACTGCTGCAAGTATTGGAGCTTGTTTCTTGTTATATTTCTTCCTATACCAACTGTTAGTGGTACTCATCACCATGGTAACATGATAACATCATATACAGGAGATCAATCACAGTAGTACAGTGATAACAATGATGATGGCTATTATGATGATGATAAGGACAACAACTCCTATTATAGCTGAGCAACTTCCACTACCAGAGGATACAACAGGAAGTGCTGCAAAATATTAACAGCACACAGTGTGCAATTGTGTACATATAACATCACAATAGGGAAAATACCTGTATGAATCATCTTTCATAAATCGTGAAAAGAGTTGATGAAACAAGAATACAATGCAACACACAGCAATACAGTTTACCAATTCCACTTGGTACATGCATAACAACAGCATATTATATACACTATGATATACTAACAGTTAATTTGCAATGAACTAACCAATCGGTTCAGACAGGCCACTTGATGCGTACCTGGGATTCTGTAACATACTCAAATTACATCACACAATTTAAATCAAACATCACGTACTTACTAAAGCATTATGATTGTGAGCATATGCTCTAACAAAAGTGTAGTATGTACGTTGTCTATCAAGTGGAGCATTGTAATATTCCTTATCACCAACTCTACTGATGCTTTCATTTCCTAATACTAACATCTTCTCCCCTAGGTCTTCATTCTTGTTATACAAAACAGCTGCCACATACATTACTGATGACTTGTCACTGACAAAGTAAGTATAACTGACAAGGTCACTGTCTGGTACATGAGATGGTGTAGTCTCATTATTTGTTGTTACAACAACAAACAAGTAGCTACAATGGAGACAATGTAAGGAATGTGACACAAACTTTTTTCATAAACACCTGATTGCTCCATATGGAATATCAGGTTTAGGAAGTTGAATGACTGAAGTGAAGTGTGACTTGTCAATACTATGTGGTTCAATCATTCCAATCTTTGAGCTTCCAATATTTGCAACTATTGGAGAAAATGTATTACAAAACTATACCTTTACATTACATATGTCAACTAACTTTCAATTATAACTGTTGTGTTTGTATACACTATATTGGATGACTGATTGTTGTACGCTCCACAAGAGTAGTTTCCACTATGCTGATCAGAGTTTGGCTTGTGTATGATTAGTTGGGATATACTCACACCTAGGATGTTGCTTTCTGTTTCAGAAGAATTATTCTGCTTAATCCCATTTTTGAACCACTCAAATGATACATTGTTAGGTGATTGAGGATCATTAGTAGCAATGCAGTTCAAGGTAAACATGTTATCAGTAATACCAAAATAAGTAGTATTAAGTGGTTGAATTGTTGGTGGACCTGCATGTAAGAAATGTGTAACTTGGACAAAATTCCTATGACTGATATTCCTATGCTTCACTAATCTCTATGTTTTCCATTTAACATTATGAGTATGACAGTAGAAGAGAGCTGAGTCTCCTAATTAACACATTGCTTTACTTTACCAATTTAGAAGCTATATACATAGCTTATCTGAACCAAAACAGACAAGCTGTGAAAAAGTGTGCTGACCTTAAAAAGGCCTGGGTGAAAAAGTTGTGAAATCAAAGGTGGTGGCCAAGAAATGGCTGCAAATGATGCTATTGACGATAACTTTTAATGATCACAACAACGTCATCATTGCAACCATTTCCTGGCTGCCATCTTTGATTTCACAATTTTTATTCTTTTTGAAAAGCCACACCTCTTTTTTTAGTTTGGCTGTTGTGGTATAGATATCACTTATTTTTATAATTGCAAACCCCACACAAAGCTGGCCATAGAGGTTTTCTTCTAAATTGTTTTTCTTTGCTATACAGAAATTGTTGAACAAGAAAAAGACAATATGTGTACAACTACGTGTCTATCATAAGTTTGATTATGAGTAGTCAACTGAACCTTGCACAGGCTGTTATGTATAGCTGAACTATCTACAGGGTGACTTGTTTGCAACTGAACGCTCTACATGGTGATTTTATTGTAGTAGATCTCTTCAGGGTGACTTGTAACATAGCTGAACTCCACAGAACATCTTGTTTGTAGCTGAAATTTCTACAGGGTGACATTTTGTGGTCTGAACTCTCCACAAGGTGATTTGTTTTGTAGCTGAACTCTCTACAGGGTGTCTTATTTGTAACTGAAGTCTCCACAGGGCTACTTGTTTGTAGACTTTGATTACAGCTAATCTCACTAAGGGTGAAATGAAATATCTACAGAGTGTGGCTCAGGGTGACTTGTATCTAGACTTGATTGCAGCTGATCTCTATACAGGGTGACTTGTTTATAGCTAAATTTTTACAGGGTGACTTGTTTGTAACTGAACTCACTATTTGGTGACTTGATTGAAGCTGATCTCTCTACGGGGTAACTTCTAACATAGCTGAACTCCACACGGTGATTTTTTTTTGAAGCTGAACTCTGTACAACTTGTTTGTGGCTGAACTCTTTACAGGGTTACTTGTTCTTAGCTTAACTCTTTGGGGGTGACTTGTTATGTATAGTTGATCACTCCACAGGATGACTTGTTTAGAGCTGAACCATCTACATGCTGATTTGATTGCAGCTGATCTCTCTTCAGGGTTACTTGCAACATAGCTTAACTCTCCTTAGGGTGACTTGTTTGTAGCTGAACTCTCTACAGAGTTATTTGATTGCAGCTGAATGCTCTAATATCCTCAATCATGCACTTGTTATGCCTATTTGGTTTTTGTAGTATACTTGGTGACTTTTAATCTGATTCCTACCCACTTAAAAAAGACCTTTCTAAGATCCACCTATATACTTATTTTCAGCTCCTTCCATCAACTAGTTTGCTTGGTGGGTGTGGGAAGTGATACTTAAAGACACACGGTAGTGTGTCGTGTGGCACACAGTAGTGTGTCGTGTGGCAAAGAAAGCCGGTGCTCCACACCATGAGTATATTTACAGGAAGAAAGAAAACACCATTTTTATGCATACGTAGCTCCATGTTCTCTTCTCCAATTGGAATCATTTTTGTAGATCACAGGTTTGGTTACTGCAATAACCATTCTATACCAATTCTTAAACTAGTCCCCAATTGATTTTACAGTATTACAATAACTTAACCTGCCATTTAATGACTGTGAAATCAGCTACAATTGAAAGAGAAGAAACCATTCAGTCAAAATGTTCATCAGTTTAGAAACTACCAGAATGAAGGACCTAGGAAGCCACAGGCACCCACAGCTGCCGTAGTTAATAATAAGCGTATTAATGAACATTTATGAGTATTAACATGGGAATTTTCACACCATGGCTAGATTTTAACTAGAAATTTTATTTACAAAGTAGAAATTAAGTGAGGTGAACATGTGTGGTGCTGAATATGGAGGGCATTTTCAGTGATGAGTGTGGAGCCGAATACAACTGATAGTTAATGTCTATTCAATACTCGTTCAACTATTCGAAAGGTTTGCATAACTTCAAAGAGAGTATAACATACTCAAGAGACCTATGGTTAGCTGAGCCTGTGTTTTCATGTAAGTGATGAGAATGAGTAGTCTACTTGCAATTATTAATTGGCACAACACAGCATGCTACTAGAGCTATGCATAGTTTGGGGTTAAATCAAGCAGTCCAGGACATAGCTGGATGCTATAGGTGCTAAGTGCGTCTGCATCTGCTTAGGAAGCTAGTATCATTATTACTATAGCAAGTTCTAAGTCATATCAAGCAGCCTGCACCATGCCCTGGGTTGCTTATTGTCAGGGGCGTAGCTAGCCAGAAGGTGAGGGAGAGGCAGGCACGCCCTCACGAAACACTCAAAATAATTCATGACTGCAAAAAGGCTAATGACCCAATGGTGGGCTAGCCAACATACGGTGTTGTATTATTACAGCTTAAATATATAGCTACGTAAGTATTTCATTCTGATTGCTATCAGTTATCAATGGAGGTATGTTTGTCAAGCATCATCGTACGTGCCACAACTGTACTCCAACAAATTCATCCACTACAATCTGGTAGAGCTATATTGTGAATAATTTAGTGTAATTACAATGTATCACAGTTACTTTACATTAGCCACAGCCTGTGCTGCAGTCCTAGTACACTGACAGGATGACATGTTTACTCAATTCAGCTGGCGAAACACCATGTATTGCACAAAATCCCAGTTCAACATCTGTTTTGCTAGCAGAACTTGTAAGCTTGTGACTGATCCGCCTGACTGACTAAGTAAAAAAATTAGACTGCATGACACTGCACTGGGCTGTACAAAGATCGACTCGAGGAAATAAACTTTATCACCTTGTAGGTAGTAGGTTTGTAGCGTCATCTGGTCTTCTTTGTCACTTGTGAGTTGCAACTCCTGCGAGGTCACTTTAACCGGGTCACTGTTTTTGGGTTCAAAAATGCTCTATCACGTGAGTAATCTAGGCTAAATATATATGTGTGTCTCTAATATTTTCATTCAGTGGATTCACAAACAAGTTTATTTATTGTATTGGGCAGTCAGCACAGCTGGTAAATGCCCAGGAAAAAAAAGAAACTGTGGTTGAATGTTGTGTGCGCATTCACTACCAACCCCTGGTGATACCGCATAGTAGCACACACAATTTTATAGTCATTTGCGTGTCAAGTTTAATACTGGTAAGCTTATGACAGGAGTTTAAAGAAAACTTAGTGTGATGGGGCGGCAAATGCCCCCTTGCTTATTGTGCTAATTTATTTGTACATTTAAATTGTGCTACATGCATGATTGTATTAGTTGAGTTAGAGTCTGGCTATGGCTGTGGCTATACAAAGGTGCATTATAGTACATGTATTTAGTTGCAATAGTGCTTTAAACTAAACTCCTTCCAAGTTAGGTATGCATGATTGTTATTTCTATTTTGAAGTGACTATTCTATTAGTTCAAATCCTGGAGTTGGAGGGATTTTTTTCCTTAGTTTGGCCCCTTTTCTGTTACACCTTTTCAGTCACTAAGTGAAGTCATTAGGTCTAAGTCCTTGAAATTAGGTTAGGTAATCCTAAGGCTGCAGCACATGTTGCTGTCAGACCTTCAGTGCTGGTCACTGTAAAGTGCTAATAATAAATACTTTAGGTTTAAGGAAGAAAATCCATCCCTCCTGGAGGAAGACTGAGTGTGGCCCCGACTAGACATTGGGTGACCTGCAGTTCAAATCCTGGAGCTGGAGGGATTTTTTTCCTTAGTTTGGCCCCTTTTCTGTTACACCTTTTCAGTCACTAAGTGAAGTCATTAGGTCTAAGTCCTTGAAATTAGGTTAGGTAATCCTAAGGCTGCAGCACATGTTGCTGTCAGACCCTCAGTGCTGGTCACTGTAAAGTGCTAATAATAAATACTTTAGGTTTAAGGAAGAAAATCCATCCCTCCTGGAGGAAGACTGAGTGTGGCCCCGACTAGACATTGGGTGACCTGCAGTTCAAATCCTGGAGCTGGAGGGATTTTTTTCCTTAGTTTGGCCCCTTTTCTGTTACACCTTTTCAGTCACTAAGTGAAGTCATTAGGTCTAAGTCCTTGAAATTAGGTTAGGTAATCCTAAGGCTGCAGCACATGTTGCTGTCAGACCTTCAGTGCTGGTCACTGTAAAGTGCTAATAATAATAAAATAATAATAGAGTATCTTGATTTTCATCCAAACCATTATAAGTTGCATCTGCTCAACTTTTAACAACGATTTCAAGCCTGATGTTACAAGTTTTGCTAACATAGCACTTATTATGATGATCATAATGATGACGATTGGTGCGAGTGGGTCTTAATTATAGTGTACTACCCTGCCAATTGGTACTAAAATGTCAGCTTTGATTTGATGGAGTACTACAAGTTACAATACTATTGTATTGCAGAATTTATTTGATTACTTATGTGATACTCTAAATATCTAATAGAGTGCACATTTTTTGAGGACTTATAATAGAACACACACAATGTTCTACAACTTTTTAGGGATCCATGGCCAGAAGTGCTGACTCAGTGTGTTGCAGCCATAGCCATTCTATGCCTAATACAATAATTATATAGTGGCTACAATTAAGAGCTGGGTTAATCCATGACAATGAATTACTCACATGGCAAAATTTTATTGCACTTTATCACACAGTACAGTAGTATGGTATATATATAGGGGATTTCTCACTATTGACCAGAAACCAGCCTCATAATACCTTCATGACACCTCATTGCAATACTGCCAAGGGTTACTTTAGAATACAACCTGAATATATTTATACAATAATTTGGTCAAAAGTCAAGGGTCAAGGCTTTATTGTCGAGTTTAACCAGTTTGATGAAGGTTAGAGTACAGGATATATAGTATTGGAGTGCCGGACAAGTGTAACTACGACTGTTGTAAACATTATAGTCAGCACGCCTTGCACTATCATTGAAAGGAAATGGGACAAAAAGGAGAACAACCGTGATGTACATACTACATACAGTATGTCAAAAGACACCTGTTGGGATGAAGCAATGTCTAACAGTGGAAAACTCAAGACCGTAATGTCTGTGTATTAGTGCCATTAAAATTGACCAAGAATCCTTGCAACTAGTTAATCCGGTAGGTAATGACCCGGGGGCTAAGAACCTGGGAACCCTAGGGTATCCAACTCTTCTTGGAAGTTTATACACTTCATAATATGTGACCGGGCCTGCGAAAACAGGGCATGTGGGCACAAACTACACCCCATCACTCTACTGGTCATATCTCATTACTGGAAAAGTATATTTCCATTCTGTGACTTGCATCATTATGCCAATGAAATGCTTACTAAGTGCTGAAAATTGCAACACCATAGCATAATGGTACAAAACGTTATGAGTGATGAAAGTGTGAAAAAGTAGACAAAAATCATGTGCCCACATGCCCTATTATCGCAGGCCCGGTCACATATTCTATTACTATAGTCAGTACGTGTTCACCTGAGCCCCCGCCAAATATAAAGAGGTGAACATGTGTTCACTCCCAATGGTTTTGTACTGGAACAAGCATGTTTTCATGTGTTATAAACATGTTTGTGTTTGAATTGTCCATACTAAATGTATGGGATATTTTTAAGGCCTCATAACTCACCTATTCCTGCCTGTATCAAAGCACTGTTTTGACTAACAGATCTGGCATTTAAAGGGCTTCACAATGCTACTAAATGTTTGGGCAACTAGCCCATGTAACAAGAGGTATTAACAAGAAACAAGGGCTCATATGAACACGAGCAGACTATAGTTACATCTGCAAGTAGTCTTGCATGCAGCAAAATTACTAGCCAATTAGGAATTACAGCAAAACTAAAGATATGTGGTGTGGCCAAGAATGAATTTTATGCAGCTAACTATAGTTTATAAAGACTTCACATTGAATCCTTTATTATTGACTCAAGTTCTGTATCAGTTCTTTTAGCCGTCAGTTACTTTGACTTTCATGGACCCACCCTTTTTTGTACAACCAAGCTGTTTTGTGTGGATATAGACTAGCTATCCCCTAGCTAACTACAAAATATGTACAGTACAGCCATCAAGTGGTCATGTAGGCATACCGTAAGCGTAGAAATTTTCATGGTGTATAAATTTTTGTGGATTTCGTGGTACGTCTTATCCATGAAAATTAATCTACCCTAGAAAGATTACATACCGAGTTGAGCTGCCATCAATGCGCAGTCAAACCCAGTGCCATTGTCAAGGCCATCGTCTGTCTTGATCCGTCCTTGTTTAAATAATGCACCATCACTTCTTGTTAAGGTGCAATTGTGCAGTTTAGTGACGTGAGAGGTACGAGGTGAGGTAAAACTGCCTGATCACAAATTCACAATGAAGTCTTTATTATCGTATTTCAATCGTCAGAAAGAAGAGAAAACAGCGCCTAGTGAGAGCGATAATGATACTTCTAACAAGGATAGCGAAGCGCCCTCAAGCAAAGTTGTTAACAAAGCTTGCCACCTGGTTTGTTTGGTGGAAGAATATGAAAATTAATCTACCCTAGAAAGATTACATACCGAGTTGAGCTGCCATCAATGCACAGTCAAACCCAGTGCCATTGTCAAGGCCATCGTCTGTCTTGATCCGTCCTTGTTTAAATAATGCACCATCACTTCTTGTTAAGGTGCCATTGTGCAGTTTAGTGACGTGAGAGGTACGAGGTGAGGTAAAACTGCCTGATCACAAATTCACAATGAAGTCTTTATTATCGTATTTCAATCGTCAGAAAGAAGAGAAAACAGCGCCTAGTGAGAGCGATAATGATACTTCTAACAAGGATAGCGAAGCACCCTCAAGCAAAGTTGTTAACAAAGCTCGCCACCTGGTTTGTTTGGTGGAAGAATGTGAGAAGAGCAGAGGTGATTACATGAAACCTTCACTTACAGAAAAGGCAACCATCGGGAAATATGCTAGTGAACACGGGGTGGCAACTGCTGTTAAGGAATTCGATAAAAAAAATCTTAAGGAAAGCAGTGTTAGGGATTGGCGAGATGCCTACTTAAAAGATTTTAAAGAGAAAAGTCAAGAAGCTAAACCTGGTGAGAAGGTTGTTGTCACTGCACTTTCCAGCAAAAAACGTGGAAGGCCTGTACTTTGGGTGCAAAATTGGATGAACATTTGCAGCACTTATTGGTTGGGATGAGAGCAAGAGGTACATCTGTTGGGACTACTGTAGTTATGGGTGTTGCTGAAGGAATACTGATGAAGTACAAATCCCGATTCAAGAGTGGCATCAAGCTGAACAAGGAATGGGCTCAGAGCATTCTGCGCCGCATGGGCTTTACTAAAAGAAAAGCCAACAGTAAATCTAAAGTGCTTCCAGAGAATTTTGATGAAATTAGGGATCAATTCCTGACTGATATACGATCAGTCATTGAAATGGATGATGTGCCTCCAAGCATGGTTATCAACTGGGACCACACTGCTATGAAAATTGTTCCATCTATGAATTGGACAGTGGAGAAGAATGGGACTAAAAGAGTGGAAATAGCTGGTATTGATGATAAACGGCAAACAACAGCAGTCTTTGCCTGTGCCATGTCTGGAAAGTTTCTACCAATGCAGTTAATATACAAAGGTACAACCACCAAATGCTTACCTAAGCTTAAAGATGAAGGTTTTCCATCAGATTAGCACATTACGTACACTGCAAACCATTGGGTCAATGAGACCACTACAATGGCATATCTTTAAAAGGTGATCATTGCTTCTGTTAAGAAAGACTCAAGCTTGATGACACCCATTGTGCACTTGCCTTGTTTGATGTGTTCAAAGGGCAGTGCACTGCCAAAGTCCTTGAACTGCTTGAAAAAAATAACATTCTTTTTGTCACAGTTCCAAATAATTATACTGACAGGCTCCAACCATTGGATCTGTCAGTAAACAAGCCAGCCAAAGATTTTATTCGAGCTAAGTTCAGGGAGTGGTATGGGAGTCACATATGTAAACAACTCGATGATGGCTTAAAGGAGGATGTTGACATGAGAATGACTATAATGAAACTGATTACAGCTCAATGGGTGATAGATGTACATGGTTATGTTTCATCTCGACCCAGTATTGTGGTGAATGGTTTCCGAGCTGCTACCATTGTTATCATATAGCTACTTACTCAAGTTTATTTGATTATTAAATTCTCAAAATGTACAATTAATTCTTCATTTGATTTGTAAAATTATTGTAAATTAAATCAGTCATTAAGTTACATGTCAATTATACAGTAGCAGGTATAGCACACATACTTAAGCCAATGGAATCATTCAGAAGAGTATTTTTCAGGCCTTGATATGTAGGAAACTGATGCAGTATCAGCTTCTGTGCAGCATTCATGTGTGTATCTGTTAATTCCTGTCCCACTGAAAGGATCTTTCTGTCTGAAAATTTTAGTTAATATACGGACCCATTCCATGTTAGCATTTTGATCAACTTCTTTGCCTGTCTGTTCTTTACTATCTGTACTATTCAGCTTGGCTCGCTTTGCAGGTTTCTTCTCAATGATCACATCCTCATTTTCACCTCATCATTACCACCAACTTCCTTAGATGACTCACTCGTTGCAACTTTAGATTTTGCAGCAGCACTTGCTGAACTCATTGCTTTCTTGACTTTCTGTATGTATTTTGGATCACCTGTGAATATCAGCAGGCATGGAAATTCCAGTCCTCCCTGTGAAATGTCATGTGAATACTGCCTGCTGCCCGTAACTTTGCAGTGTATCATCCCACCACATCGCATAAACAAAGAACAGATTGCAGAAATATTTCTGGGCACGTGGCCGACAACATTTCCACGTTTTATTACAGATACAGCAAACGGATCAAATGCATTTCCTGTCTCCCTTGTACAGTTTAATACTTCACCACGAGAATACTTCACCATGAGTGGCCTCCCATATGTCCTTGTAGACATGGTAGCCCTCACGACAGAGTCACAGTAATATTGCACCATTTCTTTTGGTATTTCAGAGAACCACGGAAGTGCACGGCTAGATTTGTAATGAAACTGTACAGCTATGTTTTCTTCGTTGCCATCCATTATTATTAGCATCTTTTATCGCTTGCTTTGGCAACTGGCACTGGCCAGCGAATGCGAGCTACCCACGAAAATAAAGACCCACGAAATTCCCTTCTGACAAAAACACGAAAATTTATGCCACAAAATTTAATATGCTTATGGTAGATCCTGATGGTAATCCTGTTGTCTAAGCATCTGTTATCTTGGTAGGTTATGGTAAAAAGATACACATGGGTTACATGTATTTAGTTACATACAATAACCAACATTATACTTTAACCATAGTAATATGAGAGGTGTAAGTTTTCTGTTCACACAGTATAGGAAAACTTGTTATGTCTACAGGGTAATCCACTTGATGGAATAACTTAAAAATCGGTCTGTACATGAAGTAACTATCATACTGCAAACCTTTTTTGGTTTGACAGTTCTGAGAGTATTAGCTAAGGAGATCTCAAACATTTGAATAAAGTGCAATCGAGATGTTACAATGGAACAGTCACTGACAAGAAAAATGTGCACAAAAAACATCAGAAGCTTTATTTCTTTAGCATTTGAACCAGGGATCTCCACACCTACATGCCAAACCCTTTATCACTTCCCACCATCTCTACATTATAGATGAAAGTTGTACACTAGAATGGTAAAGTTTTATAATCTTGTAGATATACCAATGGAAATTCTAGATTGTTTTATGTGCATTGTGTCAGAGGTGCACAGAAAAAAGTGTCACAGCTGCATTATGTACTACAAAGTTTTATAGCTCATTTTATGGAACCAAGAAAATACCGTTTTTATGTATAGCTTGATAGCACCTGAATGGTAATTAACCATTTTCGCTCTGGAAACTTCCTCAGGGTAGGGCACCTCCAATTCAAAATTTGAGTTGAATTCTACCAGCCATCACTCAGAAACATGCCTTCAAAAGCTGTCTCATTTTTTCATAATTTTCTCTTCTTCTACATAATTCTTCTCAATCAAGTCACCGTGTAGAGAGTCAATTCAGCTACAAACAAGTCACCCTGTAGAGTGTTCAGCCTTGTAAAATCACCCCGTACATCTCGCTGTAGCAGTAGATAAGTAGTTCAGCTACCACCCTGTACAGGGTTCAGTTGTGTAATAAATCACCCAAAAGCTACATGATAATCATTTTATTCAGTTCAAATTATATAGATTTACATAAATGGCAGTTTCTGTATTTCAGAGAAAAAAAATTAAAGCCAACCATAGCCTTGATTTAGGGCTTGCAGCTACAAAGACACTTATATCAAAACAGCCAAGCTGTGAAAAAAGGATGCTGCCCTCCAAAAAAGGCCAGGCTAAAAAAAAGTAAAGATGGCGGCCAAGAAATGGCTGCAATGATGCTAATGCCAATCATTTTTTATCCATCATAAAATGTTTGGCATTAGCATAATTGCAGCCATTTCAAGGCCGCCACCTTTGGCCTTTTTAGAGCTACATCCTTTTTTCACAGCTTGGCTGTTTTTTGTACGTATATATAATTTAAACTCAATGAACACATTTAGCAAAATTTCATTTAGTAGCTTAACAATATACAACACACATCATAAGGGATGAGTGAGACTACATATTTATTTTAATTACATCCATGCAACAGCTATGAAAACATGGCTATTCAGTTTCTAAAGTGTTGATTAAATACCACTTTCACTTGGTAAACACGACTTCAAACTAATATACGTATATACAATTTAGTGTACAACCTTACCAAACACAATAACTTGTGCTTTCTGAGATGTGTCACTATATCTCATCCCATCCGTTCCTCCATTAGTAGTCATGCAATAATACTCATCCTCATCTTCTTCTCTTACTGGTGATATAGTCAAAGCTGGTGTGTTGACTCCTGTAGTTCTTTTACTAGATATCTCTCCATTAACTCTCCTCCACTGGTAACTGATAGGATCACTACCTGTTGCCTTACAGGATAGAGTGACAGATGAATTGATGAATACATTCAATGACTGAGGATGAGTTATGATATTATAGTATGTTCACGTTGAGCTGAATCCTCAAAAACATTTAATAACTCATGGATGCAATTACACACAATCTTGAAATTTGGTTCATTTGTAGTACTGCTTGACCCGCTAAAAACATTTCAAAATCTTGTTGTTCGAATGTTTGACATAATATTTACAGCTAATCAAAATTTTCACAATACATTTCCTATGGGGAAGCCATTTAAGTACAGGGTCCATTACAGCCATTTCCCGAACTTGTAATGGAGGCAAACTGTACGTGTCTGTTGTTGACACCTTTGCTGTTACCAATAGTCATCTGGTTGGCAGAAATGTTAACTCTGTTGAGAAAAAATCCACTTTTAATTTTTAGCTGTTTTTCAGGATTCAGCTCAACATGAACATACTATAGTAGGAGCTACAAGAAGTGATTAAACTAACAATAAGCATAATTCATAAGGTAATAAGCAGCAAGAAACCAGATAAGCAATATTCTGTAATTAATTCGTAGTTTGCTTCAGAAGCTATTCCAATGTTTAGTAGCCAAGCCAGCTACACAATACAAATTAACTACTTGATTATGAGAACCACAGTACATGGTGCTCTGGTGTTTTAGATATTTGAACAATCATGCAAATATTTGCACAAAGCCACCGATCCAAGACATGTGTAATAGTGATGCACCAAGTTATTGTTAGCAGTGCCATTGATGTTTGATAAAGAGTTAACTACAGTGTTATATATTTACTATCAAAAGTGCATGTTACCCACAATAACGCTAATGCATTAGGAATTCATTTATCTCTGTTCCTGTTTACCTTCACATATTTTTCACCCTGAATTTTTTGAGGGCTTCACTCTTTTGGCTGTTTTGGCTTGGATATCACTTCTTTTTGTAATTGCATACACCAAACTTCCTGTTTACTGAATTTAATTGTCATTTTCTTTACTAGGAAGAAGATAAAGATGTGAATTTGACTAGGTGTGAATCGTATCCCGATTATATGCACATACTGTTTTTCAATTCTCTACTGGATGACTTGTAATGCAGTTGAATTCTTTACAGGGTGACTTATTTATGAGAATTCTCTATGTAGTGACTTGATTATAGCTGATCTTTATATTGGGTGACTTGTAACATAGCCTAACTATCAGTGAATTGTTGTAGCAGAACTTGTACAGAGGGAATTCGTTAAAATCTGGACAGGACTGGACCAAAGGTCAATTCTTCAAGTAAGCTAATTCACACAATAAACTACAATGTACACTCCTCACCTAGTAGTAGCTCTGCCGATGAAGTGATCAATGGCTCAGACAGCAACAGAAAGGCTTAATAATTAAGGATGCACGTGAAACTATATTCACTCTAAAAAAAGCCTAGCACTAAGCTTAACTACTTTCCAATACGCTTCACTACACAATCGCTACATAACTACGATACCGTAGTCAACCATCATAAATGTGTATTTGCCCATATTCAGTTGTACAAAGTGGCAGAAGTTAAGGAGGCATGCTACTAATTCCTATGGATTCACATGCAAAATATATTTTTTGAATGATTGATTTTTAGTTTAGCTCAAATATTTGGCATAGTCATTCTTCAATACAAGAGTGTACAAAAAATACAAAAACAGTGCATGACAATAATAACTACACAAGTACGAAGCAAAAAAGTACAACGCAAACACAGTTACAAGAGCTATTTAAACACAACACTAATACAATACACACAAAAATTACACATTATAAAATTGTTGCACACCAGGGATGGGAAGTGGAAGATAAAGCAATTTCATCAGGTAGATAATTCCACCAGAGTGCGGCAGAATGTATAAATAGTTTCTTGGTAAATGATAGTCTGCAAAACACAGGTTGAATAAATAGTTGGGAGGACCTAGTAGGATGTCCATGATTAGTTCTAAATACTACAGGAAAATTGGAGTAAAAGCTACTGAGTTATAAAATTCAACTACATGTAGTAAGTGCATGTTTGAGATACTCTAATAGTACAGTCGCCCTATTAAAACATTCAGCATCATTAGTAAGTTATTCTATCAGAGCATTCAGCTATGTGATAAGTCATTGTGTAGAAATTTCAGCTACACAACAAGTCACCCAGTAGAGAGCTCAACTAAAACAAGTCATCCTTTAGAAAGTTTAGCTACAAACAAATCAAACTGTGGAGAGTTCGGTTACAAACAAGTCACCCTGTAACAAAAAAGTCACAATGCAGAGAGCTCAGTTACAAACAAATCAACCTGTGGAGAGTTCACAAGTCACCTTGTAGAGAGTTCAGCTACAAAAAATCACCCTGTAGAGTGTTCTGCTACAAACAAGACACCCAGGATTTAGCCACAAGCTAGTCACCCAGTAGAGAATTCAAAGAAGTTACCTGTAGAGAGTTCAGCTACAAACAAATCACTCTGTGAAGAGTTCAGCTACAAACAAATCAAACTGTAAAGAGTTCAGCTACAAACCAATCATATCACCTGTAAAGAGTTCAGTTTCACCAAATTACCCTATCGACAGTCTAGCTACATTGCAAGTCATTATGTGTAAGAGAGTTCAGCTACAAAACAAGTTACCTTGTAGTTGTAAACATTTCTACAAGCCAGCCAACCTGTAGACGTAATAATAAAGTATCATATTTTAAAAGTGTGTTATTGTACATACCGTATTTACTTGATTTGTGCCACACTCTCGAATAGTACCGCAGTGCAGTACTATTCAAAGATATCTATCCTTGTTTCTGAAAATAGTTTTAATTGTACCACACCCTCGAATAGTACCGCACTATACTTTTGTAATTACTCTTTACTAGTGCTCTCATACCTTTAGTATTAATTTCCATCTCGATTTAGGGAAAGCATTGTCGTTGCAAAATTTAAACAGCTGCCACATAATCAAAATTCCAGATATTAGTTAGTAAATTGACCACATAACACAAGGCGTGACATGGTTGTGCTGCAAGGACTTGAGTGAAAGAAAGGTCCTGCATACAAAAGGTTAGTAGCAACTTGTTGTGATTGTTTATAACCTATAATGTAGAATAGCTATAGTAGTGGCAGATTTAAAATATTAGTAGCACACCCTCAAAATAATACTACAGTGTGGCACTATTTGAAGGGTTTTATCCTTAATTTTGGAAAAACAATAATAGTACCCCTGGGGCACAAACTGAATAAATATGGTAAGTACAATACAAAAGAATTCTGCCCTTGATCTCTTCTTTTTTTTCTGCAGTAAAGATAAAAGACAAGTAAAAGAAGCTCCAAAACTGTGACAGGCTGGCTTTAAATAAATGCAAAAAGAAGTGATATCTATACCAAAACAGCCAAGCTGTGGAAAAGTGTGCGGCCCCCAAAAAGCCAGGGTGAAAAAAGATGTGAAATCCAAGGTGGTGGCCAAGAAATGGCTGTGATGGTAGATCATTGGCAAAAAATATTAATAACAACAGTTCAGGTGAATTTGGCGCTGAATCTTAGTGAAACTTAGAGAAGGCAACACAATTCACCTGAATTGTCGTTATTAAAACTTTGCCATCAACCTACCATCATAGCCATTTCTTGGCAGCCACCAAGGGAGCTTCATCAAATCTGATACAATTAATATACATAGCAAGATAGCTGGCTATTAATACTTTAATTGTATGGGAGGCACAGCCTGCACTAAAATTTTGCTATTGATGTAGCTACTGTACCTCAGCTGCTACCATACTGTATGGTAAGGTGGAGATACCATGCCTCAACCCCTTTTAAATGTCTGGATTACCATGCAGAGTTGACCATGGCTATGATCGTACATAACTAAAGTAAGCTGCACTTCTGCAGGTACCAATCCTCACCATCCACACTCAGTGTGACATTATTAGAGAACACATATCCTCCTTCAGTCATGGCTATACAATAGTACTGGTCCACATCTGGTGGAGTTGCTCTAGTTAGAATGAAACTGGACTGTCTTCCAATACTACCACTACTACTGTGACGTCTCCACTCATATTTCACATTAAACCCTCTTGCCTCACAAGTGAACATCACATCTTGTAGAGCAACAACACTCACATCCATGGGTTGTGTAGTGATTGTTGGTGGATAAACTGTAATTAAAAGTTCACTCTTATTGTATCTATGGTATAAATTATCTCACTTGTGATGGTCACTAGAGCATTACTGGATTGAGCCATTCCCCACTGACTGTATACTACACAGTAATATTGTCCTGAGTGGTCAGGACGTGCTTCAGTGATATTTAGTTGTAGTATTGTCTTGTCATCATTGAGTGATGACACGTTATTATTATTTGGTAATGGACCACCATTAATCCTCTCCCAATAACCACCAGTAATATCATCACCATTAACTTCACATGTCAATGTTACTGCCTCATTACCATTAACAATATTATGTTCAGATTCAGTTAATCGCACAAAAACATCCAATATCTTGTGGATAGAAATGTAAAAGATCTTGAGATTTGGCTCATCAACATCTCCTCATTCTAACATTTTATTTATGAGCCATAAAAGTTCAATTTGTAAGGGAAAGCCATTAAACTACCAATCTACTAAGAACTATTAACACATTTTGCATGTATGCTCTTCACACCTTTACTGCCATGTTACTAATTATCTAATCCAAAACAGCCAAGCTGTAAAAAAAGAGTGCGGCCCTCAAAAAGGCTATGGTGAAAAAAGATGTGAAATCCAAGGTGGTGGCCAAGAAATGGCTGTGGTGGTAGGTTAATGGTAAAAATTTTAATAACAACAATTCAGGTGAATTTTGTGGCCTTCTTGAGGGCCGCACTCTTTTTTTACAGCTTGGCTGTTTTGGATTAGATTATTTTATTTGCATGAAAGAAGAAGATGGGCTGGAACGTCAAGACTGGAAAATCTGACTTCTTCCGGATACCAAAGGACATGTACAGCAGTTACAAGTTTCTTTGCAGGAACCTTTTGTTGTTAAAGCAATTTGCCTTCCTGAAATGAAGAAAGACTGCAAATATAGTACCACTTTCATTTTACAGCAAGAACCAGCAAGTGTTTTGGAAGCCAGCTGCACTTGCCCAGTGGGTAAGGGACCCTGGGGTAGCTGCAAACATCTGGCAGCATTGTGTTACTGCTTAGAAGATTTTGTGAAGATGAGATCAACTGCTATTCAGCTTGATGAAGCCAGCTGTACTTCTGTTTTGCAAAAATGGAAACAACCAAGGAAGAAACGCCTTGACAGTAAGATGGTAGAAGATATTTCATTTGAATCAGCAGTTTTGGGGAAGGAGAGAAAAAGAGAGAAATTTTTCGATCCAAGACCACCATCAATGAGGAAGACATATCTCAAGATGAACTGGATGAGTTAGGTGATAGCCTAAAGACACTACCGTATACATGTGGGTTTACAGAACTTTTGGCTCCACAGTGTACTAGTGCTGATTCTAGCATAACACTACTACCACTAACTCCAGAGTGTACGAGCCTGTGTACATTGTCAAACACCGCTACCTCCTCCACTCAACGTCATTGTTGGTTTTGGTGAAACATTTTTGAAAGGTATTGCACCTACGGTTGCTCAGAAAGAGCTAGTTGAAACCAAAACTAGGAAACAGGCTGTGTCATTGTGCTGGCATGAGGAGCATTCTGGGTGACCAATTGCATCTAATTTTGGTAGAGTATTGTTACGCAAGTCTGATTTGACAAACTAGGATGTGACCTTCTTCACTCAAAGGATCTTTCCAATGTTGCAGCTATAAGATGGGGAAGAGAACATCAACATGTTGCTTTTGATCAGTACGCTGCTATCCTACCGCAGCGCCACAGAAGTTTGAAACTTCATAAGGCTGGATTTTATATACGAGAACCTGGTTATTTGGGTGCCAGTCTAGATGGAGTATTGTTCAGTAGTTCCAGAAGAGAGGTTGGTATTTTAGAGATCAAGTGCCCCTATTCAGCCAGTAATTTAACTGTACTGGAGGCTTGCCAACACCATCAAAGTTTTTATCTTACTTGCAATGAAGATGGCTCTTTTGATATGGACAAATCTCACCACTACTATTATCAAATACAGGGTGCAATGGCCATTACACAGACCAACTTTTGTGACTTTGTAGTATAGACCCCTAAGTCCATGGAAATATTAAATGTAGAGTTTGATAAGCAGCTGAAGGAGGACGAATGCCTACCTCGGTTATGTAGCTTTTATCAAAAGTTTATGCTACCAGCATTTCTCTACTAGACCACCAGTCTGAGCAGCTGCTTATGTGAACCATCATACAACTGTATTGATATTGTAAGTGTATACAATGGTCTTTTAACAAATTATTGTTCCATCATCATGTTCTATATCATTTGACACGGACATGACACAGATGTGTAGTGGTAAGTACCCGCATAGTGTTACGAGTACTTATATGGCTTCGAGCATTTTTCATAAGACCCATTGGCTTACAACTCTCCCCTTAAATGGGCATAGTTTTGCTCTACACAAGTTCGCCTTTCAGGATGCCTTAGCCTTGCATTACGATTGGCCTCCCCTCCACACTCCAACTCTTTATGCTTATGGGGCTTCTTCTCTGTGGATTATGTGCTGTCTTGTCCGAAGGGGGGACTACCTTCCTTTCGCCACAATGAGATAAGGGACCTCACTGCTACTCTTTTGACAGAGGTGTGCTCCCAGGTGTGTACTGAATCAGAACTGTAACCTGTCCACAATCCTGAAGAGTTCCATCTTTCCACCTCAGATACTCAAGAAGGGGTTTGCTTGGATATTGCCATGAATGGTTTTTGGGGTATATAGTCGTTCTGAGAGATGTTTTATTGATGTTCGTGTCTTTAATCCACTTGCCCATCTAACAGTTCTTCTACCTTTAAGAAGCATGAGAATATCAAGCGTCAAGCTTACAGTCAGAGAATTCATGAGGTTGAGCATGCTTCCTTTACACCTATTGTCATATCAGCAACTGGGTTTAGCTCACGAGGCCACAGTTTTCTACAAGCATCTGGCTTCCCTCTTATCTGCTAAGTCAGGTGATGAATACTCCATAGTCCAGGATTGGCTTTGGTGTTGCCTTGGTTTCTCTCTGCTCTGATCAGCCATTCAATGGATTTGAGGTGCACATTCATCCATTGGTGCTTACACTAGGGCTCCACCATCAATGGATTTAGTGCAAGTGGAGTCCCACTTGTCCGAATAACATTCTGGCTGCATTACTCTACTTTTTTATTGTCTTTTTCAGTGGTCCAGCACATGCCATTTTTTGTGTTGGAGGTGGTAGGCAAGAGTCCATCCATCAAGCCTGGTTAAAAAATAAATAAAAATAGTTAACCTACGTATACCCATGTACCGATTTTCAGCTTCTTCCCATAAGTGGTTTACTCTGTAGGCGTGACAACATAATTGTGCTATTTTTTGTGAATGATTGCTAATAACTCCTTGACTGTTGATCGTATTCCAGCCAAACTTGGTACCAAGATGCGCCTTTATACCTCCCTTCTGTGTGCCAAATTTCAAGGAATTTGGATATGGTGTTCGTGTTTTATGGCTGTTTTTGTAAGTGTGCAAAAAGAGGTACAAAAATAAGAAGAAAAAATGAAGAAACTAAGCCAATTTTGAAGTTGCATATCTCAGGAATGCTTGAAGCGATTTTGCTGAAATTTGTAATGTGGAGTACTGTCATTGGCTGGCATGTCCACAGCAAAACTCACTTCATTTTGTAAAGACAGCACGAAGCTACGAATGTGTGAAAATCATGTTTTCTTTCTTAAATAATCACTGTGATGCGTGCCGGCTTCTTGGGCTGCACAACACACTACCGTGTGTCTTGATCATGTCATGAATAATTTCATGTATATAATCTCATTTGTTATCATGGTTTCAATGTGTTCATGGTGATTGTTGTGTATTGTTACATATGCTACCGGCTTTGTAGAAAATGTTAAGTAATTAGCATTAGGGCAAAGTAGACAATGATAGACCTCAGTGTGGTGTGTATAGTTAGAAAAAAGCTAGACTGCATATATACAGGAGCTTATAAGCGCCGAAGGCACAAAGAGCGTGAAACACAAGGAGCGTGAAACTAACGGGTTTAACCATCAAAACTTCTACAGTGCAACATTGCCTTATTTTAAATACCCTAAATCCACAGGCCATCTGTTGGTGGTTTCGTTACATAAGCAGTTAGTAAGAAGCATTTGCAATGCAGCAGTTCTTGTATCAATAACTATAGTAATGGGAGACAGTGATGGAATTATAGTGTATTAGACAGGGGGTTCTGAAAACCCGGACCGGACCAAAGGTCGATTCTCCAGGGAAGAAAGATTAGCCATGTTATAAATATTTACTGCTATTTACATCCTCTATAGCGCTTATACACTATTCACCCTGCAGCAACTCTGCCAAGCACGCAGCCACGATGGTTGGGCAACACAAATTATCCACTGTAGAACAACTAACTAAGCTAAAACACTTTCTAATGTGCTTTACTACATGATCACTACAAAGCTACATGTTCTCCCACTGTACTGGAATAGAACTGGCACACACGAGTGGCTGCCCGAATTTTTTATAGTCATGCTGTGCAAAGTGATTGAAACTAAACTAGCAGTTAAAACATCAAATTTGTTTCAAAATCCATTTGGTGATAGATAATCCATGGAGTTAAGCAAGGTAGGAAGTACTTAAATTATTTCAGGATAGATTTCTAGAGTGAAAGCATGACTCTAACAAATTCATGCAGCCACTCATGTGTGCCAGTTCTATGCAAGTACAGCAGGCGAACATGTAGCTTTGTAGTGATCATGTAGTAAAGCACATTAGAAAGTGTTTTAGCTTAGATAGTTGTTCTACAGTGGATACTTCGTGTTGCTCAACCATCGTGACTGCGTGCTTGGCAGAGTTGCTGCAAGGTGAGTAGTGTATAAGCACTATAGAGGATGTAAATAGCAGTAAATGTTTATAACATGGCTAATCTTTCTTCCCTAGAGAATCGACCTTTGGTCCGGTCTGGTTCGGGTTTTCAGAACCCCCTATGAGACAGTAACAAGAGAAGTGTTGCTTACCAATCTAGCAAATGAGCTAAACTGTTGATCCATGACTGGTATGGACTGCTCATCTACCGCTGCACAGCTACCAGTAAATTTGTTTAATAAGTGCAATAACAACAGAAGCCCACTAAGCAGGTGTGTGAGGTTTCAACACTATTAGTGGTGTTCCATATAAGATATTTTGAATTTCAGCACTGTTACCACACAACCTCATGTAATGGAAGTTTCACACTCCTTTGCGCCTTTGGCACTTATAAGCTCCTGATATATATCAGCACATATGTGTAATAGAGCCCTCAATAAATGGTGGCGGTTGCCACTACTCCCAGGGGTGGTGGGCCACAGCAACTAACATGTTAACTGTCAAAAAAAACAAACATTTATAAAGATGTTGAACCGGGGACATCCTTTCACTGAACCACTGTTGGCAGCTGCTCAGCTCACTTAATTTCAAATAGAAAGTCTAGTTTAATAGTAAAGTGTTTATTATTTCATAGATTGGCCAATGAAATATTTAGATTGCTCTAGAACATTCTGTGTGTTCTATTATTAGTCTTTGAAAGATGCGTACTTTTATTAAAGTATTACAAAGGTAAGTAACAGATGGTAAACAAAACTTGTAATACAATACAATTAAAACTTCTTTCTCCCATGATCATCATTTTATGCCTATGGATAAGACATAATTGGGTAAAAACAAGCCAGCTTGTGACTGGCTTTGGTGTATTTAAAATACAAAAAGAATTCAACAACAGCTAAACTGTATAAAAGAATGTGACCTTTACAATTAAAATGAGATTGGATCTGTGAAAGCCTGACATAACCATGAATTTTTCAAATTTCATCTTTACAATTTATTTGAGCTCTGGTAAAGCTTCGTCCTCGTATTATGCAAAGAACTTATGAGTTGCAGCCCTACAAAGTAGCAACAACAGAAAGGTTGATTTGTACAGCAAGCATCAGGAAAATACATTACAGCCGTTTACTAAAATGGTTGTAACCTATGAACAGAATGGTATACCAAGTTGAGCCTTGTACCGTCATGTTCACCATGAATAGGGGAATCCATTGCTGCGTAAAGCACCCTATATGGAGACCAGCTACAATCAAGTCAACATGTAGAGAGCTCAGCCACAAAAGAAAAATCATATGGTAAAAATTTTAGCTACAAACAAGTCAACTTGCAGAGAGATAAACTGCAATTAAGTCACCCCATAAACAGTTCAGCTACAAGCAAGAGAACTCAGCAATGTTACAAGTCAAAGTTCAGCTACATAACAAGTCACCCTAGTGACTTCAGTGAGTTCAGCTACAAAAACTCACCCTGTAGGGTTCAACTATGTTACCATAGTGAGTTTAGCTACAAACATGTCACCCTGTAGCTACGATCAAGTCACCAATAGAGAGTTCATCCACAAACAAGCCACCATTTTGAGATATCAGCTACAATCAAGTCACCATGTAGAGAGTTCAGGTTACCCTGTAGAAATTTCAGTTATAGACAAGTCATCCTGTAGTGAGAACAGCAGCAATCAAATCACAATACAGAGTTTAGCCACAAAAAAATCACCCTGTAGAAATTTTAGTTACGCGCAAGTCACCTATAGAGTGATCAGCTACAATCGATCACCAAGTAGAGAGTTCAGCCACAAACAAGTTACTCTGTAAAGAGCTATCACAAAAACGTCACCCTGTAGAAAACTCAACTCACCTTGTAGAGTTCAGCTATGTTATAAGTCACCCTGCTGATCAGATCAGCTACAATCAAGTAGAGAGTTCAGCTACCAACAAAGCACCCTGTAGTGCATTCAGCCATGTAACAGTCACCCTGTAGATAGTTCAGCTACACATAACACCCTGTACAGGGTTCAGTTACATAACAAGTCACCTAAATAGCTCCATGATAATCATTTTATTCAGTTTCAAATTTACAATAGATACATAGATTCACACAAATATTTTTTTACAATTCCTGTAGTTAAGAAGACAAGTTGATGTTGTGCTACTTCTAAAACCAGATGCCCAGACAGTAAATACTATTCCTTTCTAGTTAAAGAGGCAATTAATCAACTTTGCATATAGGTTTGTTGGAGTTATCCTTCCTTAGTAGTGCATTGCAATGTAGTTACCAAACTAATTCAAGAATTACAAAATACCAAGAAGCCGGTGCGCCACACCGTGAGTATATTAACAGGAAGAAAGAAAACGCAATTTTCACACCTATGTAGCTCTGTGATCCCTTATCCGATTGGAACCAAATTTGCTAGAGACGTGCCGCCCAGTTAGGGGAGTCTATATACCAAATTTGAAGAAAATTGCTCCAGCCATTTCCGAGATACGAGCGAACAAAATTTCGTTTTAATTTCTTCGTTTTTTTCTTCTTCATCTTCTTCATTTCGCAAAATTCGCCATAAAACACGAATGCGTGCTCGGATTGGGCTGAAATTTGGCACACTTAAAGGGCTCATTAAGGCGGATCTCCGTATCAACTTTGGTAGGAATCCGATGAACATTCACGAAGTTATTACCGATTATTTGCGTAAAATAAGGTCAAAGGTCTGTCACGCCTACAGGGTAAACCCCTTGGAGGAATCAGTTGAAAATTGATATGTAGATGGAGCAACCATCGTAGGAGTGCCTTTGTGTGGTTTGAAAAGAATCGGGATAAAGACCATGGAGATATGACACAAAACCCAACCTGTTTCAAAATTACGCGATCGATTTTTATGAATAAAAAAACTATTAGTTTTCGTGTCTACCAGGCAAACCACTTAGAGCAACGAGCTGAAAATCAGTATGTAGCTGGAATAATCATCATAGAAAGTTCTTGCAGTAGTACAGAAGAATCGGATTACAAATCACTGAGTTATGATTCGAAAGGAAACTACGTGCAGCAAATGCGAGATCGAGATACTCTAATAGAACAGTCACCCTAATAAAGCATTCAGCTGCATGTATAATTTACTCAGTTATATTACATTGCAAGTTATTCTGTAGGGAATTCAGCTACAAACAAGTCACCCTGTAGTCAGATCAGCTAGAAGAAGGTACCTAATAGAGAGTTCAGCTACAAAGAAGCCATCATGTGGAGCAGAGGAGGTCGGCAGCGCTATCACGTGCCCCATACGAATACACTGTTTTCTGAAATAAGGGTAAACGAAATCCGAAAATACTACAGGCGATAAGATTATAACATATTGAAACGATTGATGAAATCACCCCCATCCACCCCATGCGTTATGCTAGTTTTATCAATTGTTTAAAAGATATAGGTTCACGTGAGCAACGCTGAATGGCGGAACAGGATTGCGCGAGAACAGAGAAGGATCGCGAGAGCGATTTATGCCACGAGACTGCAACTAGCAAACGTCCAAGGGGTTCTCCAACGTTATATACTCCCCACAGACAAGAAAAGAGAGTAGCTTTAAGAGAGCTGGTAAACCACGAGTTTAATCACGAGGAGGGAGTGCAAGAGGATCCACAACCAATGTTTAATCTGGCTCCAAGAAGATTGATTAACCTTAACGAAAACATCACTACTAGCCATTCAAAGGAGAAATGGAGTGAAGAAGAAGTCAAAGCTTTGGCTGAGTTCGTTCTCTTCCACACACCTGGGGATAAGTGGCCATCACATAAGCAGAGTGCCTTTTGGACAAGTGCTAGTGAATTTGTGGAACAACGAGTGGAGTCAACAGTAGTCCGTAGAAGTGGTATGGCATTAATCAAAGGTATATAATATAAATACATGGTTTACTTTTAGCTGAGGCTTGTCGGTGGAGAGTTACAGGTCATCTAGCTAAGAGGTACGCCTTTAATGTTGTTCAATATAACTTCCTCTATATACGTGTATAGATTTAAGACACCAAAGGATGCAGAAGCATGGTACAATGGACAGGCTGTAAATGTAACAGCAAATGCTCCAAGCCTCTCAACAGTTTGTCATGGTCTAAATACAACTGCAACACAAACCAGCCCAGTGGAATCTTGCTTAGTGGAGTATGCCCTAAATCAATTACCAGCAGAATCTCGGTTGTTGGCACTTTCCAAGTTGTTTTCAGCTTATTTGAGTGACCAGTTATCTCTTATAGTTCCTAATGACTTTTTTGAACAATGCTGCCAGTGCAATGTTGAGGTTATCAGATGGTGGTCGCACAAATGTACTGTACAATCTTGCCAAAGGTATTGGCACAATGCGGCCTGATCAGAGTGACTCACGTCTTCCCATCAAACGAATGCCTTTAGGACTTGTTGAATACATTGCACAGTTTTTTGCAGCTGACAATCTGCAGCAGGTAAATCACATGTATGTTTACATACTGTAAATTCATAAGCCATTATATAGGTATCATGTCCAACAGACTATCGTCAGTGGCTACAAACTATGTATGCTCATTTTGGACAGAAATGGATTGAGCTTCACCGTGGGCCTATGTGGTGCACAGTCATGTCAACACAAGAAGCTAGTACCAGTGCCTCTCGCACTCAGAAAACCATGGAGGTACACATACATAGATTTCCTTATTTGGTTGTATGTATGCACATTTATTGTAGGCCTTAGTTAATGTTCCTGCAGTAGCAGAAAGGTCCCTGCGGTATGATTTTGCATCTAGTGAAATCACTCTGGATGCTCAGATACAGGTACAGATAGCCCAGTATCTTATTTTGTTATTATTGTATCGTGTATGCATAGCTAAATGTGCTCGATGAAGCAGCCAAGTCCAATCCAGGAGCATGGTGGTGGTTGAAAGCTGATGGTTGCAACATTAATAAAGGACTGAAGGAAACCACTAAGTTACAATGGAGTGGGGATGTAGACTTGGGTGATGGGGCTCTACAAAAGCAGTATCAATCATACAAGTTGCGTTTACAGAAGGTGAACGAACTATCTGCTAGTGCAGCAGACGGCTTGAGAGCAGTGTAAGTGAAGATTTAGAATTTATTCAGACAGGTATGTGTGTGCTGCATAATGAAATACTTATCATTAGGTACTTGCAGAACTAGTAAAATCTAATAACAAGTACACAGAGAAACTCCAGTTATGTAAGCAGAATGAAAAGGAGATGATGTCTTTAGCTTGGAAGGTCAAGGAGTTAAATGAACTCAATGAGATTGGAAGAAATCTTTTTCGCACCATCAATGTCTTGATCACTGAGATTTGCAAGCAAGATGCACTTCCAGAGGAGAACATCCCGAGACAGTTAGCTGTGTCCAAACAGAAGCTGGTTAACTTCATTAAAGGTGTTACGCGACATCGACGCACTGCTGCTACTCACATACTGGTTTTTATGATCAGCACTGAAGATAGGCAGAAAAAACCATATGCACTGCCCATTCAGAGTCTGCCATACAAGGGAATAGGTGATGGAATGGTGCGTGAGCTTGCAAACAGAATAATTTGTGAAATGGTCAAGCGAAAGATGCACGTTGCAGGTAGACATTGTGAAATTATAATAAGTTTGTTATTTATTACTACATAGGATTCACAACAGACGGTGAATGGAACTCCTTACGTGCAAAGGGGTATTCAAGACCCCTTTCTATCTTTCAAATCCGTGCTGAAGCAAGGTCTAAGTTCAGTCGGATGGGTCTGAAGAGAATGCTTGCAATGATTACACCCCAGTGTATGTATGCAGTGTATGTATGCAAGTGTTTATTGTGCACACAGGGAAGGAAAGGAGGTTTAAAATAATTTTTGTATAGCCTGTACCAAAAGAAAAAAAAAAATTATGTAACTGGAGATTGCAAATAGAACTTTAAATACTATACTGTTTTCATGGTTTGCTGGACTGCTTTTTCAGCCTTGAAAATTTATTCACTATCATGGTTGCCTCTGGTTTACAACAGGTAACCCGAGTGAAAAATGAGCGATCTTCAAAAACAAAATTGTAAAATTTGTTAATCCACTAAATTAAATACTTTGAAAGTGTGTATGTCACTCGTATTACAGCAATATTCAAAAAGTTTTTATTGCTTATCCACATACCCACAATGTCCTTTTGTTTCTTATTAAGGGAAGAATGGGACTCTTACTGCAATGCTACCTTATGAAGCAGTATCTCCAGTGCTCATAGCTGAAATTCAGAAGTGGTATTCAAATGGGGCTGAAGAGGATAATGTAATTGAAAGATTAAGACTGCGTACAGTGCCACCAGGTTACAAGATACACAATTGGATAGAAGGTACGTTACTATAGATAAATAGCCACTATATGATACTTAGTTGTGTAGGAAAAGATGAAACTAAAGCTGAAAAGCTGCGTTCCATATTGGCACAATTGGAATATACACACTCTGTCAATCTCCTTCATTCTAAAGGGGTCCTCTTTAAGGATCACCTGTACGTGCCAGAGGTTCATCCTATCACAGGGGAGGAATTCTGTGAGCGAGAGGATGAAGGACACATCTTTAAAGTACATGCATTTGAAAATATGGATGTATAATCATGATATCTCTTTTAGCGAATCGGCACCAGTCTCAGACAGGGTGGACCATGTAACCTTCAATTGGAGCGCTTTGAAGAAGCACTTTATGACACAACAGCTGGGCTCACTTATTGTGCACTCTCTGGTGTTCGAAAACAGAGTGTGGAAGATGTAGAGAGGTTATTTGGTCTTCTTCTAATAGAGTGGATGGAAAAGAAAGGGTACAGTAATGAGGCTATGTATCTCAGAGTTGTTCGTAACTGGAGACGTGCTTGCGATGAACGAGGACTGACTGATGACCAACGCAGTACATTCAACCAAGAGTTTTTGGATTATATATTGGATGATCTCATGCCATGGCATAAAGATGGTCAGTGTGATTTCAGCCGTTTGGAAGTAAACCGGTTTGTTTAAGTCCTGTATTTGTTTTATGTATCCAAATAAATATTGTACCCAGAAACATCACCACCATAAGAGGCTTCACCAGGGAGACGTTGATAGCTCTAGCAGCTAACATAGAATCAAGGGAGTGGAGAAGACAGTTTAATACCAGAAATAGAATTCCTGCTGAAAACCCTCGAGCTAGCTCTACCGATGATGTAGAATGCTTTTTTAGCATGCTACGTGACACTGTGGGAAAGGATTTCACTCTCAAAGAGGTATGCTTAAATGAAAATGTTCTATCTAGATATATGATAGCTCATCTTTTTGGTAATGTAGGTTTATTATGGTTGGAGAAAAGTGACAGAGGAGTTTGTCAAAAGAATGGATCCCGACTTGCCATTCTATTACCATACTTCTTCAAAATGCAGATACTATGAGGGACTGATGCCAGATTTTAGTCATAAACTTGCTAACAAGAAAACAAAACGTCTTCCTCGGTTCGAGATGCTTGGAGATAATTCCAGTAGAGTCACAATGTCACTGCGTGGCAATACTTCCATTCGCACGAAGTTTCATAGTGCACCATTAAGTCTTCCACCACCACCTGGGACATCTAATGCAGTTTTATATGAACATTCTTATGCTTGCAACAAATAAATGTGATCAAAATCAATTAAACAATAATAATAAATTATAGTCAATCATAATCAGTTGCACGACTTCGAAGAACTTGCCGGGACCATTCACCATTCCTTGTGATTATTATTCCAGCATACCAACCTCTGTTCTTGAAGTATGGTAAAAACTTAATCCATCTGAATCTCACGTTGATAATTTTTTTGGCATTTATTACACCTAGCACTTCAGATGCTGCTTCTCGAACCACATAGCCGATCCTTTTCCATTCTGCACCTTCATCTGCTTGGCACATAAATGCTACGGCATTGGTGTCATGTGGGTTATCTGGCTCTGGTTTTAACTTCACTGAGACTGTTTTTCTGTCATTTATATTTCTGCTGGCTAGAGCTAGTGTGTCTTGATATTCCATATCTTTGTGCACACCAATGCACTTAAAAACAACACTGTGAGTTATCTCTGGAACACTATCATCTTCCTCTGTATTTGATGAAATATCAGCAGTGGGGCTCAAGCATGGCGAAAGTGATGGATCTGAATCTGACGTGACAGTGTCATCCAACCAAGTCCACTTCCACAACACAAAGACTTCGTGGCCATTATAAAACTTATATGGGGTGATATCAACAGATCTACTGAACTCAGTTGCCTGTGTGTATACAACAATTAAATTTTGTGTAACTTTATTTTTGCACTCACTTCAATCATAAATGCACAGACGTAGCGCTGCTCTATGCACATTGCGGCTGGAAGAGGGTGGTCCAAATTCTCACAATATCTAGTGAACCCATCAAAAACGTGGAGCTTGCTGCTACCATCCTCGCATATTTCCTCCCATTGCAACTTCACTTCGACGATATCTGTGTTAAAAATCGGGAAGCTTGGGACGATATAATTAATGACATTGCCTCTGGCCAACATCGTTAAAATTTCATAGTGCACTTCTTCAGTTTCACAAAGGTTACCAGCAGACTCTTCACCATAGCATCGTTGTTCATCGCCTTCTGAGTGGACGTCAGCATCAGTTTCCGCCATGATGGAATGCAAAATATGTAATTATAATGGATTATTTTTAAGGGCGCTTAAACCGTTGCCTTCCTCCTCTGCATGTAGAGAGTTCAGCTCAAATAAATCACCCTGTAGAGAATTCAGCTACAAACAAATTGCCCTGTAGAGAGATCAGCTAGAAGAAGTTACCTTGTAGAGAGTTCAGTTACAAAGAAACAATCATGCAAAGAGTTTAGATGCAAACAAATCACCCAGTAGAAAGTTACGCTATGAACAGATCACACTATAGAGAGTTCAGTTAGAAACAAGTCATCCTGTAGAGAGATCAGCTAGAAGAAGTCACATTGTAGAGAGTTCAGTTACAAAGAAACAATCATGCAAAGAGTTTAGCTGCAAACAAATCACCCAGTAGAAAGTTCCGCTATGAACAGATCACACTGTAGAGAGTTCAGTTAGAAACAAGTCATCCTGTATAGAGATCAGCTAGAAGAAGTTACCTTGTAGAGAGTTCAGTTACAAAGAAACAATCATGCAAAGAGTTTAGCTGCAAACAAATCATCCAGTAGAAAGTTCCGCTATGAACAGATAACACTGTAGAGAGTTCAGTTAGAAACAAGTCATCCTGTAGATAGATCAGCTAGAAGAAGTCACTTTGTAGAGAGTTCAGCTACAAAAAAACCACCATGTAAGAGAGTTCAGATGCAAACAAATCACCTGTAGAGAGTTCAGCTAGGAACAAGTCACCCTGTACAGAGATCAGCTAGAAACAAGTCACCCTGTAGAGAGTTCAGCTAGAAGAAGTTACATTGTAGAGAGTTCAGCTACAAAGAAACTACCATGTAGAGAGTTCAGCTGCAAACAAATCTCCCTGTAGAGAATTCAGCTACAAACAAATCACCCTGTAGAAAGATCAGCTAGAAGAAGTTACCTTGTAGAGAGTTCAGCTACAAACAAATCACCCTGTAGAGAGTTCAGCTAGAAACAAGTCACCCTGTAGAGAGATCAGCTAGAAGAAGTTACATTGTAGAGAGTTCAGCTACAAAGAAACTACCATGTAGAGAGTTCAGCTACAAACAAGTCACCCTGTAGAGAGTTCAGCTAGAAGAAGTTACATTGTAGAGAGTTCAGCTACAAAGAAACTACCATGTAGAGAGTTCAGCTGCAAACAAATTGCCCTGTAGAGAGTTCAGCTACAAACAAGTCACCCTGTAGAAAGATCAGCTAGAAGAAGTTACCTTGTAGAGAGTTCAGCTAGAAACAAGTCACCCTGTAGAGAGATCAGCTAGAAACAAGCCACCCTGTAGAGAGTTCAGCTAGAAGAAGTTACATTGTAGAGAGTTCAGCAGTTCAGCTGCAAACAAATCGCCCTGTAGAGAATTCAGCTACAAACAAATCACCCTGTAGGAAGATCAGCTAGAAGAAGTTACCTTGTAAAGAGTTCAGCTACAAACAAATCACCCTGTAGAGAGTTCAGCTACAAACAAGTCATCCGGTAGAGAGATCAGCTAGAAGGATCACCTTGCAGAGAGGTCAGCTACAAAGAAATCACCCTGCTTCATCTTTTCTTCTTCCTGTAGTAAAGAAAAAAATGATAGGATAAAAAGCCCTAAAGCCGGCCATAGGCCGGCTTTGGGGTATACAAATACAAAAAGAAGTGAAATCTAATCCAAAACAGCCAAGCTGTAAAAAAAGAGTGCGGCCCTGAGAAAGGCTATGGTGAAAAAAGATGTGAAATCCAAGGTGGCGGCCAAGAAATGGCTGTGATGGTAGGTTAATGGTAAAAATTTTAATAACAACAATTCAGGTGAATTTGGTGCCGCTTGGTCTTGGCACAAAATTCACTTGAATTGTCGTTATTAAAATTTTTACCATTAACCTACCATCACAGCCATTTCTTGGCCGCCACCTTGGATTTCACATCTTTTTTCACCATAGCCTTTCTCAGGGCCACACTCTTTTTTTACAGCTTGGCTGTTTTGGATTAGATATTACTAAATTGCAGCATTTACTAATTCTCTGGTTATTATTAATGCTAAATTAATACTAAAATATATTTACACACAGTAGTAGCCTCTCGACTGTTTTATAGTATGTCTATTGTGTTAATTGTTTGGAGAAAGCTTCAAGGTTGTCCTTCAATTTTTTTCACTTAAGTACAGGACTCACTTCCCTTTAACCTAAAAAATCGTTATTCTTGGTAGCATACAAGGCTAGATATGCCATGTTCAGCTGTTTTATGGCCCTTTGTAAAAGACATTCCAATAATTAGCTTCACCTGTATTATAATCTGGCATGAATAATATGCTGCAAAGTAAATGATTACTTTCTTGGAAGGTTTAAGGGATAGCGTATTGGCATCAAAGCCTGCATTATTTCACCGCCAGTGAAATTATAACATAATCATAATTATATGCACTTTTACAGAGGGTACACCGGGATCCACGCTTGTACACCACTAGCTAGCCAGGTGAGATATAGTCTAGATAACATGTGTTCCAGCTGTGCAACAATGTAGCAGCCGTCTTACTAGTAGATAATAAACCAGTGCCTTCGACAATGAGGATAGTAACGCCCTGACCATTCACCTGGTTGTAATACATGGACACATGTAGGTTTTTTTGTAGCATTAATTTCATACAGCTGTATCTTGCTATGTTTTCACAGTAGTAAGAGTACAAACTTGAATCAAGTTTTTCAGACTTTGCCCACTACTTTATTATTCTACGTCATGCAATGAAGTAATATTGCATAAATAAAGACGTGTCGTGCGGCCCAAGAAGCTGGCACGCCACACCGTGAGTATATTAACAAGAAGTAAGAAAATGCGGTTTTCACACCTTTGTAGCTCCGTGATCCCTTATTGGATTGAACCCAAATTTGCTACAGAAGTGCCAGCTAGGTAGGGGAGTCCACATTCAAAATGTGAAGAAAATTGCTCCAGCCATTTCCGAGATACGAGCAGCCAAAGTTTGGGTATTGTTTCTTCATTTTTTCTTCTACTTCTGCTTCTTCTTTTCACACACTTTACAAAACCTGCCATAAAATGCTAACACATACTCCGACCAAGCTGAAATTTGTCACACTTACAGAGCTCATTAAGGCGGATCTCAGTACCAACATTGGTAGGAATCTGAAGAAAATTCACAGAGTTATGACCGATTATTTGCGTAAAAAAAGGTCGAAGGTCTGTCATGCCCACAGGGTAAACCCCTTGAAGGAATGAGCTGAAAATTGCTATGTAGATGAAGTAACTATCGTAGGAGTGCCTTTTTGTGGTTTGAAAGGAATCTAGATAAAGGCCATTGAGATATGACACAAAACCCAACCTGTATCACAATTGTGACCAGATTTTACAGAACCGAACCAAATCGCACATCAGGCAAAATCAAACTAACACCACCAGTGAATAGCTACACTATCGTACTACAAGTTTTGACCCACAGCACTACTCAAACTACACGAGGCTGGTTTTAGTAGACGTCTTTTCTGGGTGGTGTGGAGTGCCCAAATGGCGGTTTCAGGCCTTGTGAAGGACCTGGCCTGTCAAGAATCAGTGGCTTACTGGTGGACAGCCTTATAATGTTGGCCAGACGTGTTCTCTGTAGATTTTGCTACATATCAGCCACTAAGGAGCCAGCACAGCCCTGTAATCTCGTGTCTGGACTCCAATCGTGGTCTGCCTCCATTTTGAGGCCTATCTTTTGCCCTCCCCGCCACCCCCCAGCCTCCATCCTTTTGTGAGCACTCGTGATACTACTTCGCTCGTCCAACTGCTCAGATTTTCTATCTTATTTGGCGGGAAACTGTACAAGCAGCTACAAGTACTGGAAGTGGCTTGAAAGGTAACAGATTGATGCATCTTTTGTGTAAATTTCATACGCGTGCTTGCTATCCTTGGAGAGTTATGCTGGCTTCAATTCTTTAAAACCGTTTATCTCGAAACTTCTAATGTGTGATTTGGATTGTTTTTCCAAAATCCAGTCACAATTATGCAATCGATTTTTATGAATAGAAAAACTATTAGTTTTCATGCCTACCAGACAAACCACTTAGAGCAATGAGCTAGAATAATCATCATAGAAAGTCATTGCAGTAGTACAGAAGAATTGGATTACAAACCACTGAGTTATGATTCCAAAGCCAACTACGTGTAGCAAATGCAAGATCGAGATACTCTAATAGAAAAGTCACCCTAATAGAGCATTCAGCTACGTTTATAACTTACTCCACTATAGAGTTATATTACAATGCAAGTTATTCTGTAGAGAGTTTAGCTACAAACAGTTAATCTTATACAATTCAGCAACAAGCAAGTCACCCTGTAGAGAGTTCAGCTACAAATATGTCGCTATAGAGATTCAGAACATTATAAGTCACACTGAAGAGAGTTCAGCTATAAACAAGTCACCCTGTAGAGAGTTCAGCTACAACAAGTCACTCTGTAGAGAATTCAGCTACAAAAAAGCTACCCAGTAGAGAGTTCATCTAGATCAGCTACAAACAAGTTACATTATACAATGTTCAGAGTCACTCTGTAGAGAGTTCAGCTACAAACGGGTCACTCTGTAGTACAAACAACACAGCATAATTCATACACAAATACTGACTGTATTTATTCCAACTATGTTATGGTGTTGGAACTAATAGTCCAAAAATTCTACCTTGGCTCAAGCAAAAATAGACCACAGCCCCAAATAGTGAATAACATTAGAGTCATTTATAGATTTGAGATTTGTTTTGTCTCGTTATAGGGAGTTTTTTAAATTAGTTGTTCCAATACTGAATTAATACGGAGTTAGAATATGTAGTATTGGAACACTATTTTTGCTGTGCAAGTCACCGTGTAACTGGAGAGTTCAGCAACCAATCAAAAAAAACCACTCTGTAAAGAGTTCAGCTATACAAATAATCTATAGAGAAAGTTATAACTCAATAGAGAGATCAGCTAGAAATCCAGTAGAGAGATCAGCTAGAAGACATCACCTTATAGAGAGTTCAGTTACAAAGAAACCACCATGTAGAAAGTTCAGCTGCAAACAAATCACTCTGTAGAGAGTTCAGCTACGAACAGATCACCCTGTAGAGAGTTAAGCTAAAAACAATTTTCCCTGTAGAGAGATCAGCTAGAAAAGGTTATCCTGTAGAGAGATTAGCTAAAAGGATCACCTTGTAGAGAGTTCAGATACAAACAAATCACTCTGCAGATAGTTCAGCTACAAACAAGTCATCCTGTAGAGAGATCAGCTAGAAGTTACCTTGTAGAGAGTTCAGCTACAAAGAAACCATCATGCAGAGAGTTCAGCTGCAAACAAATCACCCAGTAGAAAGTTCAGCTATGAACAGATCACCCTGTTGAGAGTTCAGTTAGAAACAAGTCATCCTGTAGAGAGATCAGCTAGAAGTATCACCTTGTAGAGAGTTCAGCTACAAACAAATCACCTGTAGAGAGTTCAGCTACAAACAATTCACCCTGTAGAGAGATCAGCTAGAAGAAGTCACCTTGTAGAGAGTTCAGCTACAAAAAACCACCATGTAGAGAGTTCAGTTGCAAACAAATCACCCTGTAGAGAGTTCAGCTACGAACAGATCACCCTGTAGAGAGTTCAGCTAGAAACAATTTTCCCTGTAGAGAGATCAGCTAGAAAAAGTTATCCTGTAGAGAGATCAGCTAGAAGGATCACCTTGTAGAGAGTTCAGCTACAAACAAATCACCCTGCAGATAGTTCAGCTACAAACAATTCACTCTGTAGAGAGATCAGCTAGAAGAAGTCACCTTGTAGAGAGTTCAGCTACAAAGAAACCACCATGTAGAGTTCAGTTGCAAACAAATCACCCTGTAGAGAGTTCAGCTACGAACAGATCACCCTGTAGAGAGTTCAGCTAGAAACAATTTTCCCTGTAGAGAGATCAGCTAGAAAAAGTCATCCTGTAGAGAGATCAGCTAGAAGGATCACCTTGTAGAGATCAGCTAGAAGGATCACCTTGTAGAGAGTTCAGCTCCAAACAAATCACCCTGCAGATAGTTCAACTACAAACAAGTCACCCTGTAGAGAGACCAGCTAGAAGTTACTTTGTAGAGAGTTCAGTTACAAAGAAACCATCAAATAAATAGTTCAGCTACAAACAATTCACCCTATAGAGAGATCAGCTAGAAGAAGTCACCCTGTAAAGAGATCAGCTAGAAGACATCACCTTATAGAGAGTTCAGTTACAAAGAAACCACCATGTAGAGAGTTCAGCTGCAAACAAATCACCCTGTTGAGAGTTCAGCTACGAACCGATCACCCTGTAGAGAGTTCAGCTAGAAGGATCACCTTGTAGAGAGTTCAGCTACAAACAAATCACCCTGTAGAGAGATCAGCTAGAAGTTACCTTGTAGAGAGTTCAGCTACAAAGAACCATCATATAAAGAGTTCAGCTGCAAACAAATTACCCTGTAGAGGGTTCAGCTAGAAACAAATCATCCTGTAGAGTGTTCAGCTAGAAACAAATGACCCTGAAAAGAGTTCAGCTACAAACAATGGGAGCTTCAGCTACAGTTCAGTTGTGTAAGAAGTCACCTTATTAACTACAGTATGTGATAATCATTCAGTGTTAAATATACAAATATTTAATCAGACAAAAACTATACACACAATTACTTCCTTTGTTCCACAATTCCTGCAGTAAAGAAAAACAACAAGTTAAAAGAAGCACCAGAGCCAGTTTATGGCCAGCTTTGTGGCTTGCAATACAAAAAGAAGTGATATCTAAACCAAAACAGCCAAGCTGTAAAAAAAGAGTGCGGCCCCCAAAAAGGCCAAGGTGAAAAAAGATGTGAAATCCAAGGTGGCGGCCAAGAAATGGCTGTGATGGTAGGTTAATGGCAAAATTTTTAATTATGACAATTCAGGTGAACTAGGATTCGGCACCAAATTCACCTGAATTGTCATAATTAAATTTTTTGCCATTAACCTACCATCACAGCCATTTCTTGGCTGCCACCTTGGATTTCACATCTTTTTTCACCTTGGCCTTTTTGGGGGCTGCACTCTTTTTTTTACAGCTTGGCTGTTTTGATTTAGATAAACTTAATGGCTTCACCATGTAAACAATACCAACACACTGCCCATTTAATTAATACTGGCGCTGTACAGCCTACATACAGGCTGCTTTTAAAATTTTTGCTCACATGGGCATAATAACACAGACACTTTTCCCAAAAAAAATTACAGTAATCAGGCGTATGCCTCTCAGCTGGTCTACAAATGACTACCCTTAAGGTGCGTGCCTCGTTAAAAACAACAAAAAAAACAGGTTAAAAGAAAGCATTAAATCCAGCAAAAGCAGTGGTATCTATACCAAAACACCCAAGCTGTGAAAAAGGGTGTGGCCATCCAAAAAGCCAGGGTGAAAAAGTTGAAGGTGATGGTCAAGAAATGACTGCAATGAGGCTAATGCCAATGGTTTTATTTTAAATTTGATTATTAAAATGCATCATTGCAGCCATTTTTTGGCTGCCATTTGTGATCGTGCACCTTTTTCACCCAGGCCATTTTGGAGGGCCACACCCATTTTTCACAGCTTGGCTGTTATATACATACATAATATATGTGACTGGATTTTGGAAAAACATTCCAAATTGCACATTAGAAGCATTTAAAGAATTTAAGTCAGCATAACATGCCAAGGATACTGAGTGCACATATGAAATTTCACAAAAATCTGTTAACTTTCAGACCACTTCCAGGACTTGTAGCTGCTGGTAGAGTTTCCTGCCAAATAAGATAGAAAATCTAAGCAATTGGATGAGTGAAGTATGTAGTATCACGAGTGTTCACAAAGGGGTGGAGGGTGGTGAGGTGGGCAAGAGATAGACTTTAAAATTGAGGCAGACCATGACTGAAGTCCAGACACGAGATTACAAGGTTATGCTGGCTTCTTAGTGGCTGATATGCAGTAAAATCAACAGAAAAATATGTTTAGCCAAAAATATCAGGCCATCCACCAGCAAACCACTTATTCAGATCCTTTACAAAGCCAGAAACTGTCATTTGAGCTTACCACACCACCCAGAAAAGATGTCTGTTAAAACTAGCCTCGAGTAGTTTGAGTAATGCAGAGGGTCAAAACTACTAGTATGATAGTGTAGTTATTCACTGGTAATGCTAGCTTGATTTTGCCTTATGTGCAGTTTGGATCAGTTTTGTAAAATCTGGTCACATAAAACATGACGGAATCTGGGAAAACTGGTCTTATTGACCATGACAGCAGATTTGATTTTTTACCAAGAACACAAAGCTACATGAATAAACTATCAAACTTTGACAACCAAAATCAGCTAGACTTAAGTGGTATGCTTTTGCTAGCTGCTTTTCCCAAACACAGTGGTGAGCTTTACAAGCAATCTGGGGCCTTATTGGAGCTATGGCCAGCCTGTGGATGGCTGTGTGTGGCTGTACAGCTCCATGGTATTCAATGTGTTTAGATCCATATTTCTGGACTATGCAGGTTTAATGGTTAATAGCAGTGCAGTGACCACCACATCCACAACCAAAGATACCTACACTGTAAATAAAGTACCAGATGTAGTGGGTGATTTTTTGTTTTCAGATATTTCTAGGAAGCTCTTTTTTGCAAAAATAAATTCCCAAAAAAAAGTAAGTCGCCTTCACACGAAGAAACATGCTGGCATGATTCTAGCATAAGCATGATGGCTGATTACCCACTCAAGACTCCCTAGTCTTTTCTCCAGTGCATAGGGATGGGTGATTAATCCATCAGTAAGTCAGCTGCTGGCACATTATCTTTCGTAATTTGTGAAAAGGATTTCTATTTACTCAAATCCACTCTGGCTTTGAAATATGCACTCTTCAAATTGTGATTCAGATTTTGTCTTTTCGCAAAATTTTCTTTAGTGTTGCCATGATATATCAATACATTGATAGTATCATGAACCACGATAGTGGGTTCATAATAGGGATCACCCATGTTTTTTTTGCAAAAACTCTAATAGAACGCACGCCTAAAAACCACCTTGGAAAGCATCCTCCAACTCAAAACAACCCTCTAGTGATTAGTTGCAATGAGTATTGGTCCACTAGTAAGTATCAAGTAAAAAGGAAACAATATGTGCATTTGGGACTAAACTGAAATTTGCCGTTTTGTTCATCTTCATATTATCATGAACCACGATAGTGGATTCATAATAGGGATCACAGCAGAATTTTTGAAAATCCTAATAGAGCAGTCACCTAAAACCAGCCTTAGAAAGCAGACTCGAGCATAAAACAACACTCAGAAGGCTTATTATCAAACACTCAGAAGGCTTATTATCAAACACTCAGAAGGCTTATTATCAAACACTCAGAAGGCTTATTATCAAACACTGAACTCAGAAAAATGGTGACATAGCAGTAAAAATGGTCTAGACGAAATTTGGAAACATTCAAAAATTGTGAATTTCATGCGAATTGTTCATATTATTATTATTATTTTGTTTCACTTGTGTACAGCCCAATGCTTCCTTTTTTTCGCGATAAAAACTACACAGCCTTACTCACTGAGTCCTTCTGCGTGTCCATGACCCATTAATTAACCCGTACTCCACAGATCGCTATCCGACCTCCACCTTGATAAATTTCTAAGTTCTTTTTTGCCATTGCCTGCTGTTCCGTATACGGAAGAAGCCATAGAAGAACAAAATTATGGGATCTTGTGTGCTCAGGGATGCGTATTGTTTGACTATAGTCTTTATAACTTTAATAGATGGCAGATTGAAGTTGTGCAGCACTCTTTTACCTTACAAGATCGCCCGCTTCATACACTTAGAAAATCGTGCATACGCATGGTGAGTATACTTCTTCCTGTAAGGGCACAATCGTGATTTGCTATACGAGCGACCATACAAGCACTCTCTCACAGAGACATAACGAAGTAATAGCACTGATACTAGAGATTATTCATTGTTATGAATGTAGTTTCTATAAACTATTTCCTTTCCACGCAAAGCCTCAAGTTCAGTTAGTCTTGTTAATTAAAATTAAAACTATTTGTGAGTGCCTTAATTGTCTGACCACATTGTGTAAACAACATGGCTTCATGCTGCTGAATACTCATGGTGTACAATAAACATTACAGCCACACAGTATCTGACTGTATGTGTGTGCATGCAGATTAACTAATCTATAGGCTAACTCTATATGTATAATGATGAGCCATCCTTTGTCTAGCTACCCAGCCCACAACAAACCATATCTTGACTGGATGTCCTGTTACTCTTGATCAAGGCAGGTATACCTGGAGACATGATTCAGTCCTACAGATTCTCGTTCATGGACTCCAACAGCACTTACCTGACAGTTTTAAACTCTATGCTGACCTTCCAGGATATCTTGCTAGTGTCTGCCCTCCCAGCACTATTCCAACCAATCTTTCCTCCACCCTTAGCAGACCTGACTTGGTTTTAGTTTCCAATAATTCCATCTGTTTGTTTGAACTAACTATTCCCACCAATACCCAGCAACATCTTTTGGCTGCTAGAGCTAGGAAGGAAGACCGGTATAGCTGTTTACAATATGACCTTCAGCTTTCTGGCTTATGAGTCTGTCAATCTCATTTCCATTGAGATTGGTTGTTTAGGCCATTTTATGCCAGACACAATTGCCCAAGTAGCCAATGCTTGCAAAGTGGCAAAAAAAACTATAAGATCCCAGTTTGAGCAGGCTGCTCGCATTGCTGTCTCCCTGAACTCACTAAAGGGTGATTTGCTTGTAGCTGAACTCCTTACATTGTGTCTAGTTTCTAGCTGATCTCTCTACAGGGTGATTTGTTTGTAGCTGATCTCTCTACAAGTTGATTTGAGTGTAGCTGATCTCTCTGCAAGTTGATTAATTTGTAGCCGATCCCGCTACAAGGTAATTTGTTTGTAGCTGAACTGTCTATAAGGTGATTTGTTTGTAGCTGATCTCTCTGCAGGTTGATTTGTTTTAGCTGAACTCTCTACAGGCTGATTTACTTGTAGCTGAACTCCTTACATTGTGTCTAGTTTCTAGCTGATCTCTCTACAGGGTAATTTGTTTGTAGCTGAACTCTCTATAAGGTGATTTGTTTGCAGCTGAACTCTCTACATGGTGGTTTCTTTGTTGCTGAACTCTCTAAAGGGTGTTTTGCTTGTAGCTGAACTCTCTACAGGGTGATTTGTTTCTAGCTTATCTCTCTACAGGTTAATTTGTGTGTAACTGATCTCTCTACAAGCTGATTTGTTTGTAGCTGATCTCTCTACAGGTTGATTTGTTTCTAGCTGATCTCTCTACAAGTTGATTGTTTGTTGCTGATCGCTCTAAAAGTTGATTTGTTTGTAGCTGAACTCTCTGCAAAGTGTTTTGTTTGTAGCTGACCTCTCTTCAGGGTGATTTGTTTCTAGCTGATCTCTCTACAGGGCGATTTTTTTTGTAGTTGATCTCTCTTCAGGGTGATTTGTTTCTAGCTGATCTCTCTACAGGGTGATTTTTTTGTAGCTGACCTCTCTTCAGGGTGATTTGTTTCTAGCTGATTGCTCTACAGGTTGATTTGTTTGTAGATGAACTCTCTACAGGGTAATTTGCTTGTAGCTGAACTCCTTACATTGTGTCTAGTTTGTAGCTGATCTCTCTACAGGGTGATTTGTTTGTAGCTGATCTCTATACAAGTTGATTTGTGTGTAGCTGATCTCTCCACAGGGTGATTTGTTTGTAGCCGATTTCTCTACAAGGCAATTTGTTTGTAGCTGAACTATCTATAAGGTGATTTGTTTGTAGCTGATCTCTCTGCAGATTGATTTGTTTTAGCTGAACTCTCTACAGGGTGATTTGTTTCTAGCTTATCTCTCTACAGGTTGATTTGTGTGTAACTGATCTCTCTACAAGCTGATTTGTTTGTAGCTGATCTCTCTGCAGGTTGATTTGTTTCTAGATGATCTCTCTACAGGGTGATTTGTTTCTAGCTGATCTCTCTACAAGTTGAATTGTGTGTAGCTGATCTCTCTGCAGGTTGATTTGTTTGTAGCCGATCTCTCTACAGGGTAATTTGTTTGTAGCTGAACTCTCTATAAGGTGATTTGTTTGTAGCTGATCTCTCTGCAGGTTGATTTGTTTTAGCTGAACTCTCTACAGGGTGATTGCTTGTAGCTGAACTCCTTACATTGTGTCTAGTTTCTAGCTGATGTCTCTACAGGGTGATTTTTTGTAGCTGAACTCTCTACAGGGTGATTTGTTTCTAGCTTATCTCTCTACAGGTAGATTTGTGTTGATTTGTTCATTGCTGATCGCTCTAAAGGTTGATTAGTTGTAGCTGAACACTCTGCAAAGTGTTTTGTTTGTAGCTGATCTCTCTAAAGGGTAATTTGTTTGTAGCTGAACTCTCTCCACAGTGACTTGTGTGTAGCTGAATTCTGTGTAACTGAATTCTCTAGAGAGTGACTTAATTGTAGCTGAATTCTCTACAGGGTGCATGACTTGTTTATAGCTGAACTTCCTTCAGTGTGACTTGTAATGTTCTGAATCTCTATAGTGATATATTTGCTTAACTCTCCACATGGTGACTTGCTTCTTGCTGAACTGTCTATAAGATTAACTGTTTGCAGCTGAACTCCCTACAGAATAACTTGTGATGTAATAAAATTCTATAATGGAGTAAATAAATTAGCCGAATGCTCTATTAGGGTGACTGTTCTATTAGAGTATCTCGATCTCGCATTTGCTACACGGAGTTGGCTTTCGAATCATAACTCAGTGGTTTGTACTCTGATTCTTCTGTACTACTGCAAGGACTTTCTATGAAGATTATTCCAGCTATACACTGATTTTCAGCTCATTGCTCTAAGCGGTTTGCCTAGTGGGCGTGAAAACTAATACTTTTTTTATTCATAAAAATCGATCGCGTAATTGTGACACAGGTTGTTTTGTGTCATATCTCCATGGTCTTTATCTCGATTCCTTTCAAACCACCAAAAGGCACTCCTACGATGGTTACTCCATCTACATAGCAATTTTCAACTCATTCCATGAAGCGGTTTACCCTGTAGGCGTGACAACAAATCGATCTTGTTTTACGCGAATAATCGGTCATAACTCCTGAACCATTCATCGGATTTGTACCAAATTTGATGCTAGGATATGCCGTTGGACTCCCTTTCTGTGTGCCAAATTTCAAGGCGATCGGAGTACGCGTTTGCCTGTTATAGCAATTTTTGCAAGTGTGCGAAAAGACGAAGAAGAAAAAAAACGAAGAAAAAAAACGAAACTTTGGCAGCTCATATCTCGGAAATGGCTGGAGCGATTTCCTTCAAATTTGGAATGTAGACTCCACTGGCTGGCGGGCAACTGTGTAGCAAATTTGGTTCCAATCAGCTAAGTGATCACCGAGATACAAAGGTGTGAAAATTATGTTTTTGTTCTTCCTGTCAATATACTCATGGGTGTGGCGCGCCGGCTTCTTGGGTCGCACTACCGTGTGTCTTGATATCATGATATATGTTCATACTGTGACATAAACCTTGGTGTTATATGATATCAAACAGTACAGTAGTACTGTTTAAGTAGGAATCCCCCGAAATGAAGTGCGCCGCCAAAAATATTGCCTTTTAAAAACTAGCTTAGAAACTTCTTACGCGACGAACATCACCTTTACGGAATAATATTAGTCCATCTAGCATCAAATGTAGTATTAAAAACAAGAGAATACTTACTGGCGGCCGGATATAGAATTTTTAAAAAATCATCAAAACTCGAAATTTCGTCTCACTGCCTCACTCACTCACTGACCACAGTTGTAAGCCTAGAACCCAAATGAAGCAGCGCACGGTCACCATTTTACGTCACAACAACAAACTTACTGGTGGGATGTGCCTTTTGGAGTTCCGATGAGTGTACACCCTGTGTACCTTGTCTTTTCTTTTATCTTCAGTCAGGCTGCTTGTCTTCTTCTTCATCCAACGAAACCATATCAAGGCATTAATTTTCCATATCAACACTTTCTTTAAGCAGTATAATAGACGCCACACTAAATTATTTAAGGCAATTAGACTATGCTACTGTATGGAGGTACCGGTACTCCATAATAGGTCACAACATCATGCCCATTCTTTATTCTACATATTATCGATCTATTGATCGAGACCACAATGACCATGCCCCTTTTACACTAGCTGTATTTGTGACCACACACCTTCAAGTTGGTAGGCTGATTCAAGCTTGGATTCGAGATTCTTTTATCTAATACTATATGAATCAAAATGACCACACCCTTTTTTGGACAAACACACATCTTTGCAGGCTGACTCAAGATACTCTAATACAGCAGTCACCCTAATACAACAGTCACATGTTTATAGAAGAAACAAGAGATGAACAATGGTAGCTATTACAGTATAGCTTAGTGGCAAATCCTACTTTGACATTGAACACAAAATGATTGTTATACCATACCAAAGTAGGGATTTCCCACTGAGCTATACTGCAATAGCTACCATTGTTCATCTCTTGTTTCACTACTTTTTATCGCTTGGATTCCTACTTCATTTTTAAATTTATAACAGTGTTTTTCTATATCATGGCAGCACTAATTTTCTTCTTTGAAAATAACCTAGTACACAGTAAATATTAGACTATAGTGACTGTGATGAATTCAATTATGTATGCACATATGTACCTATGGCAGGGATGCAGTCAGTACCATTGACAATGTCTTTTGGTCTCTTTGAATAATACTTTTCACAGAACTGAGGATCATTAGTATCAATACAGCATGTTTTATATGGAAAATAATCTGATGATTGATGTTGTAAATAATAGTCTAATGGAAAGTAGAAATCAGCTGATCCTGCTGGAATGTTGGCAGTGATATATTTTCCCTCACCATCATAGCAACATTGCTGTCCTAAATTCCTGAATAGGTTTAATACCATATTATAAAAAAATACAGTGTATATATACTGTAAGACACAATTTTCACAAATGTACATGCATTGTATGTCATGCATGCTACAGTATAAACACACACAATAACATGATTTGACTACACAAAGGTTATATCAGTCTTATAGAGCTTTGCTTTATCAAGACACATGGCAGTGTGTTATGCAGCCAAGATAGCTGGTGTGTCAAACTGCGCATACACACACTCTGTATATTGACAGGAAGAAAATGCAATTTTCACACATGCATAATGTAGCTGAATGGCCTCTTCTAAGTACTACATTATAGCTATCCGCCATGTAAGGTAGGCCACACAGTAATCTGGTTGAATTTGCACCAGCCATTTGGAAGATATGGACAATCATATAGTAGTTTTTTCTTAGTTTTGTTTCTTCCAAAGAGGAGGGGATTAGATTCTTTTCACACATTTTGCAAAAATTGCTATAAAATACAAAAGTATACTTTGATTACTTGAATTTCCGCAAAAATAAAAAGAAAATAAAGATGAATTCATGTACTAAGTGTGCTATAAATCCAATAAATTTCCATGGTGTTATGATCATTTATTTGTGTAAAATAATTTTTGTTGCAGATACAGGGTAAAACATGAAAGGGAATAACTTGAAACATTGGTGGTTAGCCATGTGCCTTTAATGGTTTGAAAAACAATGAGGTTATACAGCTTTAACAAATGTAAAATAGCTGGGTCAAGATATTCTAATAGAACAGTCGCAACAAGGTAAAAACTGCACAAAAATGTTGGAAAATTTACCAGGGTTTAAACCAGATATCTCCACACTTAACATCAAACCACTGCTATCATAGTTGTTCTCCTCATTTTATACATAAAAATTCTAGTTAAATCCACTTAATAGTAAACATTTATAATCTTATAGCTCTGCCAATGGAAAATCTAGATTTTTTAGTTTGTTCTAAAAGTCCGCAAAAATAAGTTTCCTGTTAGAGTATCATATAGTGCGATAGTGCTGTACACCTACAAAAATTTTGTCACTGGTTAATTGCCTACCAATAATTGGCAATAACCAGTTAATTGGTTGTGTGTAGTAAAATGATGTTGGCAGACATAATGTGTACTCAACAAGCCTGCTGGAAGGTTTAGGGTGGTACCAAAGTGACCGTCAACATTCTGTCTTGCAATAACAGATATTACAATCACATATTTGCACCTGCTTTGAGGTTACGTTATGATGTTAACACTTGTCAGCAGGAGTAATTTATATGGTTTACCAAGTGGGTGGGAAAAACCGGTATAAAGGTTTCTTAACCAGTTATTGGCTGACCTATACAACACCGGTTAATAACCAGTTATTTGCACACCGGTGCACAGCACTACAGTACAATAGTACTATAAGGTTTGGGTTTTTCTGGCCAAAAATATCACCCTAAAAGCAGCCTCACAATTCTTTCATGGCATCTTGGCAGTATTGGTTAGGTAAACCCAAGCCAAAAGTTCCCTCAGTATGATATATAACCTGAAGCACTTCAAAATAGTTGCTACAAATTGAAAATATATATATACTTAATGGAATTTTTCACTGGCTGACTACCTAACTGATGCCTGCAGACAAACATAACTCGATAATGGCTAAGGCTATGGGCTTGATTTTTTCATTGCTCGACGTCACTTCAGCCCACCTGGTGCCTTTAGGCTGGCATACTGCAATACACACAATGCATGCTTCAACTTTGCTGATAGCGCAAGATGTTTTATGGTAGCACTGCATGATGGCCTCCCTAGAGAATTGTCCCGAGCTTTCTGTTGTGACTGATTGATTGCAGAGGTCCTTCTTCTAGTGTTTCTTCATTTGTAACACAGCGTAACAGACTGAAACATAGCTGAAAATGAAGTGTAATGACCCGTTGAAGTGTATTTCAGTAATTGATATCTAATCAAAAACAGGCCAAGCTGTGAAAAAATGTGTGGCCCTAAAAAGGCCAGGGTGAAAAAAGATGTGAAATCCAAAGTAGCGGCCAAAACAGTGGCTGTGATGGTAGGTCAATGGCAAAAAATTTAATAACGACAATTCAGGTGAATCTGTGTTGCCTTCTCCAAGTTTCACTAGGATTCGGCACCAACTTTCCCTTAATTGTTGTTATTAAAATATATTTTTGCCATTAACTCTCTAACCGTCAGGTTTTCCACCAGAGCATACAATGGACTGAAAATGGAACTGTGTTATTCAGCCTGTAGGGATATTCACATAGTAATTATATATCAAACTGCTCCCTATGGACTAAGGAACTCAACTGAGGTGTTTTTGTTTACACAGCATAAACCACAAGATTGTTATTGAACAATAAAATCACAAAAGTACGAAAATTAGCTGTAAATATGTTCTTATCTCTGTCAAACTAGCCGAGAGTATGTAGTACTACTTCTAAAACTGTTACAAAGTGCTAACTCAAGGAGTGATTCACATCAGGTCTAGTTTCTTTGAGTATTCCACTGTTACACCCAATGCGTATACATAAAGAAATGCATGGCCACCATGCCGTGTCTTGAATAAGTAGCTTGTATCTTTTCCCATTGTTACTTTCATTCCTTCTTAATTATATATATGATTAACAATTCAAACATCTAACAGACTAAACTTCTTTCATGATGAGACATTTTCTGTGATTATGTAACACGACAAGACATTTTCTGTGATTATGTAACTCTTGCACAATAATCTGCAAGGGATCCATTTATCCCAGTAACCGGGACCCTGTGGACCTGAGGATTTCAGGGTAAATGCACTGCAATATTAAATGCATAAACAAGCTGTAGCTAAGTTGAAATTGTACTCAGTGCATAAGTTAATAGATTGATCTGCCATATAGCAGTTATAGCAGGTAAAGGGTTGACCTACCATCACAGCCACTTCTTGGCCACTACTAGAGCTGGGTGATATACCAGTATTGTTAGTAATCTGTGATATTTAAGTCATACTGGTTTTGATACCGCCTGTTTTTTTTAATACCACCATACCAACTGGGCAGTATGGCTTTCCTGGGGGCTAATCAGACATGTGACAATGTTTGTAGGCAGGTGCTGATGTAGTCAGCTAACCAAACTATGTAAACAAGTTTGTTTGTGGCAGTTTGTATCTGAGGCTTGCTGAGTTACCATGGGTATTTGGTGCTTTTGTTGAGGTAAATGGCAGTTACTTTAATACCAATAGCTTTTACATTAATACCATGATACTTTTTATGGAAGGTATACCATTTGCTATTTTTCAATACTACCCAGCACTAGCCACTACCTTGGTTTCACATCTTTTTTCACTCTGGCTTGAGGCTGCATATTTTTTCACAGCTTGGCTGTTTTAGCAAAGATATCACTTCTTTTATATTTGTATACCCTCAAAAAATATGCAACCCCCAAAAAGCTAGGAGGCCAGCTTTGGAGTTTCTTTTACTTGTCTTTTTTTAGAAAGAAGGAAGACATAGAGAATCTGTGTCAACACTGTATGATATCCTCAACAACAGAACATCTCTTAACTTTTATGATTACTATCGCTGTAATACTTCCTGCACCAGAGCCCATGAACTGTCTATTGTACCTTTACTATCTTCTATCAACAGTCACCGTTATTCTTTTTTTGTGAATACTGTATTTTTGTGGAACACTGTATCATTTGATACACTCATTATTAAATCTGTAAATTATTTTCGTCGCTCCATTTATCATCTTTTTTGTACGTAGCTTTTTAAGTCTCTGTGTGTGTTTTGCTCATTGTAACTATTGTTTCTTTTCTTTGTAGTGTACTTTTGTGTTGTTATTCTTTGTCCTTGTAGTGTTATTTTTGTAATGTATATGTTTAGGGAAGCACCCTTGTACAGGCTATGCCTTTTGGTGCCACCCTGTCATTTTGACAAATTAGATAAATAATAATAATAATAATGGAATCCTTTTGTATTTTACTTAAATACAAAAATGCATTTGAAATAAATAAAACTGTGTTATTACCCCTACAGGTTGGCTGGCTTGTAGCAGAAATCCCTGTGCCTCCAGTACAAGGCAATTTGTTTGTAGCTGAATTTTCTTACAGACTGACTTCCAATGTAGATAGACTCTCTGTAGGGTGAATTTTGTTGGAGCTAAACTCTAGTAACAAGATGACTTGGTTGTAAACTCTCTGCAGGGTGATTTGTTGTACATGAACTCTCTACATGGTGATGTCTGTTGTGGCACAAGGTGATTATTTGTTGCTGAATTCTCTACAGGGTTTGTTTAAAGTTGAACTCTCAACAGGATGACTTTTGTAGCTGAACTCTCTACAGGTGACTTGTTTCCAGCTGATCTCTCTACAGGGTAGTTTTTGTAGCTGAATACTCCACATGGTGGTTTATTTGTAGCTTAGCTCTCTACAGGGTGACTTTTTTGTAGCTGAACTCTCTACTGGGTGACTTGATTTTAGCTGAAATCTCTACGGGGTGACCTTTTTAAGCTAAACTCTACAGGTGACTTTTTTTCTGGCTGATCTCTCTGCAGGGTGGCTTGTCTGTAGCTGATCTCACTACAGGGTGGCTTTTGTAGCTGAATACACCACAGGGTACAGGGTGACTTTTTTTTGTAGCTGAACTCTCTACTGGGTGACTTGTTGCATAGCTGAACTCTCTACACAGTGACTTGTTACGCAGTTGAATGCCCTAATAGAGTAACTTACTAATGATGCAAATGCTTTAATAGGGTGACTGTACTATTAGAGTATATACTTCAGTCGTGCACTTGACACGCATAATAGAATTTTGTATTTTAACTCAGTGGCTTTTACTTCGACCCTTCTATTACTACTGCAAGAATATCCTATGATAATTATTCCATCTACATGCTGGTTTTTAACTCACTCTTCTTAGCGGTTTGCCTGGAAAGCGTGAAAACTATAGTCTGTTCGCTTTCACCTGAACCCTCATTTCTTGTTAATAATTCTTGTTACAAGGACCAGCTGCTCAAACATTTAGTAACACTGTGAAGCCCTTCAAACACTGGAACCTTTTATCAAAGAAGTACATTGATACAGGCAAGAACAAGTGAGTTACGAGGCTTTAAACATATCCCATACATTTAGTATGGACCATTCAGACACACAAACATGTTTATAACATGAAAACATGCTTGTTGCAGTACAAAACCATTGGGAGTAAACACATCAGTGTGCGAAATAAATTTTCAGACATGTCCTGTTGTACTGTCAGGGCATTGTAAAATTGGAGTGGACATCAAGCAATTTGACTGGACATTTTAACTTTTATTGTTTATCCTTTCCTGTATTTCTACCACTTGGATGTTTGTTTCAAACATTGGGGTCCCCAATGTACTGTAGAGCTGATTACTTATCAACCACTGACTGATATCGATAGCACAGCATTTTAAAGGGTAGCTACTGGCCACATGAAAGGGTTTCTATGGAATCAATTGGGCCTTTGTAGGAAAGGAGTCATAAGGACTTCAGTCAGGGCCTTCTACTTGCCTTGGAATGATATAGCTATATGGTCAAACTTTGCTTATGCTGTCATGGCTTAGAATATATAGTGGCTCTATCCCTAATATGAACAGATGCACTGATGCCTAGCTAAAAAATTGGTTGTGCAGGTGATAATGAATACCACAAGTAAAAGTACTATTGGCAATCAGGTTATATAAATACATTTTACTACTGCAGTACAGGTGACTGATACAAGTAGGCTGGTATGGGTAGTTGGAAAATGGTCAGTGTCATAGAGATTAAACTGGCATGTCCCAACATAATCTCACAGGCCAGGTCCTTTTTAAACCCTCAACACTTGGTATAAGTGCCTGCGCCTTATACTAAAAGGCGTAAGATTGTGGATTTGGCCTGCTAAGCTAAGCTGCATGGGGCATACAAGCTAATCTCTACAATTATATAACTCTGTATTAGAGCATGTGTACAGATACTGCCTTTGACATTCTGTGGAGTGCTGGTCTAGTCCTTCACATGTGCACTTACAAATGAATAAGCATGATGACAAGATTGATTCCTGGGTCTGGAAGTGAAGATTACTGTGACAACAATGTTATATAAATGTTAAAGTGCTTTTTAAAAATGTCCGTGTCCATGTCCGCATCTGTGTCTGTGTCCGATCGTATCTACCCTTTCCAACTACCTGGCTGGCACAACATAGTAAACTGTTAACCTCAGAGGTTAACTTGGGAATGCCTTTGTGGTCAGTATGTACCAAAAACACATAACTTAATTACATGTCAATACCATCATGTCTGGCTGGCCTCCCTCCATTATTTTGCACACTGCACATGCTCACCACTTGGATATTACTAGATTTGGTGGGGGCTCAGGTGAACATATAATTGTGACACAGGTTGGATTTTGTGACATGTCTCCACGGTCTCTATCTCAATTCCTTTCAACCCACAAAAAGGCACTCCTACAATGATTACTGCATGTACATAGCAATTTTCAGTCCATTCCTTCAAGGGGTTTACCCTGTGGGTGTGACAGAAGTTTGATCTTAATTTATGCAAATGATTGGTCATCACTCTGTGATTCTTTATTGGATTCCTACCTAACCTGGTACAGAGATTTGCTTTAATGAGCCCTTCAAGTGTGCCAAATTTTAACTTGATCGGAGTATGTGTTTGTATTTTATGGCAGTGTGAAAAGAAGAAATAAAAGAAAAAAAACCGAAACTTTGGCCACTTGTATCTCGGAAATGGCTGAGACTATTTTCTTCCTATTTTGTACATGACTCCCCTACCTGGCGAGCACTTCTGTAGCAATTTTGGTTTCAATTGGATAAGAGATCACAGAGCTACATATGCGTGAAAATCATAATTATTTTCTTTCTTCCTGTAAGCCTGGCAGCATTCTTTTCATAATAATGTGGTATGCATGAGTTCACTAGTCATAACGATGTTACAAAAAGGAAACAAACAAGCATTTAAATAAAAAGTATTGAAATAAGGGAGGTCGCTGAAGATATACTAGTGGACATTCAATCCTTAATTCAGTCATGGGATAGATTGAAGTAAGGATATAATGTCCACTAGTATATCTTCAGGTATAGGCAACCTTCCTTGTTTCATTACCTTTATTTCTTTGATCCCTAATCAAATCTAGAATACTAAATTGCTTTCCTTACACTTGCTACAATAATAACAAGTATAAGGTAAATAGGGATATATAGCAGGAATATTCATTTTTTTGCATTACAGTAATTTGCTGCAATAATATACCAACTCAAGTTTGTTTAAATACTTTTTATTGGTGTACTATATTCTAGTTGATCCCTACTCTGGTTTAAAATTCCTAATTTTACCTATACTTGTTTCTATTCTTTTTGTAGAACCGGTGATCAATCTACGTGACTTATTTGTTTCATAAAGATGATTTGATGTAGCTATGGGAAGTCAATCAAAGAAGATGCCATCAATTTTTTTTTGTACAACATACACTGTAATTTTGCATATACTGTAGATTGGTATACTGATATTCTACAACAACTGATTAATTCATTTATACATCTCATATGGTTTAAGACAAGTGTACAGGAAATAAATAAGCAACCTAGATGCAGGGGTACCAAGCTTTAAAGCAGCTGGAGCCCTGGCAAGGCAAACACATGCACACATAAAAGGAACAAAATACAGACATACATCAATTATTATGTTAAATTAATTAGATTTGACATATCCCACAGATCTGAGCAGCAAGCTATGAACATTCTATCAGTATGAGCAGGATATTGCAATTCTGACAGCTTTATCAAACAATAGCTTAATGGTAACTTGCATGCACGAGATAGGTCAGTGTCGCAGGTGTGTGTCCTGAGCAACCAATCTCAATTGTAACAAGCTGGGCATACATGGCAGTTCATCGGTGTTCACAGAATAGTACAAAGAACTTACAGTAAAGCAGTGCGAAATGGTACCAACTAATCAGGACATCTCTGTTCTACTTTGCTAAGAACGAGTTTTTATTATTCACCCCAGTGTTGTCTGTAGCAGTTAGTTGAACTCAGACACATGAGACTAATCAGCACATGCCGCTAAGAGCAGGTTATTATCCAGGCACTAAGCGGTTTGCCTGGTCTGGAATAGTCGGTTGAACTCAAAGACATGAGAAACAAACAATTACAGGGGCATAGCTAGAAATATTAAATAGATGAGGCAGACCCTGCAATACTTACGAATGATGTATGCACTCTAGTGTCAGCATGTGTAGTATGTTCCAGATAGGGGGTTTGGTGGCATGTCTCCCAGGAAATTTTTTACAAGAGATCTGGAGGTCATAGGGTAATTGCAAAGAATGTATTTTATGCATGTAGCTATAACTCATACCTTGGCTCAGAAGTATAAGCATGGTATAATACAGGATGTGAAACATGTCAATCCAGGGGGTCTGGGGTATGCTCCCCTTGGAAAGTTAGACAATCTGAGATTGATTGTAGAAGCAATTTAAGTGGTTTATCAAAATAAAATTTTGCTTGATTGTTGTATTAGGATGAGTGCCCTATTAGGGTGACTGCTCTATTAGGGTATCTCAATCGTCTTTCTTGATCGGGTTTTGTAAACCTGAATAACCCACCAGGAGCTGTCTCTCAGATGGGCTCTTACAGTAAGTTAATCTAATCAGCATATAAATTTTCTTAATGCAAGCTTTCACTGCAAAATGTAGTTCTCAGTTCAGTCACCAGTAAATTTGAACTGCCTCACCTACCTACATTGTAGCTACGCCTCTGTAGTGTTCATAAAATGAACACCTTAGTACAACTTACACAAGCAGCAAAGCAGTTCGTCAATGAGAAACACAAGCAATTAAACTGTGCCAACTAATCAGCATGTGCCTGTTCTACTTTGCTAGAAACAAGTACTTATCCTCCACCTGTCGTCTGTAGCAGTCAATTGAACACAACCACACGAGAAACAAACAATTAACAGTGTTCATAGAATGAAATACCTTAGTACAAAGAACTTATTTTTATTTTCAGAAACAAATGTGACCTAATTTTTGAAAACTGTCGATATCCTCACAATTTTCAAAATGCATTTTATTTGTTCTTTGTTTTCTACAGATACAGAGGAATGGACTAGCCAAGTTTCAGCTTCCTAAGTTAAGTAGCATTGGAAATACAGCACTAGACAACCGGACGAGCAAATACTTTGATATGTACAGAAGCTATCGAGAAAAGAATCTACAGGCGCTTACACAAACCATCACAACTTACTGATACAACGACGTACAGAATTGAATCTTTGCTCATAGTGTTCGCCATGATTTTGTGCATCCACCAAGCTATAGTTTGTTCCCCAGGCACGCTTGTTTGCTCGAGAAGGAAGGCAAATTCACTGAAAAACTATCGTCGGTAAATTCTTTCGTTACCGCAACGTAAACAAACGTCTGTAACTTTGGAATCGTTTCGTGTATGGAGATGAAACAAAGATTTTTGTACTCCCTATGGATAGGCGAACACAATGATGCCCAGGTTTTATCCATTGGTGGCTTAATTCGCCCGGTGATAAAAACTTGCGTAATTTTTTATCTGGAGCTTGCGTTTTTTACCCATAGTTTTTAAATGCGTTTTATTACAAAATTACTGTTGTGCGTATATCGACGGTTTTCCAAAATTCGGTCACAAATCTTACAAACATTAAACAGATTACATACACTATATATTGATGTAAAAAAAATGATATCAAAAATTTCATGCAATCCTCCCTTTAACACTGTATGTGTAACTTGATGTGACATCCTAAAGAAATCAAAGGTATACTGTATTACTTCGAGATACACACCCTGTAGATGATCATGATAAGTGGGTGTGGCTCACAAAAAACTAGATTGTAGCAGGACTAGGTTAAAACACTTCAACGTAAACTAATTGATCCATTGCACACATGATCCAATCCAGGTCAGACTCAGATATTTGATTACGCGTCAGATGATCTAACCCTGTGAAAGGGATCAGTGGACAGCTCACTGTGTCTGAGCACTAAATCTACAAGGCAGACATTTTAGCACAAGAAACATTCAGGATACAAATTCATCCTTCTGTCAGCCTACAACATGTGCAACAGTGTAGTGCCAATTTATCAGTAAATTTAATAAAAATTAAGTGTATTTCGCCAAATTAACAACTACAAATTGCCTAAATATTACTTTGTTGTTACACATCATTTACACATGCTTTGAGGCTATGCTATGACATTATCACTTGTCAGCAGAAGTATACCAAGTGAGTGGAAAAAGGACAATACCAGTTAATAACCAGTTTTCCATACCGGTTCACAACACTACTATACAGATAACAAGCGTCAACCCTGTGCTCAGCGTACATACATAATAATATTATATGGTCAACTTATATAAAGCTAATCTCTACAATACCATGTATGACACTGAATAGGACCATTATCAACCCCACCTGCTTTATTCTCAGTACAACCTAGGAACAATACTACAGTATGCTATAAAAATTATAGCATTACAGATAGACCAGCCAACACAATACAGTGTAACAATATTAAAGAAAGATTGAGAGTTATCCATTACTTAATTTCACTGAATGTACGTACAATAGTCACATATGTGACCATCTCAGCAAAAACCTGTCTAGTTTGCACAACCTCCAAATATTTTTTTTTAAATTCTCAGCATTATCTGCATAGTCCAAGGAATGGTTCACCAAAGTTTTAGCCTTCTGAGATGAGTAGTTTTGGAGTTACAGCGCTAGAAAGTAGGAAGAACAAGGAAATCAATTTGTACAGTGACTATACTAAAAATAAACTACAGGCGCTTGCATTCGCAGCCATAACTTCAGTTTGGATTAGTCTACAAAGTTGGAATTTGGCTTACAATGTTCACCATGGATCGGCAGACCAACTAAGGTATAGTTTTAGCCTTGCATTCACCTGTGCATATAGTCCAGGCTAAAAACTTAGATTTTTAGGTCAACCCTGTCTTTCAATATAAAGTGATTTTTAAAGCTGTTCTAAGTCAATTTGTACCTGCTGAATCCAAATCTGATGAGTGCCAGTTGCTAAACCTTGAGCATTTTTCTATAAATAAAATCAAAGATGACCCTACCAATTTTTCATAGCTATACATATATATATATATATATATATATATATAGAGCAAACCATCCACATCAGTTCTTTCACAGTAGTATTTTTAGGTATAAATCAGATAGAATAGGATCTAAAATGAAGAATCAGTTTCAGTTTCCCCATTTTTGGATATGGTTGCAGCTGAGCCTGACACAATGAAGACTACCTGGAAGCTATGAAAGATGGTGAAGAACAGTATGTTGTGACTTCAGAGGAAAGGCATACACGCATCAAAGCTGATGCTGCAGATAGAATGAAAATACACGAAGCAATATCGACATGCATTGATTATTTGAAAGTGACCAGCATTCAGTCACAGGTCTTGTTGACATATTTTCTGGTAGAACTGTGACGATGCAGCAGTGAATGTTCATAATTCTGTGGAAATAGGAACTAGTCAATGGTTAGAATATGAGAGACAGTGGCCAGCTGGATTCCACAAAAAACTGACCAAAAAACGTAAACTTGGCAAGGACATGCATATTGTGGATACTGATTTCATTTATGCACTTGTCATCACAATTATGGCGTCATCAAGAGAGACTGTTTCTATAGAGACTTTATTCTCTTATGAATTGGCTCCACACCCAACAGCTCTCTTTGATGATAGTGGTGAAATGAGAAAGACTAGCAAGTTTGTGTTAAAGACCAAGCTGCAGGTAATGTGTGGAATGTGGAACAGGCAACTTCCCAAAGTTGTAATCAATCCTGTGTTTTGCTTTGGATTGTTCCTTGGCCAGCTTCACCAGCAAAAGTATCTCCCTTCATCAATGCAACAGTGACCAGTATCATGGAAAGAATAGAAACCACAACAATTTTACATGTGCTTTTTGACAGATACTACAACATGAGTACAAAGTCAGGGTGTCAGACAACACGACAGAAAGGATTAAGTCGTGTTTACAGAAGAGTTACCTCTACCCAAGCAAGCCATGGTGTTGAATGTGAGTGCCAACAAGAAGCAAGTCATTCAAATGATTGTTGATCGATTGTGTTTAGTTCAGATCCCACATGGAAAGTGTGCTGTTGTAACTGGTCCCAAGCCACATCCAGTACAAGTTGGCATAGGTAAATGGTGAACACCAATAACTCATGAAGAAGCTGATGTTATTATAGAATACCACATGATCCAAGAGGCTGCAGCTGGACATTCACCAATTAGTGTGGTATCTGATGATACAGATGTGCTCCTCTTTCTAGTTCATCACCTACATGCTCATGTCAATAGCTTGCCAAATAGCATTCAAGTGACAATGAAGGGGTATTCTAGAAGCCATGCAATTATTGATGTTAATGAGGTAGCACAACAGCATGATGCAGTAATTCCCAATCTCCTTGGAGCACACGCTTTGAGTGGATGTGACACTGTCTCCTCTTTTGCTGGTATAGGCACGGCAATGGTACTGAAAAGGCTGATGACATTCACAGATAATCTCTGTCTAGGTGACCCATCTACATCACTAGATGAGGTCACAGACTCATGTCTCAGATTTGTAGCCACACTATATGGCAAGGAACAAGGGACATCGTTAAACAGCATGCATGCAGATATTTTTAAAAGGAAAATTGTTGGCCAACGCCATATACCACCCAAGCTGAGCAACCTGCCACCCACTATGGCTGCATTCAAACTCTACTGCCAACATGCTCATTTCCAAACAGCATTGCGGAAGACTGCAGACATGTCTTCACCCCAGATTAGGACCCATTACAGTATGGTTGGGAGGTGAATGGATCAGAACTTCGACCAGTTTTTATTCCACCAGGGCAGTTAGATGCACTGGATGAGGTGTTCAAGCTCGTCAGTTGTGGTTGCAAAACTGGATGCAAAATGGCACTCTGCTCTTGTGTTAAATTCACTCTTGCCTGCTCAGAGTTTTTCAAATGTATGGGACAAGCTAGCTGCCAAAACCCAATGAAAGCAATAATACCAGACAGTGATGACAGTGGAAAATGGAGAATCTTCATAAACTAGCAAGAAATAACTGAACATGCAAACCATGGGATACCTCATCTTCTGAATTTCAGTATAATTTTTATTTGTGTTGTATTAATCATATGCATCTTACTGTGATGTAATAATTATCTTGGCTTTTGTATTACCTTTGTGAACATAGAATTGTTTAGAACACTGATGCATAATTGCAGTTTTTTTAGCACTACATTCAATTTTCTCACAATGCTCAATGTTTCACATCTGGCACTCACCAGATTTGGAATCAGCACAAAAAAGTGGTCTAGAAAAAGGTTTATCAATTACTTTATACTCTGAAACAAGGTCATCTGAGGTATAGCCTGGACTAATGGGGTATGAAGGCGGTTTTTTTTTTGTTTTTTGTTTTAAACAGCAATAACTTTGTTTACGTGTACTGCTCTGTAAACAAACTCACGTGACATGCAAACCATTGGGGCTACAGAAATGAAACAAAGATTTTCGAACTCCCCATCAGTAAGATGGTGTATAGTTTAATCAATTTGAATCTTCCTTCTTCAAGTACTGGCCAGATAAAAACTTGCATATTTTTTCTTGTAGCATGTGTAATTTTACGAATTATTTTAAAGTTTCGATTTTCTCAATACTCATGCTTGTGCAAACTAGACGGGTTTTCGCTGAGACGGTCACATATTGTAAGTTATCATACATACGTACTGTACACAGTCATACATTACAAGCTATACACTGTATGTAACAACAGACATTTAACCAGAACATAACTACATTAGAATCTTATAGCATACTGTATGTATACGATGTATAGACTAGCGTTACGTGAGTAGTTAGCAACAAGTTTATAGTTGTTTGCGAGTGAATCTTCGGTTTGTTTTGAGACATGAACAGGCAGCACTGTTATACGACAGAATCTTAGCACATACTCCACTAACACTGTTACCATCCACAAATTGAATAGCTCATTACATCTACATTTGCACTGCTATTGTAGTCATTATTACTCAGTGTTAACAATATTACAGTGCTTAGTTTGATTGCTATAGTAACTATAAGCCATGTTTTCTACAATAGATTTGTCTTGACCAGCAGTCACACACCCAGTGCTGCAAAGGTATGGTAAGTACTGATATGTCTACAGAAGCTGCATACACATGAAACACAAACAAGTCTTATAAGAACGGCAGCTCTGTGACAAACTATTTCTTGATGCCCCTTTGAGCACAGTAAACAGAGTCTTTTATCATAGAAATTTGGTTTTGCTACCTTTTAGCTAAACAATGCTTGCACAGTAGCTACAAATAGTAAGTCGCCACTTATGGACTAGTCACTAAATAACAGACCACACGGCGTAGTATCAATGATTTGACAGTAGTACAAACTTGCAAATTTGGTCCAATAATAAGACTTTTCCCTTACTGACTATAGGCTAAAATCTCATAAGTGTATTCTAATGCTTTTGTGCATTTTAATACTCAAATGGAATACCCTAAAAACTACCTGCAGTGAAGTAATAGTTGGAGTACATTACATAGTACTAACCTCCAAGTAAGAAAACATCGTTGTTTCCACCAATAATAGTGCTTTCCCTCATAGGAGTCAAGGAGTCAAGTGCCTGGTTTAACGCGCAGGCGGCCCAGCGCATTTGAATTGGTTGCTATGAGCTACAAACCGGCCCTTACTAGTTACTGGGCACACAAACAGGTTTTACGAGTGGTAACTAACGAGTTACTGTTTGTCAGGAACTGAAAAGGGATGGCGTTATATGGAAAACTCTTTTTCAATAACGAAGGCACGGAAGAAAAAATCCCTTTTTATTTTTCCTATTTTACTATCGTCTAACACAATCCCGGTGAGCATTTGTGTGTGTGCTAAGTAGTTTCGCTGTACATTAATTAATTTAATTAATTAATTATTTATGACATCACTTATTATTATTATTACTTGATTACTAGGACCGCGTCACATACAACCAAGTACATACACCAACGTTGCAACCTACCTATTGGGCAAGTATAAACAGTGCCATAGGAAACACTCAGAGCAGTGTGCGTGTACCTGTGGAAATGATACATATGCATACGTACACAGACAAGGGAGCATCAGAAAACCACAATACTAAAACACAACCTACACAAAAAACCAAGTTACATTAGCTATATTGAAAGTAACTATATATTGTAGGTGTGATGTGTCTCTGAAGATGACTCAGCAGTGAAGTGAGGCTATGCAGCATAAGAGATATGGTGAAAGCACAATTTGCAATTGATCCCAATCAAGCCAATATGGCACAACAGACTCTGTTGTAACTAGAGGCCAATGGTGATGTACCTGTATATCAGCGGTGTGGCATTGGCACAGTGATCACAGTCTATAATATTATGCATACAGCCATGCACAACATACAGGAGATAGTTATACATTGTTGTATATGCAGCACTGCATCGGCTTCTTGTTTAGCTATTACAGACTCACAGTAGACTAGTAGTTAAGCCGAGTGGAAAATAATTCCAGCCGCCAGCAAGCCAGATGAAGGTGCCAGTATAATGAAAATAATTCCAGCCGCTAGCAAGCCAGATGAAGGATGAAGATGTAGACCTATAATACAACTACCGGTACAAGTATTACATTACTCATTACCTTGCTGTTCCAGCTGGTTGTTTATAAGCGCATCAGCTGGTATCCCAACTGGTCATCAGCTGGTCCTTCACTGCATGACGCCTGGAGCGCATATCCTGCACACAAAATACACAATTACAAACATTTAAACATACTTGTAATGTTGTTGCTTACCAGTAAAGTGGCGTCTGGCCTGACCGCGGACATTTATTAATCTTCTCGTTCGAGCAATCTGTATTTAAACAAAGGCGTGGTGCCGGGCATTATATAGAATTACAAGTACGGTAAAGTCATCAGCAGGAACAGGCTTACTTATTATACGGTTGTGCCTTCATTCACAGGCGAATCTATCCCCGCTTAGTTCATGTCTCTAGGCCTCGTAGTTTTCTCAAACATTATTTATTATTTATTTATTCATTCATTATTAATGACATAATTTTAACCGCATTTCATATTATTCTTACTACTTGGTTGTATAATTATTATTATTATTACTTGGTTATGTAATTATTGTTTTTCAGTACACACAAAAGAGGTACTGAAAGCCACTGACAAGTACTGCCAGTGACTCTACTACAATTAATTACAGTAAATAATTACTTATAACAGTACTGCATATATTGGTGATGGTGACGCTGTTGAACAGTGGCAGCAGGGACAGAGGTAATGGAAGGTATGAACGTTTGTATCATTGAATTGCCGCATGAAATGATCCCACATGTAGTTGTACAGTTTGTGTTTAATAATGTTTGTGGACAGAGATAGGTCTATTTTTGGTAATGAGTTCCAGAGACATGGTAAACGATAAAAGTAAAAGTTCTGAGCAGTGTTGGAGGAACATCTATGATGAACCATTTTTCAGATGCACCAAATCGTGTATTAGAGGTACTAAACTGGACATATTCAGTAATGTTGAAATGTGATGACTGTTGCTTGTAGGACTTGATGAAGAACATAATATTATTCATTTCATATACATACATTAGTGGCAATAGATGTAGAGTGACCAGGCGTGACCTATATGATGATTGGTTGTCATTCAAAATCCACTTTGTAACTTGGCTCTGTATTCTTTCTAACATATTGATATTTTTAATTAGATAAGGTCTCCACACTTGTGAACAATATAAGATTTGTGAATGAACAAGTGAGATATAAAACTTTTTTCTAGTCTCAACTGGTCCATTACCTGAAAAACTTCTACGAATTAATCCAAGAATTTTGTTCCAGTAACGCCAAAAGATCTTATTTTGTGTAGTAACTTGGTATGAGTAACAGAGTCGAAGGCTTTCTTGAAGTCTAGATAAATGACATCTGATACCTTGTTTGTTCTTTTCTCTTCCAGTAGTTCATTGATGAATAATAACAACTGCTGTAGGGTAGATCTACCAGGTAGAAAGCCAAACTGATGAGAGGTAAACGAGTTGGATAAAAACTTGATCGATCTATTAAAGATGATCTTTTCCAAAATCTTTGAAATGATACATAATAGTGATATAGGACGGTATTTGGATATAGTAGCACGGTCCCACACTTGAAGATTGGAATGACACAATGTGTATGCCATTCAGATGGTAAATAGTTATTTGTAATGGTTAACTGAAAAAGATAACTGATGGGTTGACAGAGGGCATCTGCACAATATTTTAATACTTTAGGGCTGATGCCATCAGGTCCCATTGCTTTATTTGGATCTAGGGAGACTAGAGCTTCGTGAACATCTTCAGCCGTGATTACTATGTCACCTAAGGAAGTACCAGAAGTTTCATTGGTGGTAGTCAGGGAATTATTGGTCAAGTCTTTATCATTAAAAACAGAGTAGAAATAGCTGTTAAACAATCTGGCTTTGTCCTAGTCACAGGTGGTGGTGTCTGTACCTAAATGCATCTGAGGTGGTAAGCAGTCCCTTTTTGAAAAAGAGGATATGTATTTATAGATGAGACTATTATTGCCACTAGCATAGTTGCTGATTAAGTTGGATTCATAGTCACTCTTAGCTTCTACAATCAATGCTTGGAGATTATCTTCTTCTGCTTGTAACTTTAGCTTTAGATTATAACTGGGATTCTTTTTGTACTTTCTTCTTAAAGAATGAATACAGTTCAGACGATGTTTTATGGTTGGTGTAAACCATTTGGGATGCTGCTTCTTCTTGACCAAAAACTGTGGGACAAAAGCTTGAATAGCAGTCTGTAGAATATGTTTTAATGTAGCCCAAACTTCTTCAACGTCACTTAGATGATAGTATTCGTGAAAATTGTGATTCATCATAGAGTAATACATACCATCCCAGTCAGCTCTTGAGTAATTGTAAGCAACATAGGAGGCTTTCTGTTCCACAGTGTGAGATGATGTTGGAACACTGAAATTAATTATAAAGTGATCAGATGAGAGGCCTTGAGGGTGAGCATCAGATACTGTTGGCTGGTTGATGACAAAATTTGCTAAAACAACATCCAGGATGTTGCCATTAATGTGGGTTGGTTTATCAACCAGCTGTTCCAAGTTTAATTCAAACATCTTGTCACAGAATTGAGAGGAAAAGTCAGAGTGACCTTGGTAGTTTTCCCAATCGACATCAGGTAAGTTAACATCTCCTAGTATTAGCAGATGATCATGACAAGATAGACTTGATAAATATTCCAGTAGGGTTTCATGATGTGATTGGTTAGCATCAGGAGGGACATATAATAAACAAATGGTGATCTCCTTGTTATTACATAAAACTGACACAACAATGGCTTCCAGACTGCTATGTTTACCAATCAACTTAGAGATAATATCAAGACACACGGTAGTGTGTCATGCGGCCCAAGAAGCCGGCGCGTAACACCCATGAGTATATTGACAGGAAGAAAGAAAACGCAATTTTCGCACCTCCGTAGCTCTGTGCTTCCTTGATGAAACAAGACGATTTTTGCTGTGGACATGCCCTCCAACTTCAGCACTCCACGTTCCAAATTTGAGCAAAATCGCTTCACGCGTTCCCAAGATATGCGACTTCAAAAATTGGCTTAGTTTCTTGGTTTTTTTCTTCTTATTTTTCTTCCTCTTGTTGCACACTTACAAAAACTGCTATAAAACGCGAATGCCATATCCGATTTCCTTGAAATTTGGCACACAGAAGGGGGGTATAAAGGCGCATCTCGGTACCAACTTTGGCTGGAATACGATAAAAAGGCAAAGAGTTATGAGCGATTATTCACGAAAAGTAACACCAATATGTTGTCACGCCTACAGGGTAAACCGTGTATGGGAAGAAGCTGAAAATCGGTGGGTGAATAGGTTAACTATTGAACCTCAAACCTTTTGTGGTTTGAAAGAAATCGAGCTAAAAACCAGGAAGATACAACAAAAAAACCAACAGTGTGTAACAATTATGCAATCGAGATTAGCTAATAGAAAAAACGACTGCTTGCCATGCCTACCAGATAAACCGCTTGGGGTAATGCTTTGAAAATCGTTGTACAGATGGAGTAATCATCTTAGAAAGGCTCATCAATGGTGTAGAAAAATCAGACTTAAAGCCACGGAGTTATAACACGAAATCCAACTTGGTGCAACAAGTGCGAGACCAAGATACTCTAATAGAGCAGTCATCCTAATAGAGCAGTCACCCTGAAGAGAATTCAAGGGATCAGCTAGAAACAAGAAACCTGCATAGAGATCATCTACACACAAGTCACCCTGTAGAGAGATCAGCTAGATGAAGTAACCTTGTATGGAGTTCATGCAACTATGGAAAGAGATAGTTCAGCTAGAAGAAATCACCTTGTAGAGTTCAGCTACAAAGAAACCACCATGTAGATAGTTCAGCTACAAACAAATCACCCTGTAGAGAGATCAGCTAGAAGAAGTTAACTTGTAGAGAGTTCAGCTACAAAGAAACCATCATTTAGAGAGTTCAGCTTCAAACAAATCACCTGTAGACAGTTCAGCTACAAACAAATCTCCCTATAGAGAGATCAGCTAGAAGAAGTTACCTTGTAGAGAGTTCAGCTACTAACAAATCACCCTATAGAAAGATCAGCTAGAAGAAGTTACCTTGTAGAAAGTTCAGTTACAAAAAAACCACCATGTAGAGAGTTCAGCTACAAACTAGTGACCTTGTAGAGACATCAGCTAGAAAAGTTACCTTGTAGAGAGTTCAGCTACAAAGAAACCATTCTGTAAAGAGCTCAGCTGCAAACAAATCACCTGTACAGAATTCAGCTACAAACAAATCACACTGTAGAGAGATCAGCTTGAAGAAATTAACTTGTAGATAGTTCAGCTACAAACAAATCACCCTGTAGAAAGATCAGTTAGAAGAAGTTACCTTGTAGAGAGTTCAGCTACAAAGAAACCATTTTGTAAAGAGCTCAGCTGCAAACAAATCACCTGTACAGAAATCAGCTACGAACAAATCTCCCTGTAGAGAGATCAGCTAAAAGAAGTTACCTTGTAGATAGTTCAGCTACAAACAGATCTCCCTGTAGAGAGATCAGCTAGAAGAAATTACCTTGTAGAGAGTTCAGCTGCAAAGAAATCACCCTATAGAAAATTCAGCCACAAACAAATCACCCTGTAGAAAGATCAGTTAGAAGAAGTTACCTTGTAGAGAGTTCAGCTACAAAGAAACCATTCTGTAAAGAGCTCAGCTGCAAACAAATTGCCTGTACAGAATTCAGCTACAAACAAATCACCCTGTAGAGAGATCAGCTAGAAGAAACCTTGTAGATCGTTCAGCTACAAACAATTCACCCTGTAGAGAGAGCATCTAGAAGAAGTCACCTTGTAGAGTGTTCAGTTACAAAGAAACCACCATGGAGATTTCTGTAATCGATATATGTATTATATATATATAATTTGTACATTTACTGATAAAATATTTAAAGTACATCTACTTCATCTTTTCTTCTTCCTGTGGTAAAGAAAAAAACATAAGTTAAAAAAGTCCCAAAGCTGGCCATAGGCCGGCTTTGGGGTATACAAACACAAAAAGAAATGAAATCTAATCCAAAACAGCCAAGCTGTAAAAAAAGTGTGCGGCCCTCAGAAAGGCTATGATGAAAAAAGATGTGAAATCCAAGGTGGCAGCCAAGAAATGGCTGTGATGGTAGGTTAATGGCAAAAATTTTAATAATGACAATTCAGGTGAATTTTGTGCCAAGACCAAGCGGCACAAAAAGTCACCTGAATTGTCGTTATTAAAATTTTTACCATTAACCTACCATCACAGCCATTTCTTGGCCGCCACCTTGGATTTCACATCTTTTTTCACCATAGCCTTTCTGAGGGCCGCACACTTTTTTTACAGCTTGGCTGTTTTGGATTAGATTATCCTTTACTGCAAGCATAACCCCTCCTCCTCTGGAGTGATAATCATTTCTAAAAATATTATAACCTGTGGGTAAAATTTCACTATCCAGAATGTATGGCTTTAGCCAAGTCTCAGTTATAGCTACAATCTGGAAATCATAACAATATACATAGCTCTGAAAGTGGTTTAGTTTATTTATCAGACTACGTGCATTCCATAAGCAAAAGGATGACTGGTTGAAATTAGATGAACTGTGACAATGGTACTGACTCTAGGCTAGGGAAATGCCCTTGTACAGGCTCTGCCTTTTGGTGTCACCCTGACAAATCAGATAAATAATAATCAGATAAATAATAATAATAATAATAGTCAGTTGTTGTTAGTACCATTAGAGGTACTGTGATCACTACTAGGTGGATAGGTGTCAGAATACTGTACATGATGCTCATTATGTGTTTCATCACTGATAACAGTGGCAAAAAGTTTACCAGCTAGAAAAACGCTGTTTCCTTTTAATTATTCTAATTGCCTTTCTATTTTGGCCCTTTTGTATGAGTTACCGTCGTTCGTTTAGCAGTAATGATCCAATTTTTCTGGCCTGGAGAGGTAAATAAGGTTTCACAGTGATACCCTTAGGACATTGCTTTTTGTTGTAAAGTAAGTTGGAAACATAGCCCGCAGAATTAAACTTTACTAGGATAGGTCTAAGTCTTGCAGAATCGCTAGAGTACTTTCCCAGATGCACAATATCACGGATGACACTGCTTGGATTGTTAGAAGGAACAATAGCAGAGCATACATCAAAGACTTTACAGAAGTCTTGCTTAAGTCACTAAAATCTTGTGGTGCCTGTGTTACATTCGGGGATACCATATATCACAGCATTAAATTTTCTTGTCCTCTCCTGTTGGTATTGCTACATTTGTTGATTTACTGATTGACCATTCTGACAATTCATCATGATGAAGCGGAGAACTTTGATCATCCATAGCCATCGGCTGCTCTTGGTTCTGAGGACCGCTAAGTAAACTGGTAATTGTAGTCTGCATTGCAGTTTGAAGATCACCGATTGCTTTGGAAATTGTATCAGTTACAGTTGATAAAATGTCGTTTAAACCAAGGTTTGAACCGGAGTGATCGTCATTTTTCTTATTGATCAAGTTAAAAACTTCGCCTTCGCAGTATGAGCAAAAGAAATGGAGACACTCAGCTTCGCCAAGTAGTACCAGAGCTTACCCAGTAATTCCGCAGCACACATTGCAGTACCATAATTCGCAGCATTCACACTGTACAAGGCCCCTTCCAGAGACTTTACACTGACTTCAAGTGTTCGGTTCCACTGTTGCATTAATGACTTCCGCTTGGGACACTTTTGAACAACATTCTTTAGTATCAGAGGCAGCACTTCTCCCTTATACAACACCATTCTCGTGCGATGTAGGCTTGTCGTATGGCGGCTTTCGGTATTCTTACCCTTGTAGTACTTAGGCATGACTGGCCGAAACAATCCTGGAAGGAGGTCGGAACACAAACTGGTGTTTAAAGAGTAGCTGGACGACTCCATGAGAACGAAAGACAACTACTTTCAGTAGAAGTTACGAGGAGGGAAAAGAGCAAAATTTTTTTCTTGACAACTCCAACAAAACACCACAGTTTTGGGATAAGAAAGCCTGTCCTTTTCTAATCCTTCACAAATGATGTCGACTACAGAATCAAGTGTCTTGGTTAGTAACACTGAAAGATTTATGTTAGGCCTGTTTGGAGACACTCCAATGACAATCAGTTCCCGCAGGGACAATCTCTCTTTAACAATTTCAAAGGTACTAAGTGTGGCAGTGGCTGTGAGTGCTATTATATTCATGTTGCCAGGTATAATACTGCAAAGTTCACCAAGAGAAGCATATGCAGTCCTGAAGTCATCTCCCCTGAATAAAGTTGAGTAAATATGAAACGATTTGACAATTACAACCATGCATACCATGTTTTAATGCAATGTGCCTCATCAACAACTATTCCTACCAAATTCTCTTTGTACTTTGTTGTTCTCAGCATATGTTGATAGTGCGGATTACAAATAATGTTTTCTGGGCTTATGTACAGTAGTTGCATTTCTCCATTAACCACCCTCCTCCATGCTGTTGTATCCTTCTGACTCTCACCAACATACTCAGCTCGTATACCAGCTGCTGGCCTGCTGCTCTGTCATGATAACATTCAATGGGCTTATGCATACAATTATGCTGCCAGTTTTTCCTATGATCAGGAAAATAGCAGAAATCCGATAGTAACCACTGTACCTCTCATCTTATCAAATATTGAAGGCAGCATGGTGTATATAAGGGATTTACCATATCCAGTTGGCAGTGAAACGAATATGTCGTGACCGTATGGCACGCCATCAGTAACAAAAATTATCCTACAACATTGATCGTTAGCGGTGCAATATAGCATCGACTCGATGTAATATAACACCGAGTTGATGTAATATAACATGAGTTGAGATGCAATATAGCATCGACTTGGTGTAATATGGCACCGAGTGAATCAATTTTTTTTGTAAGTAAGTGAATTATCACATCACTCATTTCATTATTATTATTATTCAGAGATTATTATTAATGCTTTACAATAGATCTACAAGTGTAGCTCTACTGATGGTCTGCCAACAACCTGTGATGGCAGATGGTCCCCAGTATTAGTTAGATCTGGAAACGACTCAAATGTTGGCTCTTAATTTCTCCATGTCCGTCCTCTGAACACAACGAAACGAATCGACACACTGAATGCAAACCAAGTCTATCAGCTGTCCTTACAAAGCTGCTGATTTCATCAAAAAATGATTCCCATCCTCAAAACAAATGATCTTGCGATCTACTGCTTATTATTGTTATATTTTATTACTGTGAAAGACCTTAAAACAGAGTATAAGAGCACACTATAGCTATAAATTAAGTAAAGATTTAAAATGTTCTACACTTGATGAATTAATTACAGATTCCAGAAGATTGTTCCATTGTTGAATTGCTGAAGGAAAAAAGGAGCAGTGGTAGGAGTTGACTCTGGTGGGAGGTAATAAAAATCTCAGTTGGTGCCCTCTTGTATTATGAATAGATGGTTGGGGGAAAAGGATATCATCTGTGTTTATTTCTACTAAATTGTTAACAATCTTGTACAAATATATCAATTTTGATTCATTTCTTCTCTCTGCTAAAGTCTTAAAATCAATTATTCTCTCCAACATTTCTGTAACGCTAACATAAGGTGAGTAATTAATAGATATAAACCTCACTGGTCGTCTTTGGACAGCTTCTACTAAGTCAACATTCCTTTGAGTATATGGAGACCACATGGCAGAGGCTGCTTGTACTAGCCATAGCAACACATTGTGTATACTGTATAATGCACAATGACAAACCAGCTACAAAGGTCCTCGCAACAATGGGAAGGGGCAATAATTGAAATAGACCTCTTTCAGTAAAATGACTCACGTGATTCACTACTTAGTTTAAAAAAAATTACTCTGTGCTATATTACATCAACTCAATGTTATATTACATCGCAGCTCGGTGTTATATTACATCGATTTGGTGTTATATTACATCGCAGCTCGGTCTATATTACATCGAGTCGATGCTATATTACATCGCTGACAATTGATGTTGTAGGATTATTTTTGTTACTGAAGGTGTGCCATATGACCAGAAAAAAAACTTGAGATGGCTTCGATTTGTTTCTCTTTTAAATGTATCTTAATTTGGTCCGATGTCTGTTTTAAAGCCTCGTTAAAGTTCATCACTTCCAGTTTGGAGAAGCCAACTAGCTCTGTCAAAGACAAACAAACAAACCGGCTAGAATGTCACAGATATTTGCAATGTCACCATTGGCAATGCTATACGCCATTCGCACCTCTTTTGCGGCCAAAGTTATCCAATTAGCGTCCCCAGCACCTGGGGACGGCTCAGAAGTAAACTGCTATTGGAGTTGCACCAGACCCTTTTCCCCCACCCAATATACAGAAAAAAGCGGTCTGGCCACTCAAGACTATATCAACACACACGATAGTGTGTCGTGCGGCCCAAGAAGCCGGCGCACCACACCGTGAGTATATTAACAGGAAGAAAGATAATGCAATTTTCACACCTCTGTAGCTCTGTGATCCTTTATCCGATTGGAACCAAATTGCTACAGACGTGCCGGCCAGTTCTGGGAGTCTACATACCAAATTTGAAGAAAATTGGTCCAGCCATTTCCGAGATACGAGCGAACAAAATTTCGTTTTAATTTCTTCATTTTTTTCTAATTATTCTTCTTCATCTTCATTTCGCACACTTCGCAAAATCTGCCATAAAACACAAATGCGTACTCCAATCGGGCTGAAATTTGGCACACTTGAAGGGCTCATTAAGGTGGATCTCAGTACCAACTGTGATAGGAATCCGATGAATATTCACGGAATTATGACCAATTATTTTTGTAAAATAAGGTCGAAGGTCTGTCATGCCTACAGGGTAAATCCCTTGGAGGAATCAGTTGAAAATTGATACGTAGATGGAGTAACCATCGTAGGAGTGCCTTTTTGTGGTTTGAAAGGAATCGAGATAAAGACCATGGAGATATGACACAAAACCCAACCTGTGTCAAAATTACGCGATCGATTTTTATGAATAAAAAAACTATTAGTTTTCACGCCTACCAGGTAAACCGCTCAGAGCAATGAGTTGAAAATCAGTATGTAGCTGGAATAATCATCATAGAAAGTACTTGCAGTAGGACAGAAGAATCGGATTACAAACCACTGAGTTATGATTCGAAAGGCAACTACGTGTAGCAAATGCGAGATCGAGATACTCTAATAGAACAGTCACCCTAATAGAGCATTCAGCTACCATTTATAACTTACTCCATTATAGAATTATATTACATTGCAAGATATTCTGTACAGAATTCAGCTACAAACAGTTAATCTGATAGACAATTCAGCTACATGCAAGTCACCCTGTAGAGAGTTCATCTAGAAACAAGTCACCCTGTAGAGAAATCATCTAGAAGAAGTCACCTTGTAGAGAGTTCAGCTACAAAGAAACCATCATGTAGAGAGTTCAGCTGCAAACAAATCACCCTGTAGAGAGTTCAGCTACGAACAGATCACCCTGTAGAGAGTTCAGCTACAAACAAATCACCCTGTAGAGAGTTCAGTTACAAAGAAACCACCATGTAGAGAGTTCAGCTGCAATCAAATCACCCTGTAGAGAGATCAGCTAGAAGAAATCACCTTGTAGAGAGTTCAACTACAAACAAACCATCATGTAAAGAGAAGAGCTGCAAAAAAATCAATCACTCTGTAGAGAGTTCAGCTAGAAGAAGTCACCTTGTAGAGAGTTCAGCTGCAAATAAATCACCCTGTAGAGAATTCAGCTACAAACAAATCACCCTGTAGAACGATCAGCTAGAAGCAGTTACCTTGTAGAGAGTTCAGCTACACAGAAACCACCATGTAGAATTCAGCTGCAAACAAATCACTTGTAGAGAGTTCAGCTAGAAACAAATCACCCTGTAGAGAGATCAGCTAGAAATAAGTCACCCTGTAGAGAGTTCAGCTAGAAGAAGTCACATTGTAGAGAGTTCAGCTACAAAGAAACTACCATGTAGAGAGTTCAGCTGCAAACAAATCAACCTGTAGAGAACTCAGCTACAAACAAATATGCCCTGTAAAAAGATTAGCTAGAAGAAGTTACCATGTAGAAAGTTCTGCTACAAAGAAACCACCATGTAGAGAGTTCAGCTGCAAACTAATCACCCAGTAGAAAGTTCAGCTATGAACAGATCACCCTGTAGAGAACTTAGTTAGAAACTAGTCATACTGTAGAGAGATCAGCTAGAAGTATCACCTTGTAGAGAGCTCAGCTACGAACAAATCACCTGTAGAGAGTTCAGCTACAAACAAATCACCCTGTAGAGAGATCAGCTAGAAGAAATCACCTTGTAAAGAATTCAGCTATAAAGAAACCACCATGTAGAGAGTTCAGATGCAAACAAATCACCCTGTAGAGAGGTCAGCTAGAAACAAGTCATCCTGTAGAGAGATCAGCTAGAAACAAGTCACCCTGTACAGAGTTCAGCAAGAAGAAGCCACATCGTAGAGAGTTCAGCTACAAAGAAACTACCATGTAGAGAGTTCAGCTGCAAACAAATCACCCTGTAGAGAACTCAGCTACAAACAAATCACCCTGTAGAAAGATCAGCTAGAAGAAGTTACCTTGTCGGGAGTTCAGCTACAAACAAATCACCCAGTAGAGAGTTGCAAACAAGTTATCTGTAGGGAATAATTAACATGTAATAAATGTATTATTATATATATAATTTGTACATTTACTGATAAAATCAGAATTAGTTAAAGTATTTAAAAACTTCTTCATCTTTCTCTTCTTCCTGTGGTAAAAAAAAGATAAGTTAAAAAAGCCCCAAAGCCGGTATGGCCGGCTTTGGGGTATACAAATACAAAAAGAAGTAAAATCTAATCCAAAACAGCCAAGCTGTAAAAAAAGAGTGCGGCCCTCAAAAAGGCTATGGTGAAAAAAGATGTGAAATCCAAGGTGGCAGCCAAGAAATGGCTGTGATGGTAGGTTAATGGTAAAAATTTTAATAACGACAATTCAGGTGAATTTTGTGCCAAGACCAAGCGGCACCAAATTCACCTGAATTGTCGTTATTAAAATTTTTACCATTAACCTACCATCACAGCCATTTCTTGGCCGCCACCTTGGATTTCACATCTTTTTTCACCATAGCCTTTCTGAGGGCCGCATTCTTTTTTTACAGCTTGGCTGTTTTGGATTAAATTTGCTACATCTAGTTGCCTTTCGAATCATAACTCAGTAGTTGGTAATCTGATTCTTCTGTACTACTGCAAGGACTTTCTATGATGATTATTCCAGCTACATACCGATTTTCAGCTCATTGCACTAAGCGGTTCGCCTGATAGACACGAAAACTAATAGTTTTTTTATTCATAAAAATCGATCGCGTAATTTTGACACAGGTTGGGTTTTGTGTCATATCTCCATGGTCTTTATCCCAATTCCTTTCAAACCACAAAAAGGCACTCCTACGATGGTTGCTCCATCTACATAGCAATTGTCAACTGATTCCTCCAAGGAGTTTTTACCCTGTAGGCGTGACAGACCTTCGACCTTATTTTACGAAAATAATCGGTCATAACTCCATGAATGTTCATCGGATTCCTACCAAAGTTGGTACTGAGATCCGCCTTAATGAGCCCTTTACGTGTGCCAAATTTCAGCCCAATCCGAGCACGCATTCGTGTTTTATGGCAGATTTTGCTAAGTGTGCGAAATGAAGAAGAAAACAAAGAAATTAAAACGAAATTTAGTTCGCTAGTATCTCGGAAATGGCTGGAGCAAGTTTCTTCCAATTTGGTATGTAGACTCCCCTAACTAGCCAGCACGTCTTTAGCAAATTTGGTTCCAATCAGATTAGGGATCACAGAGCTACATAGGTGTGAAAATTGCATTTTCTTTCTTCCTGTTAATATACTCATGGTGTGGCGCGCTGGCTTCTTGGGCCACACGACACAGTACCGTGTGTCTTGATAAATGTTACTAGTTCATCTCGACACAAGGATTAAAAGTCCACTAGTATATCTGCAAGTTAGACTAAAGGTGGACCGATACCAGTGGTATCGGATCAGTATCGGTATCGGTGTTACAAGGTACAGACACCACCAGTAGACACTCACCACTTTTATTAAACCATCTCTACCTAAGTTTCCAGGAGCAAATAATTTAGTTGGGCTAGCAAAGTAGCAAAAAAGCCTACAATTGCTCCGTGTGTATTCCAATATGTTAGAGCAAGTGAATCCTTTGTAATTAAATGACAGTGCAGTTGTTTCTCAAAGAATCAGTTTATGACTACTTGGCTTGCTTTTTCATGAAAAGGTTTGGTTGCAAGGCTGTAACAAACATTGTAGAATTATTGGCCGCCCACACAATTAATTACCTAATCAATAAACTTACTACCTCAAATAGAGAAATTAGTAATCCACAATGATATTTATCATGTTTAGACAATGAATATTTTGAAACTTGAATGAACTGAGATCAATCAAACTGAACAATTACCATGATATTTTAATAGCTATCTATGCATCACAACAGTAAAATTTCTATAATAATCTTTAGTATCAGTATCAGAATCGGTATCAGTAGATAATTTCAGTACAACTACTAGTATCAGAACTATTGGTAAAAAGTGTTATCGGTTCATCTCTAGTATAGATACACTCTTTTGTTTCACTACTTGTAATTTCTTTGATCCCAAATCCAACTTAATTCTTATAATCAAATCTAGGTATACCAATTTTGTTGAAGAGTGAGTGTGCAATAATAGGCTACATTTACTGGGTTGAAATATATCATTATTTTAATGTATGATACCATTTAAGTTCAAAGGGGAAAAGCGTGCTTTATTTTCCTTTGTTTGGCAATGTAGCACAGTTTATGTGAACCATAAAACACAATCCACAGAAACTGGTAAGTCAAATTCTCAGAAAATGGGAATGACCAATGGAAAATGAATGATAAAGGTGATTATGTCAAGACAGGTTGAATTTTACAGTGCAGTACTTCTTATCAGTATTGTTGGATCATTCTGCTAAAAATGATCAAAACACTCTAATAGAGCAGTCACCTCTATTACAACACCTCTATATAGTAGGGCAGTCAAGAACAATTTAACAGGAGCTGCATTGAAAGCCTGTGAATTGAATCAATTGATGGACTACTATACGTAAACTGTATATACAGTTAAATCATTGCCAAGGACTTAACTACAACATTATTATTGTAGGATTGCAGTTGTCATGGTGACTGTAGTTATTTAATTATTTGTAATTAGTCTAGTCATGAACCACGATAGTGGGTTCATAATAGGGATCTCCCATGTCTTTTGCAAAATTCTAATAGAACACACACCTAAAAAAATAGCTAGAAAAGCATCCTTCAACTCAAAACAACACTCCAGTGGTTCTTTGCAATGAGTATAGGTCCACTAGTAAGTATCAAGTGAAAAGGAAACAGTATGTGTATTTCAAAATTTGCTTATTTGTTCATCATGAACCACAGTAGTGGTTCATAAGAGATCTCCTATGATCTTTGCCAAAATCCTAATTGAACACACACCTACAGTAAACACCATCTTAGGAAGTTTTCCCAACCATAAAAGAAGGCTTAGAAGTTAATTTGGAAGAAGTTTGGGTCCAGTGAAAAATATGAAGTCAAAAGGAATGAATAAAAGCACTTTTCAAAATTTCTAAAATATGCCATTTTGTTCATCTTCTTATCATGAACCACAATAGTGGGTTCATAATAGGGATCGCCCATGTTTTTTTTTTTATTGTTGCAAAAACTCTAATAGAACGCACACCTAAAAACCACCTTGGAAAGCATCCTCCAACTCAAAACCATCCTCTGGTGGTTAATTGCAATGAGTATTGGTCCACTATTGCAGTTTTCCACATGCCTCAAACTACACTGTAGTTACATAAAAACATTAAATATGAAGGGTTTCACCTTCATTTAAAACTTTTTGCGCTGCTAGACTGGTTTTATGGGCTTCTCAAAAAGTATCGATAGGCATTCAAAATTTTGAATGATTGCCCGTGACTATAACGTAACCTTAATCACGTGAGCTTTGTATATGGCCTAATGCAAATTTTAATGCTGAAGTGAACAAACCTTATTGGAAGTCGATCGGAACAACCGCCATCACGTTATGGATCATTTTATAAAGGTATGTAAAGGTTTTGCGTATTTAATGAAATGTCGATTACATGGTGGCATCATGCTTTTAGTACAAAGGGGAAAGCCCTAGGTACCATTGTAGCGTTTATTACATTGCAAGTAGAATGAAGTAATTAGCTTCGCCAAAGGAGGTATGCCTTGAAAGTTATAGCACTTTGTTTACAGCGATGTGCACTTGCCTATATATAGGCTTAAGCGCGTTAAGGTTTAAGGTGGTGTTTAAGTGAGTGTTCTATTAGGATGATGTCAAAAAAAAACATAGGCAACTTTATTTTGAACCACTACCATGGTCCACAATTTGTCAATGATGCATACTTATTATAAATATTTTGTCTACCACTTACATCACTCTCTTTAAATAGCAAACAGTAGCATTAACATTTTCATGACATTTTCTGCTTGTTGATGAACATGTAGGATCAGAGATAAAATCAGGATCAAATCTAACAGCCTCCATAGTACATGGACAAGTCTCAAGATAACTGCTGTTCACATTTTCAATACTTCCTGCAAACCATAAATTACAGTACTCCAGTAGTGCAGTTTCTCCAGTAATTTGACCAAATAGTCTTTGAGCAAATGACAAAATTGAAGAAGTATACATAATGTTGAGATTCTTTGTGTGCTTGACTAAAACTAAGACTGATATGTCAAACTGAAATATTCTTGGTCTATTAATTCTTTGTACAAATGTAACATTTCCATTGTCATAATCAGTGTATCTAATGCTAAACTGGTGTCTACTTCCACGCTTTAGCCATCGTCTACCCAATAGAAAAAACCAATTTTCAACTGTAAAGGCTATAGTACCATTTTCTTTAAATTGATCCTTTTTTACTTGTTCAGAGTTCCATCTAGCCATATAAAGCCTGTCATTATCAATCAGAGCAAATTCTAGTTCTCTATCATCATCATCATATATATGTACATCTGGTGTCTTAAAAATACAGCTGGAACTGAAACATAATAAATCAAAGTGGATGATTGTATTAAAATAATGGTAAATCTTCATGCGTGACCTTACTATACAAAGACGACCTTGGGACACGATATAAATGTAGTTCATTAAAAAATGTTTATAAGCTTGTAGTAACTTGGTGAACTAACTGACCATACAGTTACATTGTATTCACATAAGCAAAGTAATACTCTTAAGCTAATCCACACAAAAACAGCCAAGCTGTGAAAAATGGTGCAGCCTTAAAAAGCCTGGGTGAAAAAAGTTGTGAAATCAAAGGTGGCGGCCAAGAAATGGCTGCAATGATGTTAATGTTAATAAATTTTAACAATGCACACAGCCATTATTAATTTTTTTAGCATTAACACCATTGCAACTATTTCTTGGCCGCCATCTTTGATTTCATAACTTTTTTCACCCAGGCTTTTAAGGCGCACCATTTCTTCAAAGCTTGGCTGTTTTTGTGTGGATTTTACTTCTTTATGTACGTTATAAGGCCCCAAAACCAGCCTATCGCTGCCTTTGAGGTTTGATTTTACTCACATTTTTTCTTTTCTATGTACACACCATGATGATTATTGAAGACAGGCTTATAAATGTGTTTTATTGCATGATTTAATTCAATGTTTGATAATATTATAGTAATACTCTAATAGAGTGCACATTTTTTGAGGACTTCTAATAGAGCATACGGGTCATTCCATACCAAATCAACAAAAAAAAATCTGGACCCCTTTCGATTTTCGTGAAATTTGGCACAAACATGGACCCTTTCAAGAAATTTTCTCACACCAAAATGTGGCTCATTTCATTGGTCTCCTTTTAAGTTATAACCGCTCAAAGTTTCTGCTGAAAATTTTATTTTGCTTACACATCTTCAATAAAATGGCCATAACTTTGCTTGCGATTGACATAGAAACTTCTGGTTTAGATAATTGAAATCCTTATTAAATTCCCGTTCAGGTAATATATAATGTTTTATAATTGCTCAAAGGAAAAGGTCAAACCACAAAAATGTAGCTTTTTCCTTTGATCTTAATTTTCAAAAATACATATTCTTTAATTAAATTTATTTTTGGTTTACATGTTGCTCTAATACCCATCATTCATCACTGTGAGTTTAAAGTTGGGACCAATAGTAGATTATGAGTTATAAGTGTTAATGTGTAGCCTTGTAATCACTCTTGTTTGTGTGGTTCAAGTATGCAAAGATGCAATACCAATTGCAAGTAACTTTATATAATACTATGTCACAATCATTTTATACATTGTTGGTTTGTAAGTAAAGTTAATTTGTTTACGTTTTGTAAGAAAATCCAGTAAAAGCTTATACTTAAATACATATACTCAAGTAATTTACCCCTTATCAAGTTTGTATATATTGTGTCTGATTATGACGCCAAGTCTATTATATAGTAGTGAAATGTTGAACTTGATGACATTTTCACTAGCTACAGTAACTGCTACTGTTAGCATTTAATGCTAATTTTTGATATGCAAGTACATATTTTGATACACAAAATTAATGTACGTAGCTATAGTGGAAACTGTCTAAGACAGTCAAGGCCAGTTTTTTTGGCCTTAATATGCAGACGGCTATTTATATAGTTTTATGTGCATAAATGTCTTACTAGAACAATTTAAAGTTGGCCTTAAATAGAAAGGTGGCCTTTCATTAGAGGTGGCCGCTAAGACAAGTTCCACTGTAATTTGAAACACTTACATAATGTTATGTCTTTGTTCTTAACATAGGCATGAATGTTTCAAATATAATCTACTAGGGCTTTTCTGACGAGTAGTAATGAATGAATGATGCAGTTCTAACAGCCTTTTCAACTTACACCTTCAAAAATTCAATTGTGTACTGATATCAATGCATCAGATTTCATTGCATGTCAAAGTTACATGTGAATGATTGTAGAGACTGTCATGCAATATGCACCACTTTCAGTCTCAACCTTTACTATAACACTCTGATTTAACTTTGAAGTTAATTGCCTTGACCCTTTCTTTAATCGATTATTGATGTATTTCACTTAAAGCTATAGATATGGATCAGTGGGCAATTGCTGTAGTGAATCTTTCTACAATGTAATTTCTATGGAACATTTCTAGAATCAAATTATGAGCTACATTGCTATATTTAAGTAGTTTCATCATGATACAGTTGATGTATGGAGCCAGTTACCTTAGGGACAAATTTTTTGGGCTAGGTAGCTGCTTAATACATTTGCATAAGTGTATAGTATCAATTTGAAATTGGTCCTTATGGAGTGGTGGCCTTTCTATACAGGTGGCCACTTTCCACTCTATTCCATCAAATGTTTGATGAGCAAGACAATGCATAGTGGTTTTAGAAGTGTACATTTTTCCAGCAAAAGCATTGTTTATAGGTACAGACATACAAAGGTGGCCTTTAAGTGGTCAGTAGTAGGCTTGCCATTTCAAAGTATAATTCAAAAGTGATATACAGTGTAACATATCTTAGCGGCTACCTTAAAGGCCATCTTTTTATAAGGGAAACTTAAAATAGGATATTTCTACTCTAATGCAACTATATGAAGCAGTTACCTAGGTATTATGACCAAGAAGCTTTGGATATCACTAAGACATGGCATTTCAATTCAACTGTTCCACATTACATGTACATATGTATGAGTAACTGTGTCGTTTGCATCCATTATACACATGTATAAGATTGGAAACTATCATCATAATCTGTGGCTGAATATTATTATTACTATTATACATTAAAATTGAAAGAATAGATTGGAATATCATTAGTTGTACAGTAAATCCCCTATAAATATAGCTACTGTACCTCTATAATAGGACCACCTTGTTATAGTAGCCACCTCTATTTTATAGGACACTGAACTTACAGCAAAAATATAATCAGTGATTCCTTTATTAGGCCGCCTTATTATTGCTCCAGCTTTCTTAGCTTTAAAAGTGGTCTGTTAGTATGGTTTCAGTGTAGTGAGCCCTTGTCAATACAAACCCTAACTATTTTAATGCATAAAATGATTTGCGACATACTAATATAAGGTTATTCGCAATTGGTATTGGAAATTACACTGTAAAAATACCATACAAACAGCAGTGATTACAAGGTTACACATTAACACTTATAACTCATGATTCACTATTGGTCCCAACTTTAAACTCACAGTGGTGAATGATGGGTATTAGAGCAACATGTAAACCAAAAATATATTTAATTAAAGAATATATATTTTTGAAAATTAAGATCAAAGGAAAAAGCTACATTTTTGTGGTTCGACCTTTTCCTTTGAGCAATTATACATCACCTGAAAGAGAATTTAATAAGGATTTCAAAAATCTAAACCAGAAGTTTTTATGTGAATCATAAGCAAAGTTATGGCCATTTTATTGAAAATGTGTAAGCAAATTAAAATTTTCAGCAGAAACTTTGAGTGATCATAACTTAAGGGGAGACCAATGAAATGAACCAAATTTCGGTGTGAGAAAGTTTCTTGATAGGGTCTATGTTTGTGCCAAATTTCATGAAAATTGAAAGGGGTCCGGATTTTTTTTTTTTTTGTTGATTTGGTATGGAATGACCCATACATAGAATGCTCTAGAACAATCTAGTATATACTTCTATTGGTAGATCTATAAAATTACAAACGTTTGATTATAAGCAGAGAAATTTCATTTATAAAGCAGAAATTAAGTGAGATGATCAACCAAGGTAGCAGTGGTTCAGTGGTTAAGGATGCAGGTGTTAGGTATGGAGGTCCCTGCTTTGAACTCTGGTCAGGATTTTCTGACATTTTGTGCACACCTTTTTTACCCCCTGGTGACTGCTCTATTAGAGTATCTTGATCCCACGATATTACATTTGTTTGCCTTTTGCTTTACAATTTTTTCGCTGTAACTCTATTGCTATTTAAACTATCAAAAGGTACTGCTACTTATCTACACACCAATTTTGAAGTTATTCCGATTCTCGGTTTACCCTGTAGCCGTGACAGAAGTTTGATCTTTCTTTACATGAATAAATGTTCATAACTCCTTGGATATTCCTCAGATTCACAGCAAACTTGGTACGTGAATCCACCGTTACATGCTCTTTGTTTGTACCAAAGTTCAAGGCAATTGAATTACACGTTTGCATTTTATAGCAAATTTAAGTGTGTGAAATGAAATTGAAGACCCCATAGTCCCTGTACGGCATAAAAAAAATGAAAAAATTTAAAACGAAACTTTGAACACCCATATCTTTCAAATGGCTCTTGCGAATTTAATCAAATTTGCTGTGTGGCGTACCCTATCTGGCGGACAGCTATAGTGCAAAAATGGTGTGCTTTGGAGAAGGGGCCATAAAGCTATGCATGCGTAAAAAAGTTGTTTACTTTCTTTCTATCAATATACTCATGGTGTGGTGCGCCGGCTTTCTTGGCTGTACAACACACTACCTTGTGTCTTGATGTATTCAGGGCCTTCTAGAACATCAAAGGAGCAACCTTTTTTATTTTAGAAACCAATTGCAGTTGTATACACTGGTAAAACTCATTTATTTGTGCACTAATATTACATTGCTGAAGGCTTTTAGGAAAGGAAATCACCTTAGCATAGAACAGCAGGCTCTACCTACGTATAACACTGAGTTTTTGGTATCTAAGACACTGTAATAGCACATATTAAAATTAAATACTTTAAAATAAAGAATAGGGATTGCTGAAAATACTCATGAAACTAGAAGGGATTGCTGGAGTAAATTGACAAGGATTCTGGTTGTATCACGTAAACCCACAAATCCCCACTATGACTTATTTGGAGTGTTAGCTAAAGTTAATTTTTATAATTGAGTCACAATAGGAATTTGTGAGTTTACTTTATGCAACCACGATCCTTGTCTATTTACTCCAGCAATCCCTCCCAATTTCATAAGTTATTCTAACAACTTATATGCTTTATTTTAAAGTTTGTAGACAAATTTTACAAATGGTGATTTAAATTAACTGCATGATATCATACAGTATGGCAGTATAGGAGTACTGTATATTAGGGATTATGGAGGTTTAGGTTTTTCTGGCCAAAAATATCACCCAAAAACCAGCTCCACAATACCATCCTGGCGTCTTTATTGGTAGTATTGGTTAGGTATAACCAAGCCCAAAAGTGCCTTCATGCATGCATTGTATGCCTGCCTGATGCCTTCAGGCAACCATAACTCAATCACAGCTAAGGCTATGGGCTTGGTTTTTTTCACTGCTCCACGTCACTTCAGCCCGACAGGTGCCTTTTGGCATACTACAATACATACAATGCATGCATCATGAGCAGTGGCGGAGGAAGCAGTTGATATGAGGGGGGCCTCTGCTGAGCTGACCCAGACTTATTTCTGTAGTTTGGTAAGGTGAGACCAAAAAAAAAAAAAAAAAGGTCACAACCAACTGACAAGAGTTTTCCACCTCACCAGCTACCATTTCTAGCTGATAAACTACATAAAAATCCTTACATAGCTCGCTACACACTGACTACTTTATTAGAGTGACTGCTCTATTAGAGTATCTCGATCTTTATCACGGTTTTCAGCCCCACTCCAAGAAAGATAATTTCGGTGTGATATCATTCTGAGGGGGGGCTAAGCCCCCTAGCCCCCCCCCTTTCCGCCGCCTATGATCATGGGCTTTAAACATTGATTCACAAATCTTACTACATACTGTATGGCAAGAGCAAATAATGGGAGAAGAGAGTGTCTAACTCAGTATTAGTTCATCAAAAATCAGTCCATTAAAAAGTCCATAGTATTAATTGAACACTTATAAATTTCAAAGAAGCAGGTGTCAAAGGATGCAAAGGGGTTCTGTCATTGGCTTCTTTTAAATGAATCTAAACCAAAACAGCCAAGCTGTAAAAAGAGTGCGGCCCTCAAAAAGGCCAGAGTTAAAAAAGATGTGAAATCCAAGATGGCGGCCAAGAAATGGCTGTGATGGTAAGTAAATGGCAAAAATTTTAATTATGACAATTCAGGTGAATTTGCATTGCCTCCTCCAAGTTTCACTAGAATTTGGCACCAAATTCACCTGAATCATTGTCATTAAAATTTCTGCCATTAACCACAGCCATTTCTTGGCTGCCACACCTTGGATTTCACATATTATTTCACTCTGGCCTTTTTGGGGACCGCACTCTTTTTTTACAGCTTGGCTGTTTTGGTTTAGATATCACTTCTTTTTGTATTGCAAGTCACAAAGCCAGCCATAAACTGGCATTGATAATTCCTTTTAACTTGTTATTTTTTTCTTTACTGCAGGAATTGTGGAACAATAGAAGCAATTGTGTGTAGCTATAGTTTTTTGTCTGATTAAATATTTATATATTTAACAATGAATGATTATCACATACTGTAGGTAATACAGTGATTTCTTATATAACTAAACTATAACTGAAACTCTCATTGTTTGTAGCTGAACTCGTTTCAGGGTGACTTGCTTCTAGCTGAACTCTCTACATGGTGATTTGTTTCCAACACATATTTCTACAGGGTGATTTTGTTTGTAGCTGATTCTCTATAGGATAACTTGTTCCTAGCTGATATCTCTACAGGTGACTTGTTTCAAGCTGATCTTTCTACAGGGTGATTTGTTTTAACTCTCTACATGGTAACTTCTTCTAGTTGATCTCTCTAAAGGGTGATTTGTTTGTAGCTGAACTCTCTACAATTTGATTTGTTTGCAGCTGAACTCTCTACTAGGTGATCCTTTTAGCTGCATGATCTCTCTATAGGATGACTTGTTTCTAGGCGAACTCTCTACATGATGGTTTCTTTGTAGCTGAACTCTCTACAAGGTAACTTCTTCTAGCTGATCTCTCTACAGGATGACTTGTTTGTAGCTGATCTCTGGATGACTTAATTGTTTCTAGCTGAACTCTCTATACGGTTATCTGTTTGTAATATACAGTGTGATTTGTTTGTAGCTGATCTCTCTATAGGGTAACTTGTTTGTAGCTAAACTCTCTACAGGATGGTTTCTTTGTAGGTGCATAATCTCTCTACAAGGTGACTTGTTTCTAGCTGAGCTCTCTACAGGTGATTTGTTTGTAGCTGAACTCTCTACATGGTGGTTTCTTTCTAGCTGAACTCTCTACAAGGTGACTTCTTCTAGCTGATCTCTCTACTGGGTGATTTGTTTACACCTGAACTATCTGCAGGGTAGTGCTGAGCAATAGTAAAAAATTTACTATCACGATAGTTACTCATTAAATAGTGAATACTATCCCGATAGTTTATGAAACATTTTGCTCTTAACAAAGTCTTAGTTGTATAGCTATGATTTGCAGTCATATGGAAAGTTATTTTGCATGCACAGGACATTTGTTAATTAACTGCGTGGGCGGCCGATGAATATGGATTTTTGGTATAGCTTTTACAGGCTACTCCTTTGTAAGAAAGCTGGCAATTCTAACTGTAAAACAGTATAGAAGAGTTGTTAATACCATTTTAATGTTGATCTGAGCTTATCATAACTATCACGATAGTGATATCCCTACTATCGCGATATATCGCACTATCGATACTATTGCTCAGCCCTACTGCAGGGTGATTTTTTTGCACCTGAACTCTCTACAAGGTGATGTCTTCTAGCTTATCTCTCTACTGGATGACTTGTTTCTAGCTGATCTCTCTACAGGGTGACTTGTTTCTAGCTGAACTCTCTACAGTGTGATCTGTTAAGTTCGTACATGAGCACTCTCTATTTTTTCTAGCTGATCTCTTTATACTAACGTGTTTGTATAGCTGAACTCTTTACCGGGTAGTTTTTTGATTGGTTGCTGAACTCTCTACATGGTGACTTGTTTGTACTACAGAGTGACTTGTTTGTAGCTGAACTCTCTACAGAGTGACTTACTTGTAGCTGAACATTGACTTATTTGTAGCTGATCTTTATAGGGTAGTTAACTTGTTTATGTAGATGAACTCTCTACTGGGTAGTTTCTTTGTAGGCAATTGCTGAATTCTCTACAGAGTGAATTGTTGTAGCTGAATTCTCTTGTTTATAGCTGAATTCTCTTCAGTGTGACTTGTAATGTCTACAGCGATATATTTGTAGCTGAACTCTCTATAGGGTGACTTGCTTGTTGCTGAATTGTCTATAATATTAACTGTTTGTAGCTGAACTCCCTACAGAATAACTTGCAATATAATTCTATAATGGAGTAAGTTATAAACATAGCTGAATGTTCTATTAGGGTGACTGTTCTATTAGAGTATCTTGATCTCACATTTGCTACACATAGTTGGCTTTCGAATCATAACTCAGTGGTTTATAATCTGATTCTTCTGTACTACTGCAAGGACTTTCTATGATGACTATTTCAGCTACACAACAATTTTCAGCTCATTGCTCTAAGCGGTTTACCTGATAGGCATGAAAACTAATAGTTTTTTTTCATAAAAATCAATCGCGTAATTGTGACCTTGATTGTGACACAGGTTGGATTTTGTGTCATATCGCGATGGCCTTTATCTGGATTCATTTCAAACCACAAAAAGGCACTCCTACGATATTTATTTCATCTACATAGCAATTTTCAGCTCATTCCATCAAGGGGTTTACCTGTGGGCGTGACAGACCTTCGACCTTATTTTACGTGAATAATCGGTCATAACTCTGTGAATCTTCATCTAATTCCTACCAAACGTGGTACTGAGATCCGCTGTAATGAACCCTTTAGGTGTGCCAAATTTCAGCCTAACTGGAGCACGCGTTCGTGTTTTATGGTGGATTTTGTAAAGTGTGTGAAAAGAAGAAAAAACAAAGAAAAAAAATGAGACTTTGGCTGCTCGTATCTCGGAAATGTCTGGAGTGATTTCTTCAAATTTGGTATGTAGACTCTCCTACCTGGTTGGCACTTCTGTAGCTAATTTGGTTCCAATCGGATAAGGGATTACAGAGCTACATAGGTGTAAAAATTGTGTTTTCTTTCTTCCTGTTAATATACTCACGGTGTGGAACGCTGGCTTCTTGGGCTGATATAGGTAAAATGTGGGGGCTTTGTAAAACACGAAATACGAAATAGTGGAATAACGGAATAAGCAAAACTTACCTTCTGCAGATTATGAAGAATACTCTTTAGTAATTATGCTTTGTTTACCTTGTAACGCCTTTACATGGCACACCCCCAGCAATGCATAGGCAAGCATTAAATAGGATGAGCACACAATGAGTCATCCTAGAACAATTTACCTTCGGTAAACTTACTTAGCTTTTTGCAGCTTATGCAAATAGTTATATAGCAATTAAACTTTAGCTACCTTGCAACAGCTCTGCTGTAGCACCCTATGGCTATGGATAAACAGCAGCTGGACGATAGGATGAGCATACAACCAATCCTCTTAGAACGATCTACCTTTGCTAAACGTACTTACCTACACTCCTTAATTGATATTGCTACAAAACTAAGGCCTAATTCTATTCTTTAGAGTAACTAGCTGGTCTTCACGTTCATCCGACCGAATTTATTAGTCACACTATTGAGTAAGTGGAGTCCAGTGGTTGTGTTTGTCTTTAAAATAGATTTCAAGATGCTTCAGGTTTGAACCAAGGAGTGTAGATAAGTTTAGCAAAGGTAAATCACTCAAGGATGATTTGTAGTGTACTCGTCCTATTTAATGCTCGCCCAGCTGCTGTTTATCCATCACCATACGGGCATGCCATGTAAAGCTGTTACAAGGTAAATAATTACTAGGGGTCATTCCGTACCAAATCAACCAAAAAAAATCCACACCCCTTCTGATTTTTTTGAAAATTGGCACCCATGTTGGGTCCATAGAGAAACTATATCAGACAAAAATTTGGCTCATTTCGATTACTCACCTCTGAGATATGACCGGACAAATGTTGTCAACTTTTGAAACTATAATTTACATTGCATTATTTAAATTACCATAACTTTGTGTGTGTTCAACGTAGAGCCTTGCAATTTGATTTACTGAAATGCTTATTAAATTACCTTTCAGATGATATATAATTCATTAGAATTAAACGAAAGGAAAGGTCAAACCACATTAAAGAGCTAATTTTCTTTGATCTTTATTTATTCAAAAACGGATATTTCAATTAATTAAATTTTTTGTGTCCTTATAGTTGTAACATATGTCTTTATCTACTGTGAGTTTGAAGTTGGGATGAGCTTTACATCATGAGTTATGTGTGCTATATCATTATGTATCATTTAATTAACAGTCTGTGTAAAACAGAAACATTTTATATAAACAGTAAATTATTTAATTGCTAGCACTTCTGTGTGAATTACTCAGTTGAACTGTTACACTTCTTCCATGCCTTAAACTTGTCAGTAGCATACTTACTCTCTTGTTTTGTGATGGTGTATGTACAACCTGTGACAGTTCTAGGATCAACTTTTGTTAGAATATTTTTTTGAGGAACAGACAAAACATGTTGCGTCAAAGGGTAGCTAAAAGCATGAGATGGACCATGAGGGTTCAGTAAAGTTACTAATATTTTCCCGGTCTCTTCTTCTTCCACTCGAAGTACACAGCCAACCCACCAATGACCACTCTCTACCACAGTGATGAATCCATTGATTTCTTCTAATGATAACTCTGTTGTTTCAGATAATGTAACCTTCTGCTCTTTCTGGGTATCAGAGTTTGAATATACTTTTGTAGATACAGTGGTTTTAGAAATAGGAATGAAACAGTGAAGTTTTTGTGTGCCTGGGATGGTTCTGGACTTCTGAAATCTACCTTGTAATAAAGTTTCTACTCTTGAGTAATCGTCAGTTGTACAATAGGAGAAAACTACATTTGAGATATTTTCAGAAGCCCATTCAAACAATTGCCTAGGTGTCATTATTTGATGATCATATGGTCGCTGAAGGCTGGCTCTTGCAGCCAGCCTTTTGACTGTGCCTCCTATACCATCACAAGGACCTTTGCCATGAGAGGTTGCAAAGAAATGCCATTCAGCATCAATCCCAAAGTCAGCTTTGTGGTGACATAAATTTAAAAAGTTTTTACGATTTTTATATTGTGCAGCTGCTCCATCAGAAAAATAAAGAATTTTTTGAGGAACAAATTTTGTCAATAAAAATTCTATAAGACATTTTTGAAATACATAAACAGCAACTGTGTCGTGGTGAAGACAGTCTGATATAATAACATAAGTTAGCTGTTGTAACTTGCCTGATTCCATGTAGTAGACCATGAAAGGGTGAACAGTTGCTTGAGAATTGTTCCAGTGAAAACCTTGGGCTTCGTCTTGTAGCACAAAAGAATAATTTTCAGAAAAATCTGCTATTACTTGGAATACACCTGCCTGTAAATAAGATTTTACTTCCATCTGAAACAAAGACTGCTGCTTGGCAACAAAAGAATGAGTTAGAAGGAGTTTTAACTGTTCGCAAAATAATTCAACAAATTCATCAGCGGTTTTAGTGATGGTTTCAAGCGTTAATCTGTCTGTTGAAACCCACTGTTTGTATTGGACATAGTCAATCATATTGTCATCAATTAATTCATATAAATGCTCCTTCAAGCCTGAAAGTCCAGGGCATGAGTTACAAGCCTGAAAGTAACAATCTGGCTGAGGTGGATTACAAATGATTTTTGCAAGACAGTGGCTGTATTCTTTAAGTGGAACCTCATCTTCAGCAGAAATTTCAGGAATCTTTCCACCAATCATCATCAGTTTAATATTTTGGTGAATGGTACAAACACATACAGCATGTGTCCCACTTGCCCCTGCCAAAACACAGTGTTTTGGACGAAGTTCAGCAAATTTTGAGAAACCTATTTTTTCCACTGGATGCTTTTCCTTAAATTGCTGATATACTTCCTTTAAATTGTTCAGAATTAATCTCTTTTGAACATGAACTCGCCTATCTCCATGTTTGATAGATACAAAATCTTTTTTACCTGGCATTATTCAACTAATTTCATCTGATTCATAAAAATCTTCTACAACAGAAATAGTTACTAGTGGTAATGTGCAGCCATGTTTTGGATTTGGAGATGACAAAATACCCTGTTCTTTAACGAGGTCTTTTACTTTACGTGCCATGTAATTGCTTACTGCAAATTCTTCTTGGATCTGTTTTCTACTCCAACTTTTGGGCAACATAGTGAGAATTCGTACTTGCTGACTTCTATCTGTGGTTTCAATAAACTTTTCTTTTAACTGCTGAATAATTTCTAAGCCATCATCAATTTTAGGCATTGTGCTATTGGAAGGCAACATAGCTTTTGCAGCAGCATCTTTAATTTTGCTTAGCTTTTGTTTTGAATAACTCTTGTGCACTAATTTCTTTTTAACAACTGGAGTTTCCCCAATAGCTTGTAAACATTCATTTAGTGATTCTAAGTTAGTTTGCTGGCTACTATAGCTACTATCTGGATCATCAAAGGAACTGTCAAGTATATTTGGCGCTACTGTTAGTTCCTTTCTACAGCTATCACAAATTTTACCTCGCAGCGTCAGAGTTGGGATCTTTTCAATCATCCATGGTTGAACTGGTCTTAGGGTTTTCTTCTTAGAGAAATGTCCCACTTTGTTAAATGGGTTACAGCATGTATTTGTCCATGTTCCTTGCTCCATGTAACTCGCAAATCAAATAATCACTTAGATAGCATGCTAACTCCAAATACTGAATATTAGAAGCTTTAAATTCTATTAATATACTACCCTGCTTATTACATCATATCTTTTTTCAAAAGGATAAGGCTGACCCACTAGTCTTTAATGCCCACTTTTAAGTTTTTGGGATTCAAAATTGTCTACAAGTGCAATTAGTAGCAAACTTATTTAAACACCTGATTGTCTGCTCATGATTATGCCCTGTGTTGGTGTTTGTTTATTTTTCAGCCAATTAACATTAAATTAATTTTATCCTGACTCCAACAATTGATCCAAATTTGCTTTATGTTAAAGTGTACAAAGGGAGCTACACAATCATGACCTATTCACAGAATCCAAAGCTTATCATCAGAGGAGGATGGAAACAATCTAGGCACTACTTGAAAATATTAACTTAATTGCACAGTTCTGTTGGCAGTATCACGTGAACCTCAATAGTCCCAATACAAAACTAGCAAATGCTAGATATTTCAGTTGTGCATCGTGTAAGGATTAAGACTACGCACTTTGTTTTCAGTAAAAGCACTTAGTTTTCAAAGTAAAACTGATGGAGCAATATTTCGTGCGTAGAGATTCTAGAACTAGCCAGGTATTTGTATTCTAAACCAGACAATGATTCCAAACTTTGTTACATCATCCACACATTTTAGTTCATCCAGAAACCTATGGTTTTGCATAATTCATTTTAATGGCGCTTAAACCACTTCCACCCTCCTCTGGGTTAACATCACATATGTAAACATTTGTTTTGGCTTGCCACTGCTATTAGCACTATATACAAAGTTAGCTAGGTTCGTTATTTCTTTGGATGAATGCATTATAGTGAAATACTGATAGGAGATGTGCAAAAGTACACAAGTAACTTATATTATAATTATGTAACTCATGAAGTAAAGCTCATCCCAACTTCAAACTCACAGTAGATAAAGACATATGTTACAGCTATAAGGACACAAAAAAATTAATTAATTGAAATATCCGTTTTTGAATAAATAAAGATCAAAGAAAATTAGCTCTTTAATGTGGTTTGACTTTCCTTTAGTTTAATTCTAATGAATTATATATCATCTGAAAGGTAATTTAATAAGCATTTCAGTAAATCAAACTGCAAGGCCATACATTAATCACACACAAAGTTATGGTAATTTAAATAATGCGATGTAAATTATAGTTTCAAAAGTTGACAACATTTGTCCGGTCATATCTCAGAGGTGAGTAATTGAAATGAGCCAAATTTTTGTCTGATATAGTTTCTCTATGGACCCAACATGGGTGCCAATTTTCAAAAAAATTGGAAGGGGTGTGGATTTTTTTTGGTTGATTTGACATGGAATGACCCCTAGAGAGTAGGTATATAACTATTTACATAATCTGCAGAAGATAAGTTTTTCTTATTCCGTTATTCCATATTCCGCATTTTACAACTGAAGTCTCTAAAATGTAGTCATACAGGACAATTAGCACTGTGGACTCAATTGGCTCATTTTTGATGGACTAATATTGAGTTGGATACCCTCTTCTACATTATTTACTGTTGCTATTGGTGATTGAGTGGATTAAATGGACGCCTTTCCATAGATATGTTGTGAATACAATAGTCCATTACTATGCAAGCTAAAGTATTCACTTGTGGTAATAAATACTAATTTATTACGGGTGGCACAACATCTGGTGTTTTTTGGGAGGCCTTAAAATGTACTGAATCTTATGGGGCTACATTTCACAGGTGCCCAAACTAGTGTTGTTTCAGTTAACTGTAACTAAAACTAAAAGTACTTTTAGTAAGGTGAATATATTTAAGTTAACTAAAACTATAACTAAATACAAATGTATATAATCACTAAAACTATAACTATAACTAAAATCAAATCTATATTATTACTAAAACTAAAACTGCTTACAATATAGCAAGTTGATCTTATTACTAAAACTGTAACTGCTTGCTAAATGTATTTGATACTACTTCTAAAACTATATACAACTTAAATATCTATATCATAATAGTTACGTACATACTATTAAATCTATAACTAATAAAAACTGTTTGACCAAAATTCACGAACTCAGTAATGTAGGTACTAGGTAGTAGTGATGTAGGTAGTAGGTAGTAGTAGTATTTTCTACAAGTGGGTGTGGTATATCTGTACGCATGTCTGTAATTATGTAATCCTCGTTGTGTAATTGTTTACTTGTATTGTGTTTACGTAGCTGATTGTGCACGTGTTGCTGTACTTCTTGAGAGTTGTAGCTTTTAATCCTTCGTGATTATATCATGATTGTGCTTGTACATCTGTGGTAATTGACAGTGTTAATTATACTACAATTCAATATTACGCGGATACTACAACTGGCGACGAGGACGGAATTCTACAATGGCAAGTGCCCCGCCACAGTTTGACACTTTCAATCCTGCAAAGGACGAGTGGAACTCATGGAGTCGCCATTTCGAACAATGGTTGCTACTCAGTCCGTTTTCCACAGGCGATGGTGCCGAGGCGAAGAAGCGAGCAGCTCTCTGCACATATGTGGGCTCGTCTACCTTCAAACTTTTGTGTTCCCTTTGTGCTCCAGATAAGCCCGAAGATACTTCTTATGCCAATTTGAAGGAGAAACTAGACAAGCAATACGGTGTCAAGAGACTAGTCTTAGCTGAACACCACAGGTTTTACACCTACAAACAAGGGAAGACGCAATCTCTCTCAGAATATGTTTCTGAACTGCGACGACTTGCTCTGAGTGTGACTGGAATCAAGCTCAGTTAACTGACAATTTGCGTGATAAATTTGTGATGGGCCTTTACAATGAGCGTCTGTTACAACAGCTTCTGAGCCAAGATCACAAGAAGTCATTAGAAGACCTGTTTCAACACACCCTTACTTTTGAGGCAGCTGAACAAGAGTTGCTCAAGCGTGCTGATTCGGGAACTACCAATTCAGTGAATGCTTTAAGCCAACGTCACAAGAAGTCCAAGCTTCCAAAAGCTCCCAGTGTTCCAGTGTTACTAAACCACCAGCAAAGCCTAAGAACTCTCCCAAACAAACTACACAACCAGGCTCATGTAACAGTTGTGGTGAGAATCATGCTCGTAGTACATGTCGTTTTCGTAATGCTAAATGTTTGAATTGTGGAAAAGTTGGTCATATTCACAAAGAGTTTGCAGATCATCTACAATAGCAGTTGTTCAATCTAACACTTCAGCAGAATCTTCAAATTCCTCACAACAGCCAACACATTCCTTACCACAATCTTCAGATTCTTCACAACAACCTACAGCAGACTCAGCAGTAGTAACACTTTCACATTCTTCAGAAGAAATTCCCCCAATGTTTCAGATACTGCTACTTCCAGAGCTGGGCAGATGACTTCGTCTTATGGTGGATTCAGCATCTCCTGTCACCTTTATCAATTCTGCCACCTGGAATGATCTGGACCAGCCACTACTAACACCTACAAACAGAGAAGTCAATGCTTTTGAAGGTCAACAGATCAAACCACTAGGCTATTTCCAGACTCTGGTAAAGTGTGAAGACCTCCCTTCCCAGTCTGCAGTTATGTCAATATTTGTGTCACATAATGGAGTAAATATTATTGGCAGAGATGGTCAAAAGCAACTCAACATAGTGATTGACCCCCAGCAGTTTGGAATTGTGTCATCAGTGAGTGTACCAGACAAATGTTTACAAGACATTCTTGACATTCATTCAGAATTGTTCAAACCAGGTCTGGGCTGTTGTACTACAACAACTGCAAAACTGATTCTAAAAGAGGATGCACAGCCAAAATACTACAAACCACGTAAGTTGCCATTTGCTCTCAAACCAATTGTTGGTGCTGAATTAGATTGACTAGGGTACTTGAGAAAGTCAACCACTCAGAGTGGGCAACCCCCATTGTTGTTGTAAAGAAACCCAGTGGCAAAGTGAGAATTTGTGGTAATTTCAATGTATCGTTAAATCCAGTGCTCAAAAGTGATGTTCACCCATTCCCACTTCCAGAAGAATTGTTTTACAAGTTGAATCAAGGCTACAAGTTTTCAAAAATCGATTTAGCAGATACTTATCTTCAAATTGAGCTTGATGCCAAGTCTCAATGTTTGGTTGTCATCAACACACATCAAGGTCTTTACCGCTATAAGCATTTACCGTTTGGCCTTAGTTGTGCTCCAGCTGTTTTTCAGAGAATTGTTGAAAGAGTGATACAAAATGTTCCTGGCACAGCTAATTACCTTGATGACATCATTGTTATCGGCAGTAAAGAGAAAGAACATCTTGCTAACCTTGAGTCAACCCTTGCAAAACTAAAAAGAATGTGGTTTCCGCCTTAGAATGGATAAATGTAAGTTCTTTCAGAATGAAATTGAGTATCTGGGCCATGTAATCGATAAAGAAGGCATACATCTTCAACCAGCCAAAATTGATGCAATAACCAACATGCCATTTCCGAAGAACCAAGCAGAGTTACGCTCACTTCTGGGCATGGTAAATTATTATGACAGATTTAGTCCTGGTTTAGCAACAAAATGTGCTGTGTTGAATGATCTGTCGCACAAGGATGCTCAGTGGTGTTGGACTCCACAATATTCACAAACTGTAACAGCTATCAAAGAAATTTTGACATCTTCCACTACATTGTCACATTATGATCCTGAGCTTCCTTTGAGTATTGCCTGTGATGCAAGCCAAGTGGGTATTGGAGCTGTGCTCTTTCATACACTTTCAGATGGTTCAGAGAAACCAATCGCATATGCTTCATGCAAACTGACTAAAGCTGAAAGGAACTGTGCTCAAAAACAGAAAGAAGCATTAGCCATCATTTATGGTGTTCAGAAATTTCGACAGTACCTACTTGGAAGAAAGTTCAATCTAATTACAGATCACAAACCTTTATTGACGATTTTCCACCCAACCAAAGGTATACCTGAAACTGCTGCCAGTCGTTTGCAAAGGTGGGCAATTATTTTATCTGCTTATGGCTATGTAGTTCAATTCAAGCTTTCAGCACAACACACCAATACTGATGGATTGTCTCGTTTACCGACGAAATCAGTACTGATGAAACTGATGATTTGGCGATAGTGTGTGCTGTGGAGCAGCAACAGTTAGATTGCCTTCCAATACAAGCTACTGACATTCACAAAGCTACCATGCAAGATCCAGTTTTATCACAAGATTTCAGTTACACCTTAAAAGTGACCGGATCTGCGAAAACCCGACATAATGGTGCATTTTTCAAATCCTTTATTATAATTTACTTAGCCAAGTGTATGCTCTTGCCAAGTTTCAGCCTTGTATGCCAACAACTTTTGGAGTTACAGCCCTACAAAGTAGCAGCAACAGAAAGATCAATTTGTACAGCAAGTATTGGGAAAATATATTACAGGTGCTTACAAAAACAACTGTAACTTACAAACGCAATGCAGTACAAGGTTGCAACTTACACCATCGTGTTCGCCATGAATAGGGGAGTCCATTACGTGGTAGGTTTTTTCTCCTACCACCTTTCTTCACTACATACAAAGACGAAATCAGTGAAGAAAAATCGATCACATACAATCGCTTCGACATGACGTAAACAAATGCCCATAACTCATGTATCCTTCAGGCTACTTCTACGAAACAAAGATTTTTGAACTCCCCTTGAGTAGGCGAATAAGATGGTATCCATGTTTTTATCATTACATCTTTTCTTCACAAAGAACAAAGCGTTTAACAATTTTACGAATTTTTTTTCATTTACGCAAATATTTTACCCATTGCAATCAATAGCCTATACCAAGAGTTTATAATATAAAGAGGGAGGGAGAGTGTCCAAAGCTGTATTACCTGGTCAAAACACACTGCGTTCAAAGATTGCATCATATCCTGAATATTTCAGTATACTTCAGTATAATTCCATACAAATTCGTCACCTGGCTTCACCTACTGAAGAGCGTTGATAGGTGTTGATTTATCAAAGGGAAGCATTCTTAGCGCTTTGCTTTAATAGAATTAACACATTTTCAGTAGTGATTTAATAACTTTTGGTGCTGATAGTCATTGCACAATCTTTGAACGCAGTGTGTTTTGACCAGGTAATACAGTGTTGGACACTCTCCCTCCCTCTTTATATTATGAACTCTTGCCTATACTGAAAATTTAGGCTTGCACCATTATGTCGGGTTTTCGCAGATCCAGTCACATTAATGGTTGGCCAAGTTCTTTACAATCTTTACCAGACACCCTCAAACCATTTTTCAATAAGAGATTTCAGATCACGATTGCAAACATGTGTTTACTTTGAGGTATTTGAGTTGTTGTTCCCAAGAATTTTCAGTCCAAAATTCTACATCTTTTACATGAAAGTCACCCAGGCATGACAAAGATGAAGTCACTAGCTCATTTACATGTTTGGTGGCCAGGCATTGATGACGAGATAGAAAATTTTGTGAAAGCCTGCAGAAGTTGTTCTCAGAATGCTAGAGACCCAGTCAGAGTACCATTACACCAATGGGAATTACCAGCTCAGCCATGGCAAAGACTTCACATAGACTTCGCTGGACCATACAAGGACAAGATGTGGCTCCTAGTTATTGATGCCTACAGTAAGTGGCCTGAAATTCACAGTATGGAATCTACAACTGCTGACACAATAATCAAACATCTCAGACAGATTTTCGCCACACATGGTTTGCCGCGTCAAATCATCTCCGACAATGGTCCACAGTTTGTTTCAACTACTTTTCAGAAGTTTTGTGAAGCTCGAGGCATTCAGCACACCAAGACTGCACCCTATAGTCCCAGATCAAATGGTGAGGCTGAAAGACTGGTACAGACTTTTAAGAATGCTATTGACAAGATAGATCCTCACACTAAGTCAGAAATTCAAGAAGCTTTGGTTGTTTCTTAGCCAAGTACAGATCAACACCTCATTCTGCTACAAATCAGACACCATCAGAAATGCTCAACAACTGTCGAATGAGAACAATTCTAGATTTGTTACACCCCTGCAACAGTGAAGCAGCTAAGTCACAGCAACGTCAGAAAGCTGATTATGATGTTCATACCCAGCCAAACAAGTTTAAAGTTGGTGATTTAGTCTGGGCACGCAATTTCAGAGAGGGGAAAAGATGGTTGCCTGGAAACATTACCCAGCAGAATGGAAATGTTCTTTACGGAGTGTTCATTAAGGACTTGAATTCAACTTGGCGTCGACATGCAAATCAGTTACGTACTAGAATTGAGTGGATTCCAGAATCTGAATCTGTTGGTGATCAAGTACAAGAAACACCACAAGAGACTGTACAGCCTTCAAAACCTCCTTTGCGTAGATCTACAAGAATCAGGCAACCACGACAACTTTGGTCACCCAGCAACACGTAAACTTAACAGGGAGGAACTGTGGTATATCTGTACGCATGTCTGTAATTATGTAATCCTCGTTGTGTAATTGTTTACTTGTATTATGTTTACGTAGCTGATTGTGCACGTGTTGCTGTACTTCTTGAGAGTTGTAGCTTTTAATCCTTTGTGATTGTATCATGATTGTGATTGTACATCTGTGGTAATTGACAGTGTTAATTATACTACAATTCAATATTACGCGGATACTACAGTGGGGAATCGACATCTGGCAAACGTAACAGACTTACTGATAGTAACTTGGAAAGGGAAGTTCTACTAAGAAAGAATAAGGAATACCTGTGACAGAGATTGCGTCAAATGCACTGTATTAAGTGTTGTATAAATCTATATTATAAAAAAATTGAAAGGTCTTGTAATACAAAGGTTTTGTATTACTAAGCTAGAAAAATGGTACAGAAATTATAACAAGAGTTTCATTCACATAAAATATAGTCACTTGGTACTTACTATTAAAGCTAAACAAGGTTTTCTTATGCACAACTAAAACTATAACTAAAAGGTTTTCAGATACATAACTAAAACTGTGTCTAAAACTAAAAGGTTTTCATATTTCTAACTATAACTAGAACTAGAACTAAAAGATTTTGATGTACATAACTAAAACTGTAACTAAAACTAAAAGGTTTTCATGTTTTTAACTGTAACTATAACTAAAACTAAAACAACAAAGAGTGAATAACCATAACTAAATCAATAACTGAAAAGAATTAAGAAAGATTACTATAACTAAAACTAAAATTATTGATGAAACTAGCTACAACTATAACTAAAACTAAAACTCCATACTAAAACAACACTAGCCCAAACCATACTGTTTATTCTAATTATAAGAATGCACTTTTATAGCAGCCACTGTACTACAGTGATGACATGAAAATAGGAAAGATACACTGCGTTGTGATTGAGAAATCAGTGAAATTGTGTCAAATGGCAGTGATACTTTAATGTTTCAAAGCCTGCAAAGCGAGGTATTTATACTTCTATAGGTGTAGAGGATCGTTAGGCAACTAAGCATGGCCACTAAACCTACTGTAATAGGTAAAATAATTGCCTAGCATTGATAGAATGACAGCGATGAAAGATCGCCTATTTTTGTCGCATAGCATTGTTCCAACTAAGTAGACTTTCTAGATGCTGAAAACAAAGTCACTAGAGTCTTCTGTCATGTTAAAGTCACTTCTTTCTGCCTTACAATACAGCGAATCTCCACAAACTGTATACCATCATTATGCTAACAACCTGAAGATTACAATTTCGTTCTCATAATAAGAATAAACGGTACAGTTTAGACTCCCGCGAAGATTCCTTACCTCACTCCCATAGGCTACAATACATTTTGAAGAACATCGGATATTGTGCAATCACAATTATTAACCACCACATTCCTTAGCCCTTAATTGAAAAAGGGCTATTTGACTATCAGTGGATGGCTGGGAAAGAAATAACAATAATAATTGCCTAGAATTATAGTAGAGTATTGGTCACATTACAGATGTTAAGTGTTTCCATAAATCATTGAAAACTTTGTGAAGGACCCAACACAATGACCAATCACACATACGTAGCGGGCTGAATTCAAAACAGATTGATCTAAGAGCTAATTGATGCAATTCAACATTATCGGAAATGACAGTTAAAACCCTTCACCTTATGAAATAGGGCTGAAATGATCATGATTATATTTAGTATTATAGTACTCTCTAGAGTAAACAATCAAGTACTCACGAATACTAATCACATATTGTCATACCCATTTGACATGTTTTGTACCAATTTACAGCTTTTAAAGTAATAACAATGATACACACACTGTATTAAAGTACTGCTGTTAGTGTCCCTGACAAAAAATTATGCCAATCAAACTCTACAGCCTTCACTGTGTTACTACATGAAGGCAAATACATCATGTGAGCTGGATCATGTGATCTTAACGAGTACTCGAGTACCAATTTTACTATCCGAGTACAATAATCCTTAATGAGCACTCATCGAGTATTAGTATTTGTTTCAGCCCTAGTGATAAACAAAAGCATGCATGTATCCAGGATTATTCAAAGGCGGTTTCCAGATCTGGTAATGAGTTGTACTACAAGGATCTGGAAGTACAGTTCACAGCCACTGACAAGTTTTGAACATTAAAATACTTGATGGTTTATGATTTCAGGGTTAATATATGCATGAGTCATAAATATTATGGTACAGTACATGGCTGGTCAGATATCCAAATACATATCCTAATCCAACAAGTGAATGTGTTATATATATGTGACCGAATCTGCAAAAAAGGGACATAATCGCACAAGCCTAAATTTACAGTATAAAGCATTGAATACATTGGGTGAAATACTTGCGTATTATTGAAAAAAATCCGTAAACTTTTTAACCCCTCTTTTTTTAGTAAAGGAAGGGACCAACAATAAATACCTGGAAATCATCTTATTCGCCTGGTCAAGAGGAGTTAGAAACTCTTTGTTTCGTTGCAGTAGCCCCAAGGATACATAAGTTATGAGCATTTGTTTACATCATGTCGAAGCGATCGTACACGGTCGATTTTTCTTCACGAATTTCACCTTTGTATGCAGTGAAGAAGGGCGAGTAAAGGAAAAACTTACCCAGTGATTAATTCCCCTGTTCATGGCGAACACGATTGTGAAAAGTTTAGCTCTGTACCTCAATCCGTTGGTAAGTTACAACCGTTTTTGTAAGCGCCTGCAATTTATTTTCCATATACTTGCTGTACATATCGATTTTTCTGTTGTTGCTACTTTGTAGGGCTGTAACTCCAAAATTTATTGGAATATGAGGCTGAAACTTTGCCAGAGGGTATACTTGGCTAAGTAGATTATAAATATTTAATAAACAGGAATTCGAAAAATATGCGATTATGTCCTGTTTTCGCAGATCCGGTCACATATGCTAAAGCATTGTCGTGAGTGCTATAGGAAAAATAAAGCACGAAGCGCATGGCTGAGATGCTAATTAAGCATGAGGCGAAGCCGAGTGCTTTATTAGCATCAAGGCCAAGAGCCAAGTGCTTTATTTTTCATGTAGCATGAGCAAGGCAATGTTTTAAATGATTTACGGAACTTTCTAGTCGTAGCTTGAAGCCATACACTAGAACTCATAATTAACACGTGTTGCACGAATTATTAGCAGCCTGGATACAGTTTAACAAAGTAACTCACGTGTAGTTCACCGTAGTTTGGCATGGTAGACCTTCATCACGTATTTTGACAGGTTTTGGTCACAACCTGCAGTCAATTCTATTGTGACACATGGTGAAATATTTCCGTGATATCTCCAGGACTTACATTAACAAACGTAACAGCAACGTTACCATCTCCCACCCATCATCGAAGTATTTAGATATGTCTATAAAGCAATCCAGTGGTAAAACTCGTATTGGCTGGAGCATAGATATACAGACAAGTACCCGGGATTGGAATAATCCGGTTTTTCGTGCCGGATCATTGTTACTGAAGTAGCAATATCTTCAAATTTATCACTAGTTCTACTCTTGTGACTACTTCCTAAAACGTTAATAATTAGTGGCTGTGTGCTACAAGTCTGGTTCCTTTGATAATGGTGGCTACGCATCAGTCAGCCGCATCGAGACACACCTACAAATCAGACCCTATTGCTAATTAACCACCCCCTTTTGCGAGGAAGGCTTACCAACAACTAAACAAACACTCCCATATATTGACATTTTACATAATCATATTGTAAATAGTGTATTCTACTATCCCACCTTTTTCGAAGGGGTAATAATGATCTGGCGAACGCATTTGTATTGGAATTAATGAACGCACATGAGATGATTCCAATCCCGGGTACTAGTCTGTATATCTATGGCTGGGGTGACTAACCACTCAGTGTGGCGAGGGCTACCAGCCTGCACCGGCTTGGGTAATTAGTTGCACTAGCATGAGCACCACGAGCTATTAGCTTGCACTAGAGCACATGGGCAACTGTGCTTAATTTCCCAAAAAGAGTGCTTTATTGCATTGCAAAGAGTGCTTTAATCCTACATTTAGAACTTTGCATGGGCGAGATCAAAGGAAAAAGTGTACTTTAAATTTCATAAAGTACACTCTCAGCCGGCCAACAGCTTCATCAATCACAAAGAGTACTTCATTGCACCGCTAAGAGTGCTTTATTCGTCCAATAAAGCACTCTCTCCTTGTGGGCAATAAAGCACAGTTGCCCAAGTGCTCTAGTGCAGGCTAATAGCCTGTGGGGCTTCACGTCAGTACGACTAATCACCCAAGCCGGTGAAGGCTGATAGCCTCGCCGTGCTGAGTGATCAACCACCCCAGCCAATACAAGTTCTACCAATGGATTGCTTAGACATACCTAAATGCTTCGATGATGGGTGGGAGAAGGTAACGTTGCTGTTACGTTTGTTAATGTAAATGGACAAGTCCTGGAGATATCACGGAAATATTTCACCATGTGACTTACAATAAAATCGATTGTGGGTTGCGAGCAAAACCTGCCAAAATATGCGATGAATGTTTACCATGCCAAACTATGGTGAAATACGCGTGAGTTACTTTGTTAAAAACTAGTCTGTGTGCATTCAGGCTGCTAATAATTTGTGCAACGCGTGTTAATTACGAGTCCTAGTGTATGGTGAAGCTACACGACTAGAAAGTTCCATAAATCATTTAAAGCATAGCCTTGCTCGTGCTATATGAAAAATAAAGTACTCGGCCACGTGCCTCATACTTTATTTTTCATATAGCACTCGCGGCTATGCTTTTTAACATATACATAAGCACCCTTTTGGCAATAAATCACTGTTTGCCCTAAAGTGTACTTTACATTTAAAGTACACTTTTCCTTTGATCTTGCCCACACAAAGTTCTATAAACTATATTACTCTCAATAGAAGTTTGAAATATTATTTCAAAAAACGTTAAGTGATTAGCCAATAGAATTAGTATTACACTTGTTAGTCAAAATCCTTGACAAACATCTGTAATACTACTTTGATTGGTTAAAATGGTATGGTGTGTTTCTGTTAGAAGACAATGTCCGACTTGATAACTAGTGTTACCACAGTGATAGATGCCCCATGGCATAGCAACAACATGGCTGCTTAGCAATGGTAGCTAAGTAACCATTGCTAAGGTAAATGTCAGTTGAAACAATAACAATGGTTGCTAGACAACGGTTACGAAGTGTGATTGGTCTTTTGAGGTGGTTATTTTTTGAGTTTCTGCTGTCTAGTAACTGTTGCTATGGTAATGTGCAATATGATGGATGGCTGTAGTATTATCAGGGATTAATAGTTTTCACATTGTAAACAGGAAGGAAATAGTGCTTGGCTTCATCTTGCACTTTTATGCTCCTTCCTGTTTACAATGAAGGATACCACAGCAATCCATCCTATTACATACTAGGGGGGTAAAATTGTAAATTTAAACAAGTAGAATAGGGATCGAAGTTGTGATTCTGAAAAAAAAACTGCGTAAACAAGAAGTAATAGGGATGGTGATTCACAATACTGCTTAATACATCAATACAAGCCAAGCAGCTTGATTTGTGTACATTGAATTTAAGATTCCTATTTCGGCTTTTTATTTGAACAGTTGACATAGGAATCTTAAATTCAATGTACACAAAACAAGCTGCTTGGCTTGTATTGATGTATCAAGTAGTATTGTGAATCACCATCCCTATTACTTCTTGTTTACACAGTTTTTTTTCCAGAATTACAACTTTGATCCCTATTCTACTTGTTTAAATTTACAACTTTTTGCCCCCCTTAGTTTCTGAAAATTTTTCATGTCCATGTACATGGACAACACAATTTTATGGCTGGTATGCACTGCATGCAGTAATATAGTACTGAAGTAATATAGTATCTAATCCAAAACAGCCAAGCTGTAAAAAAAGTGTGCGGCCCTCAGAAAGGCTATGGTGAAAAAGATGTGAAATCCAAGGTGGCGGCCAAGAAATAGCTGTGATAGTAGGTTAATGGTAAAAATTTTAATAATGACAATTCAGGTGAATTTTTGTGCCGCTTCACAAAATTTACCTGAATTGTCATTATTAAATTTTTTACCATTAACCTACCATCACAGCTATTTCTTGGCCGCCACCTTGGATTTCACATCTTTTTTTCACCATAGCCTTTCTGAGGGCCGCACACTTTTTTTACAGCTTGGCTGTTTTGGATCAGATTTCATTTCTTTTTGTATTTGTATACCCCAAAGCCGGCCTATGGCCAGCTTTGGGACTTTTTTAACCTATGTTATTTTTCTTTACTACAGGAAGAAGAAAAGATGAAGTAGATGTACTTTAAATATTTTATCAGTAAATGCACAAATTATAGATGTAATACATAATATTGATTACAGAAATCTCCATGGTGGTTTCTTTGTAACTGAACACTCTACAAGGTGACTTCTTCTAATTGCTCTCTCTACAGGGTGAATTGTTTGTAGCTGAACGATCTACAAGGTAACTTCTTCTAGCTGATCTCTCTACAGGGTGATGTGTTTGTAGCTGAATTCTGTACAGGTGATTTGTTTACAACTGAGCTCTTTACAGAATGGTTTCTTTGTAGCTGAACTCTCTAAAAGGTAACTTGTTCTAACTGATCTTTCTACAGGGCAATTTGTTTCTGGCAGAATTTTCTACATGGTGATTTCTTTGTAGCTGAACTCTCTACATGGTGGTTTCTTTGTAGCTGAACTCTCTACAAGGTAATTTCTTCTAGCTGATCTCTCTACAGGGTGATTTGTTCGTAGCTGAATTCTGTACAGGTGATTTGTTTGCAGCTGAGCTCTTTACAAATGGTTTCTTTGTAGCTCAACTCTCTCCAAGGTAACTTCTTCTAACTGATCTTTCTACAGGGTGATTTGTTTGTAGCTGAACTATCTACAAGGTAATTTCTTCTAGCTGATCTCTCTACAAGATGATTTGTTTGTAACTGAATTCTGTACAGGTGATTTGTTTGCAGCTAAGCTCTTTACAGAATGGTTTCTTTGTAGCTGAACTCTCTACAGGGTTATTTGTTTGTAGCTGAAATCCCTACAAAGTAACTTCTTCTAGCTGATCTTTCTACAGGGCGATTTGTTTGTAGCTGAGTTCTCTACAGGGTGTTTGTTTGCAGCTGAATTCTCTACATCAATGGCGGATCCAGGATGGGGTATTTGGGGCAAATGCCCCCCCACATTTGGGGCAAATGCCCCCCAGTGACCTTGTGGAGGAGCCATAGCTACTTCTCATACTATTACAACTTTATGTCAGGCCAAGATCAGCTTATATAACTCATGAAAATATGCACATTTATTACAAATTCACCTGAAACCAAAGCGAACCAAACTCAAACTAGCTATGAAATTGTCACACTGCACCTTCGTGCGTACTAAGCGCCTCTAAAAATAATTATTGTGTTGCTGTTGTTTAAGACATTCAGAGCTATTTAAACAGTTTTTAAGACTTCACAAAGGCCAAAATGGTAAACATCAACAGTGCGATACTACTAAGAGGTGTATTATTTGCTGCACAAAAATGCAGCAACTAACAACAGAATCTGACTCTCCCTAACCACCTACAACTTGGCCTGTTTGTACCCCTCCCCTTGCCAGGTCCTGGATCCGCCCCTGTACATGGTGGTTTTTTTATAGCTGAACTCTCTACAAGGTGACTTCTTCTAGCTGATCTCTCTATATGGTGGTTCGTTGTAGCTGAACTCTCTACAGTTGTAGCTGAACTCTCTACAAGGTAACTTCTTCTAGCTGATCTTTCTACAGGGTGATTGATTTTTTTTGCATCTGAACTCTTTACATGGTGGTAGCTTTGTAGCTGAACTCTCTAAAAGGTGACTTCTTCTAGCTGAACTCTCTACAGGGTGATCTTTTTGTAGCTGAACTCTTTAAAAGGTGACTTCTTCTAGCTGAACTCTCTACAGGATGATTTGTTTGCAGCTGAACTCTCTACATGATGATTTCTTTGTAGCTGAACTCTCTACAGGGTGATTTGTTTGTAGCTGAAATCCCTACAAGGTAACTTCTTCTAGCTAATCTTTCTACAGGGCGATTTATTTGTAGCTGAGTACTCTACAGGGTGATTTGTTTGCAGCTGAACTCTCTACGTGGTAGTTTCTTTGTAGCTGAACTCTCTACAAGGTAACTTCTTCTAGCTGATCTTTCTACAGGGTGATTTGTTTGTAGCTGAATTCTCTACAGGGTGATTTATTTGCAGCTGAACTCTCTACAAGGTGAATTCTTCTAGCTGAACTCTCTACAGAGTGATTGATTATTTTTGCAGCTGAACTCTCTACATGGTGGTTTCTTTGTAACTGAACTCTCTACAAGGTGATTTGTTTGTAGCTGAACTCTCTACAGGGTGATCTGTTTGTAGCTGACCTACCTATAAGGTAACTTCTTCTAGCTAATCTTTCTACAGGGCGATTTGTTTGTAGCTGAGTTCTCTACAGGGTGATTTGTTTGCAGCTGAACTCTCTACGTGGTAGTTTCTTTGTAGCTGAACTCTCTACAATGTGACTTCTTCTAGCTGAACTCTCTACAGAGTGACTTGTTTTTAGCTGATCTCTCTACAGGGTGACTTTTTTCTAGCTGAACTCTCTACAGGTGATTTGTTTGCAGCTGAACTCTCTACATGGTGGTTTCTTTGTAGCTGAACTCTCTACAAGGTAACTTCTTCTAGCTGATCTTTCTACAGGGTGATTTGTTTGTAGCTGAATTCTCTACAGGGTGATTTATTTGCAGCTGACCTCTCTACAAGGTGAATTCTTCTAGCTGAACTCTCTACAGAGTGATTGATTTTTTTTTGCAGCTGAACTCTCTACATGGTGGTTTCTTTGTAACTGAACTCTCTACAAGGTGATTTGTTTGTAGCTGAACTGTCTACAGGGTGATCTGTTCGTAGCTGACCTACCTATAAGGTAACTTCTTCTAGCTAATCTTTCTACAGGGCAATTTGTTTGTAGCTGAGTTCTCTACATGGTAGTTTCTTTGTAGCTGAACTCTCTACAATGTGACTTCTTCTAGCTGAACTTTCTACAAGGTGACTTGTTTCTAGCTGATCTCTCTACAGGGTGACTTGTTACTGGCTGAACTCTCTACAGGTGATTTGTTTGCAGCTGAACTCTCTACGTGGTGGTTTCTTTGTAACTGAACTCCCTGCAAGGTGACTTCTTCTAGCTGATCTCTCTACAGGGAGATTTGTTTGTAGCTTAACTCTCTACAGGTGATTTGTTTGCAGCTGAACTCTCTACATGATGGTTTCTTTGTAGCTGAACTCTCTACAAGGTAACTTCTTCTAACTGATCTCTCTACAGGGTGATTTGTTTGTAGCTGAACTCTCTACAAGGAAACCTCTTTTAACTGAGCTCTGTACAGGGTGAATTGTTTGTAGCTGAACTATCTACAAGGTAACTTCTTCTAGCTGATTTCTCTACGGGATGATTTGTTTGTAGCTGAACTATCTACAAGGTAACTTCTTCTAGCTGATCTCTCTACAGGGTGATTTGTTTGTAGCTGAATTCTGTATAGGTGATTTGTTTGCAGCTGAGCTCTTTACAGAATGGTTTCTTTGTAGCTGAACTCTCTACAAGGTAACTTCTTCTAGCTGATGTATCTACAGGGTCACTAGTTTGTAGCTGAATTCTCTACATGGTGGTTTCTTTGTAACTGAACTATCTACAAGGTGACATCTTCTATCCGATCTTTCAACAGGGTGATTTGTTTGTAACTGAACTCTCTACAAGAAAACTTCTTCTAACTGATGTCTGAACAGGGTGAATTGTTTGTAGCTGAACTCTCTACAGGGTGATTTGTTTGTAGCTGATCTCTATACAGGTTACTCATTTCTAACTGATCTCTTGAATTCTGTTCAGGGTGACTGCTCTATTAGGATGACTGCTCTATTAGAGTATCTCGATCTCGCACTTGCTACACCAAGTTGGATTTCGTGTTATAACTCTGTGGCTTTAAGTCTGATTCTTCTACACCATTGAAGAGCCTTTCTAAGATGATTACTCCATCTGTACAGTGAATTTCAAAGCATTACCCCAAGCGGTTTATCTGGTAGGCGTGGCAAGTATTCTTTTTTTATTAGCTAATCTCGGTTGCATAATTGTTACACACTGTTGGTTTTGTTGTTGTATCTTCCTGGTTTTAAGCTCGATTTCTTTCAAACCACAAAAGGTTTGAGGTTCAATAGTCAACCTATTCACCCACCAATTTTCAACTTCTTCCAATACGCGGTTTACCCTGTAGGCGTGACAACATATTGGTGTTATTTTTCATGTATAATCGCTCATAACTCTTTGCCTGTTTATGGTATTCCAGCCAAAGTTGGTACCGAGATGCGCCTTTATACCCCCCTTCTGTGTGACAAATTTCAAGGCAATCGGATAACGCGTTCGCGTTTTATAGCAGTTTTTGTAAGTGTGCGAAAAGAGGAAGAAAAATAAGAAGAAAAAAAAAACCAAGAAACTAAGCCAATTTTTGAAGTCGCATATCTCAGGAATGCCTGAAGCGATTTAGCTCAAATTTGGAATGTGGAGTACTGAAGTTGGAGGGAATATACACAGCAAAATTCGTCTTGTTTCATCAAGGCAGCACAGAGCTACGGAGGTGCAAAAATTGCGTTTTCTTTCTTCTTGTCAATATACTCACGGGGTTGCGCGCCGGCTTCTTGGGCAGCACGACACACTACCGTGTGTCTTGATATGAAGGCTTGCTCCATGATGCTCAAGCGTCTGTCTACTAGCTACAGGTAGAGTGTGTACTCATGATCAGTCTTATGGAATAGCTATAGACTCTGAAAAGGCCTTATCATGCATCAGGCTGTATTCATCCAACGTGTTAAATGCTTTGGTCCACAACAATAAAGGCATTGATGGCATATAGCTGGAAAACCCTACCGATCTGTAAGAAGTATCTATCTGTAGCTATTATTTAGTCTTCTCTCCCGCAGATCCTTAAGGTAACTGCTCTCAATCTTTCGATCATGTACTAAGGAGACACACCCTCTTTTTAATTGTATTTTTTATGATGGAAGTTTTTTTTGTTTAATATAAAAGATGATAGTATAAATCAATAATAAAAGAAAAGGTCTTCATGCTCAAATAGTGGGCAGAGTGCTTCTCTGCCCAATCCTGTGATGATGGAATTGTTGCCATTACAGAAGAAGGAATTAAATGAATTTAATTGAATTGAATTAAATTAATTGAATTAAAAATTAATTTAATTTAATTAAACCAACCTTCTGAATTAAATTTCCAGTAGCTTATAAGGCCTGATATTTATACTGGAAGGCGAAACTGTTTTCTTACGCAAATTCTTTACCCAAAGCCTTAGAGCTGCCCTTAATTTTTGATCGCGTACAAAGGGGACACGCCCCTTTTTTATTCGAAGGGTTATGCCATTTCTGATAGCTTATGAGGCTTTTTATGTCAATTCTTGACTGATAAACGGCTGTAGCAGCCCTTAGGATAGTTCCTGGAATGCGGTTTCAGTGACAGGCTATGGGCCACACCCCCTTCACTGATGTAGTTGAAGAACTCCAAAATATTTAGAAACAAATTTCAGTGAGTAGCATTTATGTTTATTGTTTAGTTTAATACATCTTGATGAGTTTTAGTTCCGTGTGTTGCTTAAAATGGCATTTTCAAACTGCTGTACTTTTGCTTTTATGGCTTCATGAGTGAATGTCGTCTTAAAGCCATGACTCTTGCTCTATATCTTGCAATCACCTTAGAAAGCAAAGATTTTAATACCACACAGACCTGAGTAGGAATGATTTTAAAATATGCCATACGTTTTTAGTGCTGATATCTACTTCCTGTGGGCTGTAGATGCATGAAATAAGAAGAAAAAGAAGAAAACGATGGAGATTCAGGACGATTTTGGAAATTTTTAAAAACTCCCAAAACCACTTCTCTTGTGTTTTATACTTCCAGGTCAGTCTTTACAACACCAGAGAAAGGTCTGGAAGGTTTTTGAAACACATCCAAAGCCTGGAAGGCTGCTTTTGGCGTGCGTTCTATTAGAGAGTTTTGAAAATTTTTGCCCCAATCTTTATTATGAACCACGATCATGGTTCATGATAGACTGTGTTTACTGTGCCAACTAGTGCCAAAGCCACACTGACACATCACCAGTGGCCTCTAGTTACAACAGAGTCTATTGTGCCATATTGGCTTAATTGATTGGGAGCATTTGCCAATTGTTCCTTCACCACGTCCCTTGTTGTGCATGGCCTCACTTCACTAATGAGTCATCTTCAGAGACACGTCACACCTACAATATAGCTAACTTAACTTGGTTTTTGTGTAAGTTGTGTTTTAGTATTGTGGTTTTCTGATGCAAGTTAAACTCCCTTGCCTGTGTACGTATGCATATATATCATTTCCACCAGCACACACACTGCTCTGAGTGCTGGCCATGGCACTGTTTATACTTGTCCAATGGGTAGGTTGCAACGTTGGTGTATATACTTGGTTGTATGTGACCCAGTCCTAAATAAACAAAATGAATATACAGAAACTTCAAAACTTCACAATAGTTAGCCTCGCGCTAAGGTGCTCAGCAACAAATGAAAATTCTAGCTAAAATCTACTCAACAGTAAAAGTTCATGATTTCACTGATCTAACTATGGAAAGTCTAGATTGTTCCTGAATATTCTGTGTGTGTTCTATTAGAAATCCTCAAAAAATGTGCTCTCCATTAGCAAAAGTATTCAAACAAACTCTGTAATACAGTACTATAACTTATCTGGTATAAAGACATACTTGTGCCAATCGTCATCATCATAATCATCCCGCTATGCTAACAATAATAAAACTTGTGACAACAGGCTGGAATCATATTCTAGCATTAAAGGTGCAGGATTTGCTTTGAAAAAAATCAAACAACTGCAACTTATCATGTTTTGCATGAAAAATCGCAATACTCTAATAGATTAGTCACTACAAAATCCTAATAGACAAACTTAATAGTACAATCATGTATATGTAACTAGGAAAGAATTTATTTGTTAAAAAAATATTGCAAATAAACACAGACACTATAATACAACTTTATATGTAACACTTTCACACCTCAGATCAAAGGAATTCCAAATGGTACATTTACCACGTATACCTCTTTACAGGGAAACATCTAAATGTATCCCAGAAAGTGTTTGCACTTCCAAAGAGCAAGCCACTTTCATCAAAGCAAGCATGGTCTTGATGTGGATGAGGTAGTGGTACCATCACCTTCTGCTTGTTTATACAAGCTCAGGCAAAAATCGATTGTGGGAATAAATTAATTAGTGCTCACATGATGATTACCACAAATTGAAGTGTTGCCACAAGCAGCACTCAAATGAAGGCGCTTCAATATCCTTGCCATTCTACAGGTTGGGAAATGTTACTTAAAGGTGAGAACTAGTCTTAAAGTACATTCACAAGCGTTTCAGCACATTTTTGTATGCAGACACGTCCACATTACAGATGACATGATTTAACCACTCTATAATGAAGCTTACCACTTTAGACCTTTAGCATACATTTTGGTTAGTCTTTAAACAGCATGAAAGCATTAAAACACTTGTAAATTCCCTGAAATTTTCCCTACTCTACTTTTCCGTGATATCTGTAGGACTTGTTGATTTATTATAACAATCGTATAGCTACGTTACTTGCTGCCTAACCATAATCGAATATTTCAGGCATGCATATAAAATAAATCCAGTGGTTACACTTGTATTGGCATCAAGGCTATCAGCCTGAAATGGAAGTGTTACGTATAAGCTGTAATATGAGCACTCGTGATTTGCTTGATATGTATGCCTGCAGCCTTTGGGCTGCGCCCTCGGGCTTTGGTCGTACATATCAGGCAAATCACTCATGCCCATGTTAAAACTATAAAATAGCCATGAAAAAGCAAGCACAAAATTATATGACCCCACTAATTCGGGTTCTCGGTTAACCGAAGTACAGAAATGACTGCTCTATTAGAGTAGTGATTGTTCTATTAGGGTAGTTGAAATACTGATAAATTAATTTCTTTTTCTTTATGCTATTTTAAGCTATTTGCACACAGTTTCAGAGGTACAGACTTTTCATACTTATAGACCACCCCTAGGCCTGCGTCAAATATGCCAACATAATAAAAAGCATAATAGGCTTGAGTGCTATGCCAGCACAATGTTAGGATATTAAGCAGGTATTTCAACTTAATTTCATAAAAATAGACTGATACTCCCTAATAGAGCAGTCAGTGAAAACTGTAAACAACAATAGAGCATTCAAAATGCAGCTCCCTAGATCGATACTCTCTAATAGAACAGTCACTTTGTAGTGAAATACTCTAATAGAGCATTCACTGATTAAAATGTCCCAAAATAAATGTAAGAAAAATGTTGTTAACCTAGGAGCATAATGCAAGCATAATGAGAACACTGAAAAGCATAATGGGCAAAATTTTTGGGAAATTCCTGAAAGCATTTTGGGCAAAATTTTAAGCATATTTGACTCAAAACTAACCACCCCTGGGGTTTGGATAACTGAGGTTCTACTGCAGTTTGTCTCACATCATCTTCATTGGATCTGTAGATAAGGGCAATGATTTGTGTGAAAACAAATCTCAATGCAAGGCTTTCGGGTATATGTGACCTGCTGAGCAAAAACCTGACTAGTTCGCAGTTTTATCAAACTTCTTTTCATAACTTCTTTGTTATGCAGAGGGAAAAACCAATGGGCTGTCAACATTTCAGCCTTATCTGGTGAATAGTTGTGGAGTTATAGTGATAGACTGCAGGAGGTGCAAAACAATCAATTTGTACAATGGCTACACGGAAAAAAACTTACAGACGCTCGTTTAATCGATCATAACTTACGAAGGAAACAAGCTATGGAGATGGAATTTGGCTCATTGCATTCACAATGAATTGGGGCATTCAGCAAGGTGTGGTTTTGTCCTACATATGTACAACTGTGCATTTAAGCAAAAAGGCTGTTTAACCCTTTATTATCGAATGGCTAATATATTTCCATAACGAGTGCCCTTTATAAACGGAGCCATAACTCCTTTTTCCTAGGGGCTACGAAGCTGAAATTGCTACCAAACTGCTCAGAAGGACCGGGCATTTTTAATGAAGTTTACCGTTCGGCGATAGGAAGAAGCATGGGCAAGTTATGGCACTTGGCAATATAAAATAGCATATACAAAACAATAATACCTGTTTAAAACTCCATGTTCGCCTTCTCCCTGCTACTAGGAGGCTTTAGTTGGAGTTACTCCATTCCCCACGTGATAAGGATTCTAAAAATAAATAGTGTGATGTCATCGCGTTGATTAGTAAGATGGCGGTGCCCATCTTTCAATGCCATGGCGATACGGAGAAGATACGCTTTCTTCGCTTCATAGCGCGTGAGTTGTGTGTGTGATCTGTAAGTATTCTAGCTGTGTTGGTAGAAGAGAGAGTTGGCTATCAAACGGTATATAGCTTGATGGGTTAATTAATGGGTGGGGTCCACTCGCATCGCCCACAGTTCACACAAGCCATAAAAGTTTTCACACTTGCAGTTTTGTAAAAAAAACTTCGGTAATAAAGGGTTAATCTTAGAAATGGTGACGATTACATAATATTTTATCGCAACTTAAACAAATACCCATAACTCACTTTTGCTTCCTGGCACTGAAATGAAACAAAGATATTCTTACACACCATTAACTGGCAAATGTGTTGGTCACTTATTTACCTTGATTCGAACCTTATTTTACTGTTTACTAAAGTAATTAAATTGTGCATAAAAATATTTTTGTAGTACGCATTTTTTTTACCCAATGTATTTCAATGCGGTTTTTCTCAAAAAAAGAATTATGCAAACCAGTCGGGTTTTTGCTCAGCGGGTCACATATTTAAAAGAAGCGAAATCCATGCAAAACAACCAGGCTGTATAACAAGGGTGCAGCCTTCAAAAAGCCTGGGTAAAAAAAAGTAATGGTGGTGGCCATGAAATGGCTGCAATGATGTTAATGATGATAATGGACAAAACTATTATTAAATTATATTATAATCAACATAACAGTAGCCCACCACCTTATGGAAAAACCTACAAACCACCGTAACTATCTGAGGAAGACACGAATTTGTCCAAAACTTTCTGGATACCTTTATCGTGTTACCAGCCTTCCCCATCCCAGCCTACACTAGACATTTCTCTCCCCTGTGGATGACAGAATGAGAAATATAAAAATCGAGGTCACAAAAATTTCAAACACAAACTCCTCCCAGGTTTTTCTCCCAATTAGCTTCAAACTTGCTAGTTCAACTACAGGTCCAAATCAATGTGTCATAAGGTGGTTTTCGTGTATATCATTACGTACTAACCTTGATTGCAAGACTTATCACTGTCAATGGCCATTATAAGTTTACAATACGCGTATACAGCGTCCCGGTATACACGCGTTGCCAATAGAAATCGGATGACAGTATGGTCTAACAAAAGCTTACAGTGAGATAGGATCAATCACTTTTTCATGATTTAACCAATCCCATCAGCGAATTTGATCATGTGATCTGGTGTGTACGCTATCATCTGGCAAATACATCCACCAGTATAAAAGGAGAGTTTCGTAGTGGGTGTGGCAATTCTATGAGCGATGATCATTCATATCAGGCTATTTGACTACAGAAGGAAGACTCACCGGCAATACACACTCTACACCCTGCTGTGCTGTACACTACAAGGATAGATGTCCTGAAGCCTACACCGCCGTGCGCTACACGAAGTATAGTTACTGCAACACGAAGACAAGCACGTCAGGGACTACAGACAGACCTAAAATGGAGGATTACTGGCACACCACTGCAAGGGAGAAAGGAGAGTCAAAAAAGGATAGTTTCGTAGTGGGTGTGGCAAGTTAACAAGCAATGATCACTCCAATCAGGCTGCTTGCAGGATGACACCATTGTTCGCAAGGAAGAAGTAAGATTACGTTCAACTACTCTAATAGAACATAAATTATCTTATTAGGCGACAAATCGTGGACAAGATCATGAAGTTGCTATTGCAGTCTTCAATGTGTAGGGAGAGACATTTTCACTCCTTGGTTAACTCTACAGAGAGAGCTGAAACTTCCAGGAGCTCTATTAGTTTAACTACCCTAATAGAACATACATTGCGATATCTACCCTAATGGAACACATACCACCTCTAATTAAGCAACACTCTTCCTATGAAGAATTCACCTTAGCTATGCTGATACCTAATTCTGAAAGCAACTAAAATACAACTCTTCTCTATCCAAATACACATGGTGTTGACCTTGCTCAGTACAGACGATTATTAACCCATATTCAATACTATACCGCATACACACTTTGTCATGCAATAAGTAAACAACACAACAATACCATGATTAGGATGTAGAGTCCAATTCAGTTACTCTAATAGATAACACAATATGGCAAACACAAGTTGAATTAGAATATAGCTCATTGTGGTGATGCACCAGCTATTGGTAAACTGATCCTCATACCACACTCAGACACTTTATGTTAGTTCATGCAACATCATCCAAATGAAGTAGAGTACAATCCAATTGTGGCATTTGTCGCTCAAAACTAATCTCTTTCGTGTATATGTGCATGGTTGTAATGGGACACATCTTGATATGCCACCTTCACTCGGAGAGCTGTGTAGATCTCTGCATTAGTGGTGTGCGATATCAGGATTTTTATTTCGATATTATATCGATACGATATTGGGGTAAATATCGAGATTTTGATACGATTTTCAATAATTTTTAATTGTGTGGGTGGTGTAATTGCGTGGGCTGCCGATATTTATAAATATGCTTGAAATACAATTTGCACACAAACCATTGCATAAAACTAATAAGCCTAGAAAACGGGCAGACAAGTTTTTACAGTGGCTAGATAGTACAGAACCAACCTTCATTTCTAGCGTGATTGTGCAATCACACACTAAATGCTGTAGATTTATCGAAATATTCTTCAATATTTCGATAATTATCGCAAATTACCTTTTCGATAAATATCGAAATCTGCTAAAGCAATATCGAAAATCGATACGATAACGATATCGACAAAATTATCGCAAAATCGATATTTTTTCGATATATCGCACATCACTACTCTGCATGTGTAGAGTAACTGGACACATGCATCTTATAAGTCATCTGCATGAGTACTGCACAGATGTGCAGAAATTCCAGTGCACAAGGCCAACCTACATCATATAAACTATGACATCAGTCACTCATTGTTGATGCAAGTTCACCAACATTATAGCTAGATATGTTAGTGCCACACACCATTGTAGAAATTATGCGTGCACATCATTAGCTATGCGTAATCATGTCTTTGTTGGTATGTAATGATGTGTTATCATTAGTAATGTTCAAATTTAAGTGTCTTCACACAAAAGCACAAAACATTTGTCTTAGAATCACACACATTTAGCATGAGTACAACTAGTATATACATAGACTAGTCTTGACCACCCACACACATATATCTACACCACCCTTACCAACTTCAAATTGTCCAACAAATTTGGTGTCATTCAACATAACCGTTAAATTATGAGGACCCAACTTTCTAAATAAAGGCATTGGACAGATTGCCTTACAATATACAATGATTCCCTGAATAGGTCTTGTAAAGAGCTGGCGTGGAATACCTTCAGTTACATCACCATCATCATCAGTGAATACACATGTGATCTTCTCATGACTACTAGTTGTGTTAAAGCTTGGTCCAGTTAATGTCATTACTCCACCATTGATGATTGATGGTGTATCAGGGTCCACTAGAACTGTGTAAAAGAAAAAGCAATATACCCAGAAAGTACACAACACCTGAACATTATCAAATGGAACAGTTAACAGTATCCAGTTTTCCCACAGTCCCAAAGTTAAAAATGTGGCACATGAAAAAAATTTGAAATTTCAAGTTCAATTAGGGGTATTGATTTGGATTTAATAACTGTGCAAGACAGCCTATGGTTGATACAACACAGGGGGTGCAACTGCATAACCCCAAATAATAGACACAATACATTGTAAATTTATAAGATGTTAGATATATTAATGAAACAAGAAGGTTTCCCACACCTTCTGATACAATATTGGACATTTAATCCCTAATTAGCTCAGTCATGACTAAAGACTGAAGTATACGGATTAAAATGTCTACTAGTTTATCTGCAAGTATAAATGACCTCCCTTGTTTCTTCACCTCTATTTCTATGATCTCTCCTCAAATTTAATATTCTTGATGCCATATGTCTTGTTTGTCTACCTTTTAAAAATGTAATTATGACTGGTGAACCAGCACTTACAGTATGGTACCAGCACCAGACATACCATAATTTTAATTTGGCGTCTCACATGTGCCCCCAACCTTAGAAGTGAACAATCACTTGGTTTTCAGCTATGTTCACTCAGATACACAGCATTGTAATTAAAGAACACTATGAGAAATGTGTCTGCATTCATTCCAGTGACTACAGAAAATTCAGATGATTTCCCTTATAAATGGGAATTATTAATAGCTAGTCATTTCATTTTCTGTAGCTAGTCGCATAGCACAGGAAAGCCACTATGCGTTTCCACAAATTGACACCTTGCACTGTCAGCAAAAATTAACAGAACAAAGGAGGACATAGGTAAGTTCATGATGTGTGCATTGTATGTACTGCGATATATGACCGTCTCAGCAAAAACCTGCCTAGTTCACACAAACATGCAATTTGAGAAAAAACTTTTTTTAAATGTAAAATTATGTATACTACCAAAAATAAAATAGTTTTAACTTTTTAACCAAGACATTATTTTGAGAAGCAGGACTCAAATTGATTAAAACTATGTACCACTCTGCGTGGGCAGTTCAAAGGCACCACCAGTGCCATCATTTGTATATTGCACTGCTGCAGACTGCAGTGAGTGCATTATAACTTATAACACACTGGTTGCAGTTTTGTAGACCGCAATGAGTGCATTATAAGTTATAATGCATTGACCGCAGTGCAATATACAGATATTGCACTGTCTGTGGTTTTGTGCAGCAATGCACAAGTGCCGGCAGCCGAGACCACTACGACACCTCACTTAATATGTGGAGACACCTCACAGATCAATCAAATTCTTTTATAGCCTGACATGTAAAGGTCGATTGTGGGACATAACGTCGCCAATATGTATGTTTACCAAGCAGCCAATAGCGATCGAAAAAGCCAACACGGTGGCCACAACTCTAGTCTACATATATATATATATATATATGTGTAGACTAGAGTAACTACTAAAGTGTATAAGTACGTTTATATATATATATAAACGTACTTATACACTTTACTAGTTTGGTGCCATCTGAGCCCAAGTTAAACTGTAGTCCACTTCGACAATAACTCAATAAAGCTATATTCTAAATAATACTCACCTTTACGTTCGATTGTGGTAACCAGTTTTTGTCATGCCACCAGATTCGAGTTTAGCTAGTGTAAATAGTAAGAATTAGACTAGTATCGTTTTGTAGTTTGGTTTTGTTTACTTAAACTGTCTATTAGCTGCTTTTTTTTCGCTCAGGAAAATCATTATGGCGATTAGTCTGGCACTTAGTCTATACGGCGACTGAGTGATCACGCTGGCATGCTGAGCACTACATGATGAGAGTTGAACAGGTTAGTGATATAAACCATAGCGTACTAGCTTTCAATATCTCAGGTGGTTGCAGTACTATAGAGGGAACGTCATCAGAAAGTTCGGGTTGGTTACCCACAATCGATGTTAGAAATCTGACCTTTATAAGTGTTACAACTGTCTTGTAAGACTCTCCCCACCTATTAGGTGAGTGGTGCATAACAGTTATACAACGTGCACTGGTGCTCTGCCTGTTTAAACGCACTTGCCTTCGGGCCTAACGTCCCTCAGGCTCATGCGTTTATATCAGGCAGAGCATTCATGCCCGTTGTATAACTATATAATACACCATCTTATTTTCTGCACATAGAGAGTTCAAAAATGCTCATTTCATTTCAGTAGCCCCAACAGTATGCATGTCAGTTTACAATGTGGTAGACGTAAACAAGATTGTTGTCGCTGCTTCAAAAAACTGCCTTCATATGCATATGTGCAAGTGACAACAGGGATAAAACTATACATGTACCTTGTTGATTTGTCAATCTAAGGCAAAAACTATACATGTACCTTGTTGATTTGTCAATCTAAGGCAAACACTTTTTGCCAAATTCCAACACTGTGTAGACTAATGAAAACTGAAGTTATGGCTGCAAATGTAGTAAGCACCTGTAATTTATTTTTAGCACAGTTGCTGTACAAATCGATTTTCTTACTCTTCCTGCTCTCTAGCAGTATAATTTCAAAACTACTCAACACTATAGGCTGAAACTTTGGTGATCCATCCTTGGACACTACAGATAATGCTGAGAAAATAAGGAAGTTTTGTTAACTAGGTGGTTTTTGCTGAATGGTCACATATGCCAAAAGGCACCTGTCTGGCTGAAGTAACATCCGACAGAAAAAATTAAGCCCTTAACCTGAGATGTTATCGAGTTATGCTTGTCTGAAGCATTAGAAAACAAGCAATTCAGTCAGCAGAAAATTCCAGCCAATTCATGGTGCCTTGGCAGTATTAGTGAGGTACATATGTCCAAGCCCAAAAGTGCCTTCAGCATGACCCAACAATAAGTCACTCCGGATTTTTATTTGAAGTTATTATGAGGCTGGTTTATAGTTGATTTTTTTGTGAGAATGTGGCTTGATTCCCAATATACTGTACTATATGATGATATGATACCATGTCTGACAACAAAACCAAGGGAATATCCCAAAGTTTCTGTTGTCAAAGTATGTTTATTTAACTCAATTGCTCTGGACAACAGTTGGTTGTTAAAGGGCTCCACACGGCAAGCTTAGATGAAGACACTAAAGAGGAACTTCAGGTATCATAACTCCTGGACAAAAGGGCGCCCCATAAGTCTAAAAACTCCATATCTCTGAAACTGTGTATAAAATAACATAAAGAACATTGGTAAAAATATCAATATCATCCAGCTACCCTAATAGAACAGTCACTACTCTAACAAAACAGTCATTTTCATAATTTGGATAACCAAGAATCTGGATTAGTGGGGTCTGGATAACTGAGGTTCCACTGTATATAGAATGAATTGGCAAAGATAATTTATCTTACATACTAGGAAGTTCATCACATCCTGTTATAGTGATGCTCCTTATTACTGCATTATCAACTCGGTACACATATTGACCAGAACTACCAGTATTAGACATTTCTTCAATATCAGCGATAGCTGCAGTCCTCGAAGTATTAAACACATTAAATCTTAACAGGTCTCCTCCAAAATTAAACCCAACTTGAGCATCTACTTGACTAGCATCTCCACGAGTCCAGCTGATACCATCATCAAGGTAATTGAAAACAACAAATGAGTGTCTACCATCAGTAACAAGTAGAGCTTGAAATGTGTTGGTCTGAAATCATACATGTAATTGCAATAAAACATATGCTAAATTTATCAGACTATATAAACTGTGGAAAATACAACAATGAAGTGTACCAAGACACATGGTATATAGTAACTGTGTCATGGTTCCCAAGAAACTACAGCAGTGCACCACATTTGTGCATGTGAATAATACTTATATGTTGTCATAAATTCAATGGGTTTATAAAAAAATCTCTTGTTAGCAAGACTACTTATGAAAGTAAGTTGTGAATTGGCATGTGGATAGTCGCACATTTGGAGAAAAACTATTCTCCCAGTTGTATGGTCACCATAATATTATTTTCTTGAAACTACTGTAGTGCATTCATAATTATGATGATGCCAATTGTATTGTAGTGAGTCACTTCACAAAAACATATGAGCCAGATTTTACATGTATAGCAACATGTTTTGCTCTCTTCACCACAGTTCATGCTATTTTGAACCCCTGAGCTCATGGACGTAAGACAAGATTTTAACTCAATATCAGACAAAAACAATACTTAGACAAAAACAAAACTTATATTCTAAGTGTCACCAAAGACTAGTACTGAAGTGAGGTGATTTTTTTTCCTATGCATACCCAGCTGGGGCGCTATCATAATTTTATTATGCTCCGAATCTGGATACATACGATAACGCAACCTATTTTTGATTGCCATCAACACTATTACTATAACTATTTTTTCAACAAGACTACCTGAGTATTCAACCACGATAATGAGTTCATAAAGGAATTGCTCAAGTTTCGCAAAAATCCTATAAGAACTCAACCATCTTGGAAAACATTCTTTATCTCAAAACAACCCTCTAGTGGTTCTTTGCAATGAGCATAGATCCACTAGTAAGTATCAGAAAAGGAAACAGTAAGCATATTTCAGACAAAACTAAATTTGTCGTATTATTCATATTATTATTATCTAATCCAAAACAGCCAAGCTGTAAAAAAAAAGAGTGCGGCCCTCAGAAAGGTTATTGTGAAAAGGATATGAAATCCAAGGTGACGGCCAAGAAATGGCTAGGTTAACGGAAAAAATTTTAATAACGACAATTCAGGTGAATTTTGTTCACCTGAATTGTCGTTATTAAAATTTTCACCATTAACCTACCATCACAGCTATTTCTTGGCCGCCACCTTGGCTTTTTTCACAATAGCCTTTCTGAGGGCCGCACTCTTTTTTTACAGCTTGGCTGTTTTGGATTAGATTTCACTTCTTTTTGTATTTGTATACCCCAATAGGTCGGTTTGGGGCTTATAAAACCAATCTTTACCACAGGAAGAAGAAAAAGATGAAGCAGATTTTAAATCCTTGAACTATCAGTAAATGTACAAATTATATAATACATACATTTATTACATGTCAATTATTCCCTACGGATAACTTGTTTAATTTGAACCTGATCTCTCTACGGGGTGACTTGAAATGTAGCTGAACTCTCTACAGGGTGACTTGTTTACTCTCTGCATAGTTATCTGTTTGTAGTTGAATTCTCTACAGGGTGATTTGTTTGAAACTGATGAACTCTCTACAGAGTGATTTTGTTTGTAGCTGAACTCTCTACAAGGTGATTTGTTTCTAACTGATCCCTTGACTTGTTTCTAGCTGATCTCTCCTTTTCTAGCCGATCTCTCTACAGGGTAACTTGTTTACACAGTAGCTGAATTCTCTACAGGGTGGTTTCTTTGTAGCTGAACTCTCCACAGGGTGATTTGTTCTATCTGATCTCTCTACAGGGTTACTTTGTCTGGCTTATCTCTCTAAAGGGTGATTTGTTTTTGTAGCTGAACTCTCTACAAGGTAACTTCTTCTAGCGGATCTTTCTAGAGGGCGATTTGTTTGTAGCTGAATTCTCCACAGGGTAATTTGGTTGCAGCTGAACTCTCTACATGGTGGTTTCTTTGTAGCTGAACTCTCTACAATAGAGCTGTGCGATTGTGGGTACAATTGCAATTGCCAGTGATTGTCAATGTACAATCATGATAATGCGATTAATTGCCATGCCATTTAAAATTTGCATTATTATGAACTTTTGTTACTTTTCATGTTTATTTCACACAGGTACACAAGCTGAAGAGATAACAAGATTAAAAATGTGTTTACAACAAAAAGTTCTTAAAAATCATTGTAATTTGTGAAACTGTTTGCATAGTACTATAGTTGAATTTTAACTCCAAACTACTTGTCAGGTAAGTATTGTGCCAAGAAACACAACATGCTTGCATTGTTAAGGTCCAGTGAAGCTCTCTTTGGTGTTATAATGTTTCCTGATGTGGAGAATAGCCTCTCGCATGGCACACTGGTTGCTGGAATGCACAGCAGTTGTTGGGCAATCTTTGAAAGCACTGGGTAACGTAACTGGTTATCCCTCCACCATTTCAATGGGTTGTCATCAATCAAGATCAGGACTTCAGCTAAATACTTTTGAAATTCTTTATCTACTTCTTGATCATCAGTAGATGTACCACAAGTATCCTCACTTCCCTTCTTAAACATTGGCCCCAAGATCACGCTCCATGTCTCATCGGGATGCTTGCTCTTTTTGCGTGGTGGGCCAGTACCTGAGCCACTAGCTTCCTTGTCACTACTTTCCAAGTTTCTCTTAGAACTTCTCATCAAATCGATAGCCTGTTGCTTTACATTTGTGTGAATCTCTTTTTTGTAGTCAACTGAAACAAAAGGTAAGGATTTAAATCTTGGATCCATAAAAGAAGCACTACACAGTAACATGTTGACTAAAGAACCTTGGTATCTAGTGGAAAGGTTGTCTAAGATGGCTTTTCGTGCACTTTTGGTAACATCTACCACACAATTACTTGCGCTTGCTCGAGTATTTCCTAAGGTAGTTGTTTTAGTGCTAGTATCACTTGAAGATTGATCTTCTTTTAAAGTGTTAATCAGATAATGTAGCAATGGCTTAACAGCAGAAACGGTCACGTACTCTTCTCCAGAAACTTGACTGGTGATACGACGAAAAGGCTTAATAATTGTAGCAACTCCTTCAAGAATCCTGAACTCGGAATCTTGAGGCATCAAATCAAGTCTTTTTTGGTCTATGAGTGTTGCACAGATGGCACTTTGCTGTTCTAACACTCGTTCAATCATATCAAGGGTTGAGTTCCATCTGGTTTCAACATCTTGAAGAAGACTATGGGATGGCAAACCAAGGGCTTGCTGCTTTACTTCTAGCAAATAAGTAGCTCTTGAAGACTTATGAAAATAAGTTACGAAACGAGAGCACCTTGCTACAGCATCTTTCACCTGTCCAATCTTAAGGCTGGCTTTAACAGCGAGGTTTAACGTATGACCAAAGCATCCCAAATGTGGCCAGTTAAGTATGTCACACACAGCATTGTCAATATTTGCAGCATTATCTGTTGTGACACAGGCCACATTATTATGTAGCAGTCCCCATTCTTCTAGCACCTTTTCAAGTGCAGCTGCTAAGTTTTCAGCATTGTGGCTGACTGGAAGCTTTTCGTTGGCCAGTGCAAAAGATTTCAGCTGAAAAGTGTTAGTAATAAAGTGGATCGTGACGTCAATAAATGACTGAGTGGCACGACTAGTCCAGCAGTCAGTAGTCAAAGCAAGGCTGGTGGCCGAGGAAACAAGTGCCCAAACACAATCATTCCTTAAACTGTTATACATTGCAGGTACAGTTTTATCAGTAAAGGTTTTTCTATGTGGTATTACATACCTTGGCTCAAGTACACGTATTAACCTTTTAAACCCAACACCACCAGTAGTGCTAATTGACATCATATCCTTGGCCACAAAATATCCAATGGCATTAGTGATGTCCTTTGCCCTCCTGGACCTAGCGGGCATTGTTGTGGTAGTTGGAAAGCTGTCTTCTAGTGTCCGTTGGCTCTCATCTTCTGGCGTTCCTTCATTACCACCAGCTGTACGACTCTTCGTCTGTGGATTTCTTTTGTAGCTTGGACTTAGCATAGAATAGTGGATGGACTCCTTTTAAATGTGTTCCCATATTTGTAGTATTACGACAATACTTCAGTTTCGCTCTGCACAGCCCACAGAACACATACCTTTTATCTTTATCATCACCTTTAAATCCGAAATACTTCCAAATCTTGCTGGTGTAGTGTGTAGGCGGCACAAAGTTCCGCCTCTTTAAATAATCCGTCACAGTTTCTTCTTGAACGGTTTCTTGAGCGTCTTCTTCATCCACCATCTTGAAAAAGTCGTTTATTATTGTATACTCTTGTTCATGCATATTAAGTAATCACACAAATTAATCAATTATTTTTTTTAAAATGCAATTATTACACATTGTGATTGTGTGTGCAATCGATTAATTACATAATCGATATAATTGCGCAGCTCTACAAGGTAACTTCTTCTAGCTGATCTTTCTACAGAGTGATTTGTTTGTAGCTGATTTCTCTACAGGGTGATTTGTTTGTAGCTGAACTCTCTACATGATGGTTTCTTTGTAGCTGAACTCTCTACAAGGTAACTCTTCTAGCTGATCTTTCTACAGAGCGGTTTGTTTGTAGCTGAATTCTTTACAGGGTGTTTTATTTGCAGCTAAACTCTCTATAAGGTGACTTCTCCTGGCTGAACTCTCTACAGGGTAATCTTTTTGTAGCTGAACTCTCTCCAGGGCGATTTTTTTGCAGCTAAACTCTCTACATGATGGTTTCTTTGTAGCTAAACTCTCTACAAGGTGACTTCTTCTAGTTGGTCTCTCTACAGGGTGACTTGTTTCTAGGTGAACTTTCTACAGGGTGACTTTCCTGTAGCTGAATTGTCTATCAGATTAACTGGTTGTAGCTGAATTCCCTACAGAATAACTTGCAATGTCATATAATTCTATAATGGAGTAAGTTATAAACGTAGCTGAATGTTCTATTAGGGTGACTGTTCTATTAGAGTATCTCTATCTCGGATTTGCTACACGTAGTTGCCTTTGGAATCATAACTTAGTGGTTTGTAATCTGATTCGTCTGTACTACTGCAAGGACTTTCTATGATGATTACTCCAGCTACATACTGATTTTCAGCTCATTGCTCTGAGCGGTTTACCTGGTAGGCGTGAAAACTAATAGTTTATTTATTCATAAAAATTGATCGCATAATTGTGACACATGTTGGATTTAGTATCATGTCTCCATGGTCTTTATCTTGATTCCTTTCAAACCACAAAAAGGCACTCCTACGATGGTTACTCCATCCACATAGCAATATTCAATTCATTCCTCCAAGGTGTTTATCCTGTGGGTGTGACAGACCTTCGACCATATTTTACGCAAATAATTGGTCATAACTCCGCAAATGTTCATCAGATTCCTACCAAATTTGGTACTAAGATCTGCCGTAATGAGCCCTTTATGTGTGCCAAATGTCAGCCCGATTGGAGCACATATTCATGTGTTATGGCAGATTTTGCAAAGTGTGCGAAATGAAGAAGAAAAAACAAAGAAATTAAAGCAAACTTTTGTTCGCTCGTATCTCAGAAATGGCTGGAGCGATTTTCTTCAAATTTGGTATGTAGACTCCCCAAACCGTCCGGCACTTCTATACCAAATTTGGTTCCAATTGGATTAGGGATCACAGAGCTAAATAGATGTGAAAATTGTGTTTTCTTTCTTCCTGTTAATATATTCAGTGTGGCGTGCTGGCTTCTTGGGCCGCACGACACACGTGTGTCTTGATTCATATTATTATTATTAGTTTCAGAAGCATAGCAGCAAGCTTACATAATAAGTAGCAAGGCTTGCTTTATGGATCACTGTGCATGTCCAGGACTTATTTTTAATTCCATTTTAAAATGAAAACATCCTAAAACTGGGTCATTTCTTCTTGTCAAAATGCCATTACTCTACATGAAGCCATAAAATATTACGCCGAGTTAGTTATGCTTTTTGCTTGCTAATAACAAAACCCAGGGAAATTTAATCTTTGCTGAAGACTTTGTTGCAAAGTGGCTTCTTTACTGTGATAATTGAATGTGGGTGGATAAAATACACTCTAATATAGCAGTCACTTAAATAATATTTGAGTCAAGTGTACCGTATAGCTGGTAATTTTCGAAAGGTTTTTATTTTCGGATATTTCGAAGAGGCCCTTCACTTCGAAAATAAATTCCCACGTCCGGTTGTTTTTTGAAAATAAATTCCCACAAGCGAAAGCAACCGTCTAACTTTCGGTGATTCGTTCGTGTATTCCTCGAGTTTTAGCTCAGTATTGCTGATGATAATGGGTAAACTGTATCATTACTGTACCAATAACCAGAAAACAGGTGATCCAGAATGGGAATTGATGCCGTCTGCTCTACAATCTATGGTGATTAGGATACTATGAGCTAGCTATGCCGGATCGAGCGTGATCGTGCCAGTGAGTTCACTCCACCCGAGACTCCCTCAGTCTTCTCTCCAGTGCACAGGAATGGGGATTATTCCATCAGTAAGTCAGTTTTCGGCAAACATTCACGCATCTTCATAATTTATGACACGATTTTCCGTTTATTTGAAATCCATCCGGACTTCGAAATATGCACTCTTTGAAATTAAAATCTTTCGAAATTCATATTTTGCTTCTTGTACGAAAATTTCTGTTTCGGAAATAACCCGCTATACGGTATCCCTTTCTGGAACATTTTCTTAACTAAAAAATGATGGGTAGCATATGTGATTAATTATAACAATAATGAATTTAGAATGGAAGGTAATGCAGGTGGGTGATGAGAAACTATTGAAATAAACTCATAGTAGGAGACACTGTATTCAGACTGCAATTTGATTAGCTTCATGTGTGTACAAAAACATTGACTGTATATTATAGAATGGAAAATTTCTCTATTCACCATAATCTTCATTATCAATAAAATCATAATGGACTCTTGATAAAACAAACTTATTAATAAATGTTCATACAAAATAAATGAACAAAAAAAACGAAAATTTCAAAAAGGGAATAGGAATCCCATGAAACAAGAAGGGATCGCTGGAGTGGTAATGTAAACTATAAATCCCTATTTTGACTCATCTCAAATGATGAATGGAATGTGTAACAAAACTAGACAGTCAAAAATAGGGATTTGTGGTGTACATTACCACCCTGAAAATCCTCTCTTGTTTCATGGCTTTTTTCGGAAATATCTATTCCCCTTTAAAACTTTCATTTTTTTATTATATAGATGAGCTGTTTACCATATCAGTGTGGGTACTAAAATATCCAACATTATCCCAGGTGGCAATCAACATCCATCGAGGATTAAACCTTGACAGTCCCCTTGCTACAGTGGCACTTTGTATTATATCATTAGCTTGAGCCAACAATGAAGGATCAGTGGATTCCTTAAAGAACACCTCTCCGATGCCTCTGATGTCAACATCTGCCCAATATGGAGAAATCAAATATCTGTCACTTAATGGAAATGGATCTGGACTAAATTGAGGGACTGGTTCAATGAATGATATCACTCCATTTGTGTTGACCTAAATATACAAATATAAATGTGTACATTAAACATATTTGCTAAGTATGGATTAAGGTGGTGATCAAATGGTTACAGACAATTTTAAACTTGCAGTACAAGACACACCAAGCTCAGAAAGAGCAGGTCTACTGCTAAAATGCATACCCACAGAATGATGATTAATATTGATTATTAAAGGAACACCATGGTAAGTTTGGCCTGTAATAATGAGCCACACTACTCAACAGGTGTATTAGTTAAGAGTAGTGTGATAGTCCTCAAAGAGGTTTACAAATATAATATTATGGAGTTCAATTCTATAACAGGTCCTTGTAACAAAGGTAATTCTAGGGCAACAATACAGCAACATATATCTGCACAAAAACAGCCAAGCCGCCATTGTTAAAATTTATTAGCATTTACATCATTGCAGCCATTTATTGGCCACCACTTTTGATTTCACAACTTTTACCCAGGAATTTTACCCAGTAGAAACCATCTTGCAAGATCCTGCAGGATCTGCGCATGTAAGTCTTGCAAGATTCTCGCAAAAGTCTTGCAAGATTTCTGTAAATCCTGCAGGATTCTCATTCTTGCAATAAAAAAGGACCTTTTCTTGCAAGAATCCTGAATAGTCCTGCAAGATTCTTGCAAGATCTTGTGAAATTTTCTGACATTAATTTTCTGGCATATCTTTTCTTGCAAGATTTTACAAATCTATTCTTGCAAGAAAGTTTAATGCAATTCGGTTTCTTGCATGTCTTGCAAGACCATCATTAGCTTTACACATGCATCCTATAGCTGGCCACTTATAATTCGATAATCAATGAATATGAAAACATTTATTAGAAGCTGAACATAATCTTCTAAATGGACATGACTCTTGCTCCAAGCTGTTGTACTTAACTCTTGATTGTTGTACAGAACTTGATTCCCAGCTATCGTAGAAAACAACACATTTAAGGAATGTTCCACCACTGTATAGTTTGTTTCCTATGTTTATCCATTGAAAATATGTCACATACAGTTGTTGTCAATGCTATTTCGGTTTTGAATTCCCCACTGCATGCTGTATTAGGTAACCTGTAATATGTAGTTGCAATCATATATAAAACAGTATTAGTCACTACCTAGAGCACATCATTTCGTTGTTGAGGTCAACTGATTGGATGATTGCCTGCATTATCTTGTTTACAACCTTATGTACAGTGTTGATGCTCTCAACTTTATGGGTATTCTCAGTGACGTTGAGGCATCCACACTAATAAACATTTAAATGCTCACTTAAGTCAACTACACATTATCTCCTTACAGGATAAACAGAGCAAGAGCCAACTTGGAAGTGGTAAGATGTAGCTAACCGCCTACTATGATGTGTATTGTATTGTAGCTATCTTTCTGTATGAAAAAATATTATTGTTCTATAGTGACTTGGTAACCTACAGTATAATATAGATACTAGTCACACCGGAATATGTCAATGATACAAACTAGCTTACCAGATAATTTAAGCAAGACATCACTGACTTTACTGCCTAGAAGGCTCTGCATAGTGATGGAACTTCGGAGACGCATGTTCTCACACGTCGATAAATTCCCAGTTTCTTCGCCTTCACGCTAGAAAACTACGGTTGCAGTGTTGTAGGGTACCATCATGTAGTTTGCACCATAGCGGGCTGAAAGACCGGCCACTACTCGTAGCCGTCACAACCAGCTCGCACTAATATTGCACTTTTCCTCTCAGTCTTTAAACTTCCTTTGCCATGTCACAATAAGGTGCCATACTACAAGTAACGGCGACTTCCGCTAGAGTTGCTTTATGATGTAAATAGTCACGATGTCACAGCTCGAAAATAACTCGCACCGGAAGAAACCGGCCAGCGATCATTCAAAATACAAGTAAAAACTTAAATGTCACCTTTTAGATCAAGAATTTCACTGATAAAATAATGCTTTCTTCACTACTCCACTCGACACCGTTGCTAAAGAAGCTGTTTCTATGGTAATATTCTTTACTCTAAATAACGCGCTTATTATAGAATATTGTATTTAATAATTTGAAATGTATTTCGGTATTTTTCTGCAACAGCTTATCCTTCTGGTGACTCTGTGACTTCTGTCAGGCTCTTGGCATGGTGTTATCAGTCTTGTATAGCTATAAACACTGAAAGAAAGAAAAAAAAACATGAATGACAACTACCTGTACTGAAGCTACCTGTAAAATGTATTGCCATAACATGCTGTTACTTGGATATATTTGTACTCTCCATGAACTACTGGCTCCAGGGGTAGCTAGCTATAATCCAGAACTTTCCTTAATTCGGCAGATAGTCATCATAGTATGTAAATCATTTTCCCCAAAGTATATTATATAATTCTTTCAAGTGTATAATTAAATTCAAGTAAGAAGGTTTGCAAGAATCTGTATAGTCCTTGCAAGATTTTTATGTTCTTGCAAGAATAGAGTAATTCTTGCACTGGATATTCCTGCAGTTATATTTTCTTGCAAGATTTTAACTACTCTTGCAAGTATTTGACGAGAAATTCTTGAAACCATAAATTCTTGCAAGAACTTGCAGGATCTTGCAGGTTCTTGCAAGATGGTTTCTACTGGGTAAGACCGCACCATTTTTCACAGCTTGGCTGCTTTTGTGCGGATATCACTTCTTTTTGTAATTGCAAGTTCCAAAGTGTTGGCCTTGACACTTCCTTTTAAATCGCCTTGAACTTTTTCCCCCTTCAGGAATCATTGAAGATTGTGTGGCTAAGAATTGAATTTGAAGATGTGAAGATAGCTGGGCAGATTGGACCAATGGGAGATGCCCTATATACCCTGAGGAAGTTTCCACAGTAGAAATGATTAATTACCGTTCAAGCACTATCGAGTTACAGAAACATGACATTTTCTTAGTTCCGTAAAGCAAGTATGTCACCCACCCTCACCTGCTGTACTTGGCCGCACGACACACTATTTTCATAATTTTTGTAGTAGCTACTCTAATAGAAAACACATTTTCTCTGACCACTTCAATATAATGCATATAGAATGTTCTAGAATTTCACTGATAGATCTATGAGTTATCATTCTAGTGTACTAATCGGAAATGTCATTTATAAGGCAGAAATTAAGAGAGGTAATCAACTGACAGCAGTGGCAGAGTGGTAAGGGCCTGGTTGTATAGGTGTGGAGATCCTTGGTTCGAAACCTGGAGAAATTTCCAACCTTTTTTGTGCACATTAAAAAAACAACTTTTCAGTGACTGTTCTATTAGAGTATCTTGATCGTGCTTTTTTCACATGTTTGAATTTTCTTTATATCTCCTAAATAATAGTTAGACACCAAGACCAAGGGAACTAAACAATTTAGTAACCCCGATGGCCCAAGGCTGTAGTGTCTCAAGCACAACAAGGGTGCTACTAAGGGCCAGAGGGGTTACTAAATTGCTTAGTTCGCGTGGTTGCAATGTCTAACTTATTTAGACTATGGTTTAAAGTATGTACATTTATAGCCAGAGCCTGAGTGTGGGATAAAAAAGCAATGCAGAACAACGGAACGGTTTCTTCCTGAAGTTCTTACAGTGCCCACAAAAATAATTATTCAACCGGTACCCACAGTAATGGCTAGAGCTATGCCGTTTAGTCTACTATTTCTCCAGAATTATTTGCAGGACACAGAGAAGAAGAGTATTGCAGTATTATCAAGTACTGCAGTGTGCTTTTCGTGTTATAATTATTTATCATGTACAAAATTGCTTGAGGGCAGGCTACTACGTGAGCATGTGTAGGTGACCAAGTGAGCATGTCAGGTGACCAAGTGAACATGTGTAGGTGACCAAGTGAGCATGTCAGGTGACCAAATGAACATGTGCAGGTGACTAAGTGAACATGTGTAGGTGACCAAGTGAGCATGTGTAGGTGACCAAGTGAACATGTCAGGCGACTAAGTGATATAGCAAACCGGTAAATGAGCCATACCATAGTCTAAGCTAATACTGTAGATACTATCAAACCACAAAGGATTTGCACTACCATAGTAACTTCATGTACAGACCGATTTTCAAGTTATTCCATCAAGCGGATTGCCCTGTAGACATGACCAAGAGTTTATAATATACAATATTAATACTACTTTATATTATTAACTCTTGGAATGACAACAAAATTTAATCACTTTTGAAATTTTCTAAATCCTGCATAATTCTGTTGTTCTTAGTTCGATCTCTACAACAATTAGGCTGTGATTATGCTGCATGATGCAATTACTGCCCTCCAAATTTAAAGTCAATTGACTAAAGCATGTGCTATTTATAGCAAGTGGAGCAAAAAGAAGAAAAATGAAACAGATGAAGAAAAATACCAAGAAAATAAGACAAACTTTGAAAACGCATATCTCAGTGATGGCTGGGTGGATTCAACTCAAATTTGGAATAGGAGGTGCCCTATATACCCCGATGGAGTTTCCATAGCAAAATTGGTTAATTTCTGTTTAGGCACTATAGAATAGAGCTACGAATGCGTGAAAACACCATTTTCTTGGTTCCTGTAAATACACACTTGTATGCCGTGCGTCCGCACCTGCTGTACTTGGCCACACAACACACTATCATGTGTCCTGATTACGGGCTCAATGTGGAGTCTATGAAGTTTATAAACCCGAAGGCCCAAATCTGTAGTGCATGAGCATGAGTGAAGCGAGGGTACTACTAAAGGCCTGAGGGTTTATAAATTTCATCGACTCCACATTGTGCCCATATAACTGCCTTACACATTACTTACCTCATCCATGGCTGTTTCTGCTATAGGCTCAGCAATTGATACATTAATTAAATGTGCACTTTTTGCACAAGTTTCATTAATTTTGGTGTGTTAACAATGACTAACAAAACAATGTCATAACTTATGGCACTCCTACAGAGCTAATCTACATATACATAGGCATCAATATTTACAGTATTGTTATTACTAGAGGTGTACTGATAACATAATATCAAGCCAATAAACAAAGCTGATCTGATATGGTAGTATACAGTAGACATTTTCTCCAATAAATTGCACTCTAAATTTTAGTTATAAAGTGACAGAGTGGGATTGTAATCAACAGCCGACAATACATAAACAGGCACTGCTAGGATACTATTAGAGCATGAGTGCCCATAAATAAATGTTAATGTATATATGTATCTAATCAAAAACAGCCAAGCTGTAAAAAAAGGTGCGGCCCCCATAAAGGCCATGGTGAAAAAAGATGTGAAATCCAAGGTGGCGGCCAAGAAATGGCTGTGATAATAGGTTAATGGTTACATTTTAATAACAACAATTCAGGTGAATTTGGTGCCAAGACCAAGCGGCACAAAATTCACCTGAATTGCCGTTATTAAAATGTAACCATTAACCTACCATCACAGCCATTTCTTGGCCGCCACCTTGGATTTCACATCTTTTTTCACCATGGCCTTTATGGGGGCCGCACCTTTTTTTACAGCTTGGCTGTTTTTGATTAGATATCACTTCTTTTTGTATTTGTATACTGCAAAGCCGGCCTATGGCTGGCTTTCGGGCTTTTTTAACCAATGTGTTTTTTTCTTTACCACAGGAAGAAGAAAAGAACTTAAAGAAGAATATTAGTACTTCAATTATTTTGATTTTATTAGTAATTATACAAATTATATACATATATTTATTACATGCTCATTATTCCCCACAGGATTTTTTTGCAGTTGATCTCTCTACTGGGTAACTTGAAATGTAGCTGAACTATATATATACAGGATGGTTTCTTTGTAGCTGAATTCTCTACAGGTTGATTTGTGTGTAGCTGATCTCTCTGCAGGTTGATTTGTTTGTAGCCGATCTCTCTACAGGGCAATTTGTTTCTAGCTGATCTCTCTACAGGGTGATTTTTTGTAGCTGACCTCTCTTCAGGGTGATTTGTTTCTAGCTGATTGCTCTACAGGTTGATTTGTTTGTAGATGAACTCTCTACAGGGTAATTTGCTTGTAGCTGAACTCCTTACTTTGTGTCTAGTTTGTAGCTGATCTCTCTACAGGGTGTTTTGTTTGTAGCTGAACTCCTTACATTGTGTGTAGTTTCTAGCTGATCTCTCTACAGGGTGATTTGTTTGTAGCTGATCTCTCTACAAGTTGATTTGTGTGTATATAGCTGATCTCTCTGCAGGTTGATTTGTTTGTAGCCGATCTCTCTACAGGTAATCTGTTTGTAGCTGAACTCTCTATAAGGTGATTTGTTTGTAGCTGATCTCTCTGCAGGTTGATTTGTTTCAGCTGAACTCTCTACAGGGTGATTGCTTGTAGCTGAACTCCTTACATTGTGTCTAGTTTCTAGCTGATGTCTCTACAGGGTGATTTTTTGTAGCTGAACTCTCTTCAGGGTGATTTGTTTCTAGCTGATCTCTCTACAGGTAGATTTGTGTTGATTTGTTCATTGCTGATCGCTCTAAAGGTAACTGATTTGTTGCAGTTGAACACCCTGCAAAGTGTTTTGTTTGTAGCTGATCACTCTAAAGGGTAATTCGTTTGTAGCTGAACTCTCTCCACAGTGACTTGTGTGTAGCTGAGTTCTGTGTAACTGAATTCTCTAGAGAGTGACTTAATTGTAGCTGAATTCTCTACACAGTGCATGACTTGTTTATAGCTAAACTTTCTTCAGTGTGACTTGTAATGTTCTGAATCTCTATAGTGGTGTATTTGCTTAACTCTCCACATGGTGACTGTCTTCTTGCTGAAATGTCTATAAGATTAACTGTTTGCAGCTGAACTCCCTACACAATAACTTGTGATGTAATAAAATTCTATAATGGAGTAAATAAATTAGCCGAATGCTCTATTAGGCTGACTGTTCTATTAGAGTATCTCGATCTCGCATTTGCTACACGGAGTTGGCTTTCGAATCATAACTCAGTGGTTTGTAATCCGATTCTTCTGTACTACTGCAAGGACTTTCTATGAAGATTATTCCAGCTATACACCGATTTTCAGCTTATTGCTCTAAGCGGTTTGCCTAGTAGGCGTGAAAACTAATACTTTTTTATTCATAAAAATCGATCGCGTAATTGTGACACAGGTTGGGTTTTGTGTCATATCTCCGTGGTCTTTATCTCGATTCCTTTCAAACCACCAAAAGGCACTCCTACGATGGTTACTCCATCTACATAGCAATTTTCAACTCATTCCACGAAGCGGTTTACCCTGTAGGTGTGACAACAAATCGATCTTGTTTTACGCGAATAATTGGTCATAACTCCTGAACCATTCATCGGATTTGTACCAAATTTGATGCTAGCATTCGCCTTTGGACTCCCTTTCTGTGTGCCAAATTTCAAGGCGATCGGAGTACGCGTTTGCTTGTTATAGCAATTTTTGCAAGTGTGCGAAAAGACGAAGAAAAGAAAAAAAAAACGAAACTTTGGCAGTTCGTATCTCGGAAATGGCTGCAGCGATTTCCTTCAAATTTGAAATGTAGACTCCCTTGGCTGGCGGGCAACTGTGTAGCAAATTTGGTTCCAATCAGATAAGTGATCACCGAGATACAAAGGTGTGAAAATGACGTTTTCGTTCTTCCTGTCAATATACTCACGGTGTGGCGCGCCGGCTTCTTGGGCCGCACGACACACTACCGTGTGTCTTGATCTGCTACTTGTTTACACATGGTGATATCAATATACAAAAACAAGGCCATTATAGCTGATAACTGATCTAGTTATTACAAAACAGCTGGCTTTATAAGTTGTAAGGTTTCCAATCTGAGGGAATCTGTTATGTATCCATTTAACCACCACATAATTATTTTCCATTTGTATTCACCATACTGCAAATAGTGTGATTGTTTTAATTAACCTATTGGCATGAGCACTTGTAGTAGTACTACAAATTTTATCTTAGCAGGCAGTTATAATTACAGGAAAAAATGTTTGAAAAGCAACAAGCTGATGATACATCTTTTTTAAATTTTCACATTATAATTACTTTAAACGCTTTTACGGCATGAACCAAATGCAACGTCATGAGCACTAATTGCGCTCGATTAAAAACTCACTTGAAAGGGGGACATGGCAGCTATTTTGTTTGTGAGTCTTCATCCTTCCAGTCGAGGGATGAAGACTCACAAATGAAAAAGTTTTTAAATCACACACAATTGTTGCTCACAATGTTGCCTTTGGGCGGTACCGTATATCAAACTAACTGATGTGCATTTTGGATTGGGTTTTCAACAAGCCATAGTCACAAACCATCAGTTTACACTTGCTGGTAAGCACTTTTTTTGTAGATTACAATTTAATGTGTTGCTAGCAGCACTCCTTACCTGTGAGAGTGCTACTAGCAACACATCAAATTAAAATTGTAATCTGGTAGATTAACAATCTCTGCCAAGTGACAAATTAAATAATACAGGGGCGGTTTTAAAATTATAAACTATTGTGACAATCAAGTAAAAATTTATTGCCAACCAAGGTAAAATGTGCACAAATTCAATACGTATAAATAGTACCATAGTTATGTAGCAGTATGCAGTACTCACATAAAGATTTCTAAACCTCCTGGCAAAAAATGGAAAAGTAAATCCAATACTGAAGTTAGGGGAGCTGCCATCATTATTAGGAGTGAGTCTGAACTCCTCACAATCTCTTCTAGTGACTTCATAAATAGATACTCCATCTGATCCAATTACATTACTCTTATGGACCAACATTGTAACAGTATCAAACAGGCAAACTTTAGGACCATTGAAGGGAAGGAAGTCACTAATAGGAATGCTACTGACTGAATGTGTCAGCAGTAACACCACTACCACACCAATCATCTTGAGTACTGCAACACTGCAACTGAAAATGTGTGCTATAAAATTATTATTATTATATATAAAAGTTCAGTACAAGTTGCTACACTTGTTTAAAATGGAGGTTAACTAAAGTTAACCGGAGTTAATGGAGGAAGGCCTGGCCGCAGCATGCACCATAAATAGAAATAAGCTGTAAACGCATGAGCACAAGAGTACACCACTGACACCATACCGCGTGTCGAGGTGCAAGATCTGTAGTGAAATTTTAAGTGAAGGACTAAGATACGTGATGCTTTCATCATATATTTCTCAATGTCGCTAGAGCTTCTACTGGGCATACTTACCTCCCTCGACGTCATTACCGGCTATAGGTATGAACTGGAAATTTGTTATAACCAATGACAGAAGGCCATTGATACACCGTGGACAGCCAGTCACCGTCTCAACAGAGGAATCCTTTCATAAGTTCCTACCTACAGTTCCATACCATGTATACAATGTCGACCCCGTGGCCTAGCTCAACGACCTTTCGTTTTAAATAACTGTTCTACCAGACACGCTATTAGCATCTTGCAAAAACCCATAGTAAAGCACAAAACAAGGGCTCGCTGTCATCATTTGAGTCTGGGTCATGGGTTAGCTAAGCGGTGTCGCACAAAGTATAGTTTAATCTAACACAGAGGTAAGTGAAGTGTCTGTGCACTGCTTAATTAAATGTAATGATTAAACTGCCTTATTCAGCTTAAAATCTACTGCAGTCGGTGCATACAGTAGCTATGCTATATCAAAATTCAGAACAGAATAGCTACACTGTATGTACAAAAGAAAACTAATACTTAGTTCTGATCAGAGGTATACCGATATACGGATACATATCATATCGGTGACCGATAAAACCTGTACAATACACCGATATACAACTAAACTATCTTGAGGACACTGTCCAATGATCAAGCCGCATTATAAACAACATTACTTAGCTAACAAGGGTGGGAAGCAGTATTTACCTTCCTTGTCTAAAAGTGGTATGCTACACGAAGCCATCTAAGTGCACATGTAATTACTGTTTTGTTATCACAAAGCTTACCAATCATATAACAAATACTTATAGTGGTGAGCCTGGGGAAACAGCAATAAGATGAACCAAGAGCTCAGCATAAAACAACCAGCCATCTCTACAAGCCATTAAAATGCTGATTAATGCTTGGCAGGGGCATGTATTAAAATATTTGTGGGTGTTTTATAGTCTGAATGGTGAATAGAGGCCACACCACCATAGGTAACCAAGCATAGCCAATGATCCTAAAACGGGTAGTTGGAAAAGGCGGATACAGTCGGACGCGGACACGGACGCGGACATTTTCTAAAAGCACTTTTACATTTATGTAACAGTTATTTTTCATACCTAATGCTGTTTTTACAGCAGTCTTCGCTTCGAGACCCAGGCGTCGATCCTTTCATAGCGCTTATCCATTTATAAGCGCACGTGCGAAGGACTAGACCAGCACTCCACAGCATGCCAAAGACCATAATGGTATTGTACACATGTTCTAAAGTCTAATACAGAGTTATATAGTTGTAGAGATTAGCTTATATGCCCCATGCAACTTAGCTTAGCAGGCCAAATCCACAATCTTACGCCTTTTAGTATAAGGCGCAGGCGCTTATACCGAGTGTTGAGGATTTCAAGGACCTGGCCTACGAGATTAAGTTGGGACATGCTAGATTAATCTCTGTGACTCTGAATTAGATTTCTAGAGCACGTATACAACACTATAATGGTCTTTAGAGTGCTAGTCTATCCTTCGCACGTGCGCTTATAAATGGATAAGTGCTATGAAAAGATCGACGCCTGGGTCTGGAGGCGAAGACTGCTGTAAAAACAGCGTTAGGTATGAAAAATAACTGTTATATAAATGTAAAAGTCCTTTTTGAAAATGTTTGCATCCATGTCCGCGTCCGTGTCCGCGTCCGTGTCCGCGTCCGTGTCCGACCGTACCCGCCTTTTCCAACTACCCTCCTAAAACTGTCTTCAGTGGTTAAAAATGGCATACCTGGTTCCTCAAATAGAAATAGCTATACTTATGGTATATAGATCAGTATTGTATCGGTTTCCAAATGATTAATCTCACATCAGATCAGTATTGGTTTCCTTATATCAGTACACCTCTAGTTGTAATAATCAAACCTAATGTCAGATTATCTCTCCACCAAACATGCCAACTCATCACTGTGCTCTCTAGAAGGATGTTTATTAATAGTTTGCAGAAATCAGGTAGCTTGGAAATCATTCAAAACATGAAGAACATAGTGGTCAAGGTTTAGCAAGCCTGAAGGTTTTCTTCAAAAGCATTGTGTAAATTTACAAAGCTGTATACATGCATGCATTGGGTAAAAGGTGCAGATTGCTTGTACTAATAAGATAGGCATAAAAATAAATAAAAATAAATAAAATAATGGCTTAGACAAAGCAAAGTGTGAATAATTTACAACCCATGGCTGGGCCTTGCTTAACAGTAACTAAGATTAAGGTACCCTGACTTTGTTAAAGCAATGAAGGTATGGTTACAAAAGGCATTGAGAAGAAAGAGGCAGTAACTTGGACTAGTTCTAACTGAATCTCCATAATGTGTACACAGTAAAAAAAATATTTTAAAAAAAATAATAATAAAAAGTAATAAAACAATAAAGAAAATCACTTCACTATTTGACCCCTTACCCCCTGCACAAGTTACAAGAAATTGCTCAAATAGTGGATATATACTGTACCTCACCCAGCTAGGTAATAACCTTTCCTGGCTGGGTCAAAACAAAAGAAAGAAATGGAACTAATCATTCTTGCCACAGCCAGAGAATAGCTTGTCAATTACTTAATGCAAAAAACACTTCTGTCCCTTCAAGGACGTGTCCACATAGTATGGCAAATCAAGCCAATTAAGAACACTTATAGACAAATTATCTACTAAGCTCAGGCCACTTGACCCCATTTGCTGTTCAAATACAAGCTAGAGATGTGCTCCATCAATATTATAAATTTTATAAGCTGCCAGGTCTCTAACCCACTAACTACATCAAAATCTTCAGCAAGTGTCACCGTTCCCACAATAGCTATATTCATATGTTCTAAGTGTAAGCATAAACAGCAAGTGTTCTCCTCTCCCAAAGGGACAATTACGCAAAACATTTACGCCAAGCTACTAATTTACTTCCTAAGCTCAAGCCAATGTCTCGTGAAACCCTTGTTATGGATAGCTGCAAAGTCAATCAAATGTTTACATTGATATTGAGCAAATAAATGGTTAAGATCAAGTTGATGCTCTACACTACCCATGCTCCAAATAGCTGCATAATCTAGCAGGTGTCAAATGCAAAAGAAATGCTCAGGTGTTCCATGTAATCTAGACTCTACATGATTAGACAAGTGTGAGATTTAAGCCCAGGTTAATCCGTTACACAACCTATGCTCTGCAAGTTTAAGCAAGTGCCTAATAAACAATGCCTAAGCTCAAGCTAATGTTCTATGCATCTACGCAACATACGTTCTGCAAGTTTAAGCAAGTGTTTAATAAACAATGCTTAAGATAATGTTCTACACAACCTGCGCTGTGGAAGATTAAGTAAGTGTCAGAAACAATGCTTAAGCCCAAGTTAAGAGTCTATGCAACCTACGCTCTGCAAGTTTAAGCAAGTGCTTAATAAGTAATGTTTAAGCTCAAACTTATGTTCTATGCAACCTATACTCTGGAAGTATCAAGAAACAACGCAATTTGCACTCGGGTAGATTAAGCTGGTGTTCTGCAACCTATGATCTGATTGATAAAGCAAGTGTTAAAATATTTATTTAATATATATATATATATATATATACCACTTTCACACCTCACTTCAAAGGGAAGAGAAGGTGTATAAGTGGTATAATAGCACTGCTAGCAGTGCTCAGGAATGCAGTAACGAGAATAGGAGGTAGTATATACAAGTTATATCCCTCCTAGGAGTGATATAACTTGTATATACTACCTCCTATTCTCATTAATGCATTCCAAGCATTCTCAGAAATCATTTGATTTCTTTGATGAAACTGTGTGATCTCCTCTCCTTTAATATAGCGACACTTCACAGGATCGATAGTGGGTTTTAGTTTTTGTAAAGTGAGCCAAGGCATAGATCATGGACTTGGGGAAAAAGATAGTTCATTGTTTTACTGAATGAAGAAGGTCACAGGTTAGTTTATATTAAACATGTTACATTCAATAGTCACGTGGGGATGTCCCACAGACACTGGGCGTAGTGCTTAATTGATTTGGCCATTAGTGTTAATAGTATTCACTACTTTAGTTTATTCATGGCTAGTAAAGTAAGTACTTTAGTGTAGTTGAATCGTCTTTACCTTGCCGTTTTGACACCTGGCGCGATGTCACACACGCGTAGTGACTGGGCGTGGCGCTTAATTGGCTAGGCCATTATAGTGCTGTAAACATATTCACTGCCGGCTTTAGTTTATTTATGGCTAGTATAGTAAGTACTTTATAGCGCACTTAAGCTTCATTATGAGCTCTTCAGTTCGTATTTGGGCTTCCTGTGTTTAATTGCGTACCCACAATCGAAGCGATCTGCATGCTCGTGACGATATACTTACGTTCAGCCACTCAGCAGTGCCTTGTCGTTGCTCTTACGACGTTACCCACAATCGAAAGTTACATGGTCCCTTATAAATACACTCGCAAAGCATTCCTGCAGTTTCCATGTACACTTGCAGGTGATTAACCCAAGTGGAATATATTAGTTGTAACATGGGCACTTGTGATTTGCCTGAAATATACACACTCGCACTCGGGCTGCGCCCTCGTGCTCGTGTGTATATTTCAGGCAAATCACTCGTGCCCATGTTACAACTACTACATATATATATTTTTAAAGGCTTAAACTTAAGGTAATGCTCTAAGCAACCTATGTTCTGCAAAATTAACCCTTCATTCAACTTAAGGCTCGAATGACCAACTTAAGGCTCGAATGACCAACCTACAAGAATCTTCACATATACTAGAGCTAAGGACATACTTATAGGCCAAAGCCAGACTGACGGATTGATTTCTCCCACTCAAGTATAACTGGAACTAGATAATAGAATTAATTAGCATTGTAACTGTATGATTTATAAAAAGTTATAATATCAACTGCAGCAAACATTCATTTATAAGCACTGCACTCTGCAACTGTATACAACCAACAATGAGAACTAATTAATTATCTTACATTTGCAATGAGGATTTCTTATATTGATATCAAAGGGCTAAATCTTTTGAAAAGTAGCTGATTTTCTCAAATGCTTTAGATAGACATAATGAGTGCACTGCTTAATCTAATGCATGCACTACTTCCAACCACCATGGACGTGATCACCCACCCCTGTGGTGCGGCTTAACAATTGTAATTAAGTATAACATAGGCATGCGTTTTCTTGACAACCGGACAGAACATATAGGGTTGCTCATCATAACACACCAAGAAGTCACCTTCTTTATGATAACCCCCAGAGAAAGACAAGAGCATACATCTCAACAACCTCTTCGGGCTTGCTTAGTGATCCACAATCAGTGAGCTGGCTTCCACAAGACATCATCTTTCAACAGCTCTCAACTCTACTAGCAATAAAGGATTCTCACAGAGTTTCTGGGGCTGCTGAGTCCCAATGGTGTAGCCAGACCAGGGCATTGCCCAGGCATTAATCCTCTTTGCCCTATCATCAGCTATCAATAGTAATAAAGAATGTGGGCTGAATCCACTGATGAACAGTCACTTATAACACCCACGATTGCACAAGAATGGCTACACTACCTACCCTGCGTCAACTTTGCATTGCTTTCTTTTTGGCCATCCAGAGACTAACAGATGTGGTTCTTCTTTTTCCATAGGGATTTTCCCTACAAGTCATTCAATTGGGGTACCATTTATGGGAGGTAATAGAGGTGCGATCACATCATTATAAATAAACTGCGTGGGCAGCATTGTGTCAAGGACTACATTGAAAAGATTGGCATGGAACCCATACCGCTAGTACAGCAGACATTGTGCATTTGGATTCGTATTGGGTGTGGTCAAAACTTGCATTGAGGTGAGGCAGACTAGAGATATTAGCACCCATTAGCTGTGTGGGTACTGGGTTGGATGCTTCTACAGGTGACAGTTCAGATGACCATAAACTCCAGTTAAAGTCATGTCATCACATGATACAGCACTATAAGTACCTCATCTAAGGTTCTTCCTAGTCGGGTATTATGTCACTGCTGTGTATTGTACGCACACATTAAGAAGACAATAGCTAGCTAGCATTTGCAATCAGTTATATTAATTAACTTGCACACAGTTACTATAGTCATAGAGTAAATAAGTGCACAACACATTTTGAAATGCTATAGTGATGTCCATATGAAGAGGGGCATTTTGCATGGTTAAGCGGCGGCACACCCATTGCCAGGGCATAAATATATATATATATATATATATATTTAAATATATTACAAATGTCTGACTACGCTACTAGGCTGGTCATCACATTAAGCTTAAGAGTCCATCACGACAGTATGAGAATAGAGAACCTAAAAGCAATGAAAGCTTCACATTAACATGTATGTTATGGCACACTACTAAACAATGACCACAGAAGTGCGTAAAACAAACAAATCACAAAGGTTTATTGCTTTAGGAACAGCCAACCCAGTAACACTCAAACTCCTATACAAGTGCTATTATATAGCAATCATGTGACCCACAATCCTTGTTTCAGGATAAGATCATCTGGTAGGAATTAGTTTGGAGGTAGGAACAAAGTTCTTCTGGAGGAGTAGGAGCCGACAATGGACTCCTAATTACCCCCAAACATGTTAAAGGGAGAAAGGTGCTAATACTGGTGATAATTGTGTTAATGGCAAGTAAGTATTAATAAGCGTGCTAATGGTGACAGATACGTTATGTACCAACAGACAAAAGTGATATGGGGCGTGCGCTGCAGTCCTGGGTTTTCCTCCAAATACATTCTAGTATTTCAATGCCTGCCATTACCTACACAATGGCGGATTCCAGGATGGAGCATTTGGGGCAAATGCCCCCCCTGTGGAAACTTTGTCAGGCTAAGATCAGTTTATAAAACTCATGAAAATATGTACATTTTACTAGTATTTATTACAAATTCGCCTGAAATTAAAATCAAGCTAGCTGTCACAGTGAAACTCTCTCGATAATCTATGGTGAAAGTCACCCAGCACCTTTGTACATATTAAGCACTTCTAAAAAATAATTATTGTATTGCTGTTGTTTAAGACATTCAGAGCCCTTAAAACAGCTTTTAAGACTTCACAACCATCTGCAAAAGCCAAAATGGCAAAAATCAACAGTGAGACACTACTAAGAGGCGATTATTTGCTGCTTCAAAAATGCAGCAACTAACAAGAGAATCTGGTTCTCCTTGTACTGTATTCTACAACACTCCCTAACCACCTACAACTTAGCCTATTTGTGCCACTCCCCTTGCCAGCTCCTGGATCCGCCCCTGCTGCATTCCTTCTGGACATTAGTTCATGTTCTTTGTCCTACATAACGGGAGTGTATAAACAGTGGAACGGAATACTGGAAAGGTGGAATACTGGAATGGTGTAATGGAATTTTTTAAAGTTCAATATCATTTTTTACGTCCAAATAAGTACAACTCTACCCCTTATGTAAGTAAATAATAAGGATTTCCCTTGAAGTCTGTTTATTTAGCATAATTCACCTCACCATAGACAAAGTTTACCAATATATTGTACTGTAAAGTCAGTTATGAACATGCACAATAGCAGTTTATTGGGAACACCAAGAAGACTCCTGACTTAACCCTTGTTCCCAAATGATAAAAAGTTAGCTAGCTAGCTGATTACATGAATGCATTGTAAAAGTACATTCACTGTATAATGAAGTATTCATTTATTATCAACTTTATCAGTTAGGCACTGGAGGGCGAACACAGAAGGCAGAGCCTGTACAAGGCATTTACCACTAACCTAGGAACCTAAGTGAAAATCTTTGAGAAAAGTGAAATGCGACTATCTTGTAAGCATTTACAATGAGCCTTTTCTACAATTATGTCAGAAAAAAAATTTAAGCCAAGTTCATTGTGGCAGTGCCACATTGCACACAGTTAGTTTCACACAAGTAATTGAGTTATAAGTCATATAAGTGTTGTGGTGAGGAAAAGTATGCTGACTTCAAGGGGAATCCTATTTATTTGCTTACATAAGGGGAGGATTTGTACTTATTTAAATTATATTGAACTTTAAAAAATTCCATTCCACTATTCCAGTATTCCACCATTCCAGTATTCCATTCCACTGTTTATACACTCCCTACATAACCCATAAGCCAAATGTAGCTCATAATATACACATACCACAGACATAATGAAATACTCTTGTCTCCACAAATATCCCCCACTGCTAATGAATACTAAACTTGTTGTTACACAGCTCTTTTTACTAAGCATATGGTGAACAAGTGGTACTAAGGAATGACAAAGCAATTATTAACACTGGAAATGGAGTAGTGGAATGGAATTAAAGTATTTTTTCAAACTACTAGTTTCCCATCTGTGATGAGTATATTTTGATTGTTGTATTTGCCCATGTGCATGTGATTTCAATAAACCAATCAATCTAATCGTCAGCAAGTTTGCATAAGCTACCAAGTGACATTCATTATACCATCCACAAAATTTATTATTTATTAAGGTTTACAGCACAAGTGCTGCTACAGCTTGTTTATAGATATTATCAGGAGCTTATGAGCCGCCGAAGGCGGCGAAGGAGCATGAAACTCGGTTCCATCACAATCCAAATTACATCACGTTTTTTTTTTAATAAATTGCTACGAGTGTCACACACAATTAGTATACAGCGTCAATTAATGAGATTTTACTTTCCTTATATGGAAACTAATCACCAATGAATTTGGATTTTGATGGCACCCAGCAGGCTACGTAAGTTTCATGCTCCTTTACCGCCTTCGGCGGCTCGTAAGCTCCTGATATTATATAAATGTGTTTGTAAAGCTGCAGCAAGGAGAAAATCCATGAACAGCCTTGATCCTGCAGCCATCCAATTTATGCTTGAATGCTTACAGAAGTCTGCCGGGTGGTCAGGATGTTTTCTCCTTGTCAAAAGCTGGGTGGATTTCATTTACACAACTCAGAATGCAAATTCAAATCCAGCAGAATGTCCTAACTGCTAAGTTAGATAAATGACAAGACATTTTCAGTGATTATACTCTTCTAGCACAAAGGTGTTGATTTACCTGTAGTGCTGTATAAAAAGAAAAGGGGGAAAGACATATGGTAGCTGAAGACAAAATGGCCACTTCATTGTGGGTTATTTGGGATATGGTTTAGTTGTGTAGTAAATAACCTAATCTACCCAAATGGCTCAGTGACACATCTATGATGTTTAAAGGTCGTTACTGAAAGTTGAAAATAAGGCATCTGAAGTAGGGCTAGGACGAAAAGTGAAATACATTCGTTAATAAAATGTTCGAACATCTGAAGCTTCGGTATTAGCTTTCAAGCTTGCATTTATGCACATCCTCTTACAGTGTAAGCTTGATCTTTCTAATCCTAATTAATAAGTTTGTAAGCATTTTGAAAATGCATAGCAGCAGTACTGAACGACAGATCAATTGATTGCAATGGGTGTGTCCACTACCAGTAAACACCAACTAATGGCTAAAAGGATGTTTTCGTGAATTACCTATATATCATTTTATAAGGTGCTTTAAGGCTACAACTACGGTAGCAAGCTAAACTGTCATAGTTTTAAAGTGGGTGTGGCACATGAAGATGAGGTGCGTTACTGGAATACAGTGGTATATAGTTGTTTGCTGACAAATTTTCAAAACAACAATAATGAAGCTAGTAAGACCAATACAACTTATATTATGAACTTTTGGTCAGACTTAAAGACTTACACTGAGCTGTACTGTAAATTTACGTAAAGGGGTTTCTGTCGAAACTACAGAAACTGACCTAGATCCGCTACTGTGGCTGATGCTAGATGTAATACACTACTATGGTTGAAAAGGAATATTTTATTGCTGTCACTTTTGTACATTGAGAGTTCATCAAAAAGCAAGGAAGGCCAAGACAAATAGCAAATGTTGTCATAACTTTTGAATAAAATTCCAATATTTGTTAAAGCTCATCAGGAGAACCCTAATGGCACCTTGTTTTTGGACCGATGAATGAAGTGAATGAAGAATGCAGCAGTTAAAGTGGTAACAGACAAAGTTGCACAGAGCCGCTACAGCATAATCCTCGACAGTAAACAATGAATAATTACAGAATAATACAAAGCAATATATATATATTTAATTGGTAACATATGTACAGTATGTATGCATTTTAAAAATTTGATTCTTTTGTGGATTCAGAGTACACACCATGAATTTGCTTGTGAAATTGAATTTTCGTGTTTTAAGTAAGCACACATTTATTTTTCAAGAATGGAGGAATGTGCAACTGTGTACTAAAGGAAAACATTTGTCAAACAAAATTAGCCATGATGTACTAGTGATTACACAATATAACATTTAAAATTGGTATTGTTATTATGAAGTATTTTGTCACATTCATGAGATGTATGCATACTATAGCATCTGTTAGGTAGGAAAGCCACGCAAAGTGTTGAATGACTGAAAGAAAGGTGCTGGGAGCAATAACTTTTCAATGATACATACAGCCTATTTCAGGTTGCTTGTGAATTCAATTGAACAATTCACACACGTGATTTTGAACGTGATCATGTGAATGCTTACGTGCAGTGTTTTAATGTATCAAATAACTACCTCCTGGCATTGTCTAACGATCTTATAAGGTGAATATTGCAGTTGGGCTAGTGAAAGGAGCTCGGTTGAAAGGAACAGCTCACGTGTTCGAGCAATTATATGTGTGAATTGTTTAATTGCATTTGCATGCAACCTGAAATTGACTGCATTAATACTGAGGTGTCTCGGTTGAATGGGTTGAACTTTTCTTTGATGACACGTGACCAAACTCCTGTGACAAAAGATCATGCACTTGACTACAAAATGTCATATCACAAGTGTAGTCTATTTTGGTATTATTGTAGTGTATAAAGCCAGCTTTATAATTTGATGTGTGACCATCCTCCTCTCTTCTTTTGCATACCGATCATATCGTCATTAATTATGTGCTGAGTCTAACGACATTTAGATTAGTGCTATGGGACAAAGCATGATGGAGATATGACTGATCCGGCTACTGAGTATAGTGAATGACTAGTACCTTTGGGTGGCCTGCAAGCAGCGATACTCTTAAAGAAAAGCGATGCTTGGTACTAGAAAAATTCATGGTGAGTAACACAATGTTAGACACTGACTTAATACGCTAGCAGCTTCATACTGGTTTAATATCATTAAATTTTAAAAAAGGCCATAAAATCACATGGTGACAAGTAAGGGTTAAGGTAATCAATCACCTACACATAATAAAAATTATTACCAGTTTGAGAAGCAGTGAGAACTTAATTATGCAAACACTTTGATAGGTTTGTTTGTACCCCTCAGGTGTAGCATTTTACTGGCTTACTACAAATTGGCTATCTTATGGGAATATACTTGCATGTAACAACCACAAGAAAATTGCATAGCTACTGTAATTCTCAAGACATTCTCAGGTTTCATCATGTTACAGTACATAACACATTGCTGGCTGGAGAAACGTACCAAATGACATGCTATTGCTGGCTGGAGAAACGTACCAAATGACATGCTATTGCTGTGTTCTGCTACTGTAGGATTGTTCCAGTGAATGCATGAATCAATGTTGTACCAGTTACTAGTTAATTTTATACAATGTTCTGATGCCAGTTTGTTTACAGTCAATACAGTGTATATGTATACATTAGAACTAAAAGTCTCTGAAAAAATAAAGATTTCTAATTAAGTGTTCATCTTTTTTTTGTATGTACAGTATCAGATCTGTAAGAATCCCACATGTTTGTGCAAGCATAATTTAACACAATAAACACAATGGGTAGAATACTTAGAAATTATGTTTAAAATCCATATATTATTTTGAACACCTCTTTTGTAATGTAGGAAGGCGCTAACGATCAACACCTCGATATAATGGTATTGACCATAGCCACAGGAGGTCATTTTGCTTTGTGTCAGTGCTCCCAAGGAGATACAATGAGTAGCTCACCTTGCATTGGACTGCCATTTCAGTAGATGCAGCATGCTGGCATATCAAATTTTCATTCAGTGGGTTGCATGCACCCTGAAATTGGTTAGGCTAGGCATATAAGTTCGCAAAAATCTTTAAAATCAACATACATATACATCTTGTACATATTTCTAAACAGTATCCAGATGGCTCACACAGTTAGTTATAAAAATATTTAGTTTATGTACACATTCTTGGTTCCACACCTCAACAGATGTATCAATTCTAGTCATAACATTCTTACCAAAATAACTTTTTATTACTACACTCACAAGGTTTCTACAGAAATCAGAAAGACCTTACAGACAATGTAGACAACCATTGTATTCCCAGAAATTAAATACCATGCATTCACATCATCTAAGGGGCTCTAAATCGCATAAACATCTTGTCATGTAAAGGTGAGAATGGAGCAAAACGTGATCCTGCCAGGCTTCAAGCTTACAGTGTTACATTAGTGCACCAAACAACCCACCTATCACTGTTTACCTCATATTATAGAAAGTAAGCTAACATTAATTTTCTACACTAGATAGTAAAAATCTAAGCCTCAAGAAATTAAACCACTAGGGAAGGAAACCTTAATAAAACACCCAAGTTCTGTATACCCTAGGGTGGTACTAATCAGTCAGCAGTGAGCCAATTTGTTGTTATTAGGCCATAATATTGTATGCTGTTGATATGAGTGTACTATTGTGATAACCATTTACTAGTACTTATTGTTATACAATAGAATGACTCTGTACCAGATAACAGTACCACTTATTGGGAAAACAGCACATTAATCTTAATATTATTGACTCTCTAGTAGTGAGTTGGGAATACAATTCGACTGTTTAATTAGGATATATATGTATACTTTATGACTGTTTTAATGAAGTACAGCTGAGTGCAAGGACCATGTCCCATCTCTAAGAAGTACTTCGTTACCCAGTCTCCATACATGCATCCTTGTACAATACACAAATGTGTAAAGCCTTTAAGAAGCTAATATTTTGCATGGATCAAAAAATTAATGTATATGTCTCTAGCTTGGTAACAAAAGAAATAAAAACCTGATCAACTGGATTTGAGAAACATTAAGTGCTTCATGGGATCACTATACAGCTTGGTCATGCAAGACAGTTAAAAAGACTTTCACGTTTACAGTACATGAGGATATCTACTATGTGGAACACTCTCTTTACCAACCACTGCACAGATTCGGATATGGAGTATCACACAAAGAGATAAAGACATGTCACTAACTCATGACACCTTTTCCCTTTCCTTCATGTCCATGATACAGTTGATTTCCAGTTGGTTGTTGATGAAGTCCAAACTTACAAAATGTCACATGGATGAAAATAACCAATGAAAGTTATTGTCACAGGTGGAGCAAGAAGAGTTAGTTCTTTAACCCTTTATTATCGAATGGCTAATATATTGCCATAACAAGTGCCCTTTATAAACAGAGCCATAACTCCTTATTCCTAGGGGCTACGAAGCTGAAATTGCTACCAAACTGCTCAAAAGGACCGGGCGCTTCTAACGAAGTTTACCGTTCGGCAATAGGAAGAAGCATGGGTAAGTTATGGTACTTGGCAATATAAAATAGCGTATACAAAACAATAATACCTGTTTAAAACTCCATGTTCGCCTTCTCCCTGCTAATAAGAGGCTTTAGTTAGAATTACTCCATTCCCCACGTGATAAGGATTCTAAAAATAAATAGTGTGATGTCATCGCGTTGATTAGTAAGATGGCGGCGCCCATCTTTCAATGCCATGGCGATACGGAGAAGATACGCTTTCTTCGCTTCATAGCGCGTGAGTTGTGTGTGTGATCTGTAAGTATTCTAGCTGTGTTGATAGAAGAGAGAGATGGCTATCAAACGGCATATAGCTTCATGGATTAATTAATGGGTGGGGTCCACTCGTATCGCACACAGTTCACACAAGCCATAAAAGTTTTCACACTTGCGGTTTTGTAAAAAAAACTCCGGTAATAAAGGGTTAAACTAAATATGGTCAGTTTTCATTGGTTACCTTCAAGCAACGTGATTTTTGTGTATTTCAATTTGTTTTGGTCAACGCATGGTAAGTAATAACCTCACCATAATGTTGATGGGCAGATTAAAGCCCTGTTATGGAAACATGCTGAAGAGTCTTGATGTAATAGTAATTTGATTAAAAATTTTCCATAAAACTCATGCAGTATAAGAGGATCGATGCTGGTCTTAGCTTGTTCAGTCTAAGAATGATATCAAATTGATAGAAGTATATTTTCAGATGTTAAGTCACCATTACATCCTACAATTCTTACAAGCCTTTCATCAGGTCACCCCAAACACAACCTATTACTTTCCATACACACGCAACACACACACAAACCTCAAACACTGGACGTGCAATCAAACACCATAGTAACTATGACAAATTTAATTCAAACTGATTTTGTTGGATTTTAAAATATACATATCTACCTATGTATATACAATATAACAATGATCAAGTTGAAGTGGGGATTATCAGCAATGTGAATACTCAAAAAATACTGGAGACAATTAAACTATACCTTGAGCAGCATCTAATTGATATTTAGCTAATTTGTGGTTGAAATGCAAACTCAGCATATTTCCAGAAAGCCATTCATGCTATGTCAACAAGGTATACAAAAAAAAACACAAAGCTTTGAAGTATGATGTGGTGTTCACACTTGTCCACAGGGGTAATTTACAGCTATATAGGTGGGTGGGCTATTCTGCTTGAAGTGTCAATTAACAACTCTTGGTGAATATACAGTAGCAACACACACTGGAAAATAATCACTGGATTGGAGTCTATTGCAATCCCTGCAGGAGTTTCTAAAACTACGTGTGACATTTTTCTCCAACTTGAACTTCAAGGTAGGGATGACCAAAATGTGACAGGCTCTAAAGCATTTATGGTAGCACTACATAGCTGCTGTTGATGATCCAACTTTATTAAAAGCTGAACATGGAAGGCCCCCTTACTCAAGTTATACACTACAACACAATAAGCTTTAATTTGCACGGACAGTTTGCCCGAGTTTGGTTTGCCACTAGTACCCGTACGACACCAACATACAGTTTCTGTTGACAATTCAGATTATAAGAGTGCTTGATATTTAACTCGTAATATACACGAACGTAGTTTAAATCACTCACGCTAAAGCTGAGCCGTTCAACTGCTCGTCAATCACGTATACAGTCTGACTGAATCCGCGTCAATCCGCGTCAACTGAACAAAGTTTTCTCGAGAGAATGTAGTCTAGGCTCTTTGTGGTTGAGTTATCCCTCGAGTTCTGCAGACTTCGTTACCAATCACAGTGTCACGTGATAAATTCATAAGCTTAATTGGCAGGATTCCCTATGCTAGCTCACTAGTGGTACGGGGTGTGAACCTGGGCGAGATTGAAATGCAGTTGGTCTACACATGGTTTTATGGTCCACAAGTACGTTGTAGTTTGTTTTCAGTGCTGTTATAAACTTATTGTCGCCTATGACGGCCTAGTTATCCGGCAAAAATTCTACTGATGCACTTCAGTCACAGTTCTATGTGGAAGGGTGGATGGCTATAGATCTGTACAAGAATACTAGCTAGCTAAGCTTTTTTCTTTAATATTGTCATAGTGTAAAGGATCTATGATATTGTAATCACTATATTGTCTGACTGTTTTATTAGAGTAGTCCCAGCTATTTGCCGGATAAGCACGTACAATATAGTTATTATCTATCCAAAACAGCCAAGCTGTAAAATAAGAGTGTTGCCCTCAAAAAGGCTATATGGTGAAAAAGATGTGAAATCCAAGGTGGCGGCCAAGAAATGGCTGTGATGGTAGGTCAATGGTAAAAATTTTAATAACGACAATTCAGGTGAATTTTGTGCCAATTGACCAAGCGGCACCAAAATTCACCTGAATTGTCGTTATTAAAATTTTTATCATTAACCTACCATCACAGCCATTTCTTGGCCGCCACCTTGGATTTCACATCTTTTTTCACCATAACCTTTTGAGGGCCGCTCTCTTTTTTTACAGCTTGGCTGTTTTGGATTAGATTCACTTCTTTTTGTATTTGTATACCCCATAGTCGACCTATGGCCGGGTTTGGGGCTTTTTTAACCTATCTTTTTGTTCTTTACTACAGGAAGAAGAAAAGATGAAGAAGTTGTTAAATACTTTCTGATTTTATTAGTAAATGTACAAATTATATATATAATACATATATTTATTACAGAACTCTCTACATGATTGTTTCTTTGTAACTGAACACTCTCTACAAGGTGACTTCTTCTAGCTGATCTCTCTACAGGGTGATTTGTTTGTAGCTGAATTCTGTACAGGTGATTTGTTTGCAGCTGAACTCTCTACATGATGGTTTCTTTGTAGCTGAACTCTCTACAAGGTAACTTCTTCTAGCTGATCTCTCTACAGGGTGATTTGTTTCTAGCTGAATTCTTTACAGGGTGATTTGTTTGCAGCTGAACTCATTCACAAGTTAGAGATGATACAACATCGTGCTGCACGTTTCGTGTTAAATAGACCTTGGAGAAGGAATCATAGGGACAGCATAACTGAAATATTAGTGGAATTAAAATGGCCAACACTGGAAGATTGTAGGAAACAGGCACGTCTGATGCTGTTGTTTATGTTTGTAAACAAATTAATTTATGTTCCAAATCAGTATCTGCCAGTGTTATCTCCTGCAACAAGTACCAGGGCAAACCATCCCTTGAAGCTATTACAGTTGTATGCCAGAACAAATCGATATAGTAACTCTTTCTTACCAAGATCAATACCAGACTGGAACAATTTAGATATGGAAGATCTTGACAATATAGACCTACTTACTTTCAAGAACCGTTTGCAAAATGCACAGACACTAAAATTTTGTTTTTGTACATTAGCGATTTACCCAATGGGTTTTGCTAATCAATAATAATAATAATAACTCTCTACATGGTGGTTTCTTTGTAGCTTAACTCTCTACAGGGTGACTTCTTCTAGCTGAACTCTACAGGATGATCTTTTCATAGCTGAATTCTCTACAGGTGATTTGTTTGCAGCTGAACTCTCTACATGGTGGTTTCTTTGTAACTGAACTCTCTACAAGGTGACTTCTTCTAGCTGATCTCTCTATAGGGTGATTTATTATTATTATTAATGTTTTACAGCACATAGGTACTGAAAGCCAATGGCAAGTACTGCCAAGGGCTAAACTACACTAACATAAAATTAATTACCTACAAAACTTAAAGTACACTAGAAGATAAAATTAGATAATTAATTAGTTACAGAACTGATTTATAGGAAAAGTAGGGAGGTAAAGTTATGGTAGTTTGTCGTAAAGTGGAGGTTTCGTCGTTCTAACACACTGGCTACAGGGACAGAGGTAGTGGAAGGTATGTACATCATAGTCATTAAACTCTTGTATGAAGTGATTCCACATATAGATGTACAATTTGTGCTTGATAGATGTTATTTGAGCTGTTAAATCCACTATAGGTAGAGAGTTCCACAGGCGGGATATACGGTGAAAGTAGAAATGATGAGTTAAGTTTGTGGAGCACCTGTGGTGAACCAACTTTGCAAATGAACCAAATCTAGTGTTTGATGAGCTAAATTGTAGATAGTTTTTAATATTGAAATGGGAAGTTGGTGACTTGTACGACTTGATGAAAAATAAGATGTCATTGATTTCATATATATACATTAAAGGTAGCATCTTTAGGGTCACCAAGCGAGACTTATATGTTGAATGAAAGTCATTAAGAATACATTTAGTTGCTCTCCTCTGTATTCTGTCAAGAATACATTTAGTTGCTCTCCTCTGTATTCTGTCAAGAATACATTTAGTTGCTCTCCTCTGTATTTTGTCAAGAATGTTTATGTGTTAGATTAATGAGGGCCTCCAAATTTGGGAACAGTATAGGAGCTGAGATCTCACAAGACTGATGTATAACTTTCTTCTAGCTGGAATTAGGCAACTAACTGAGAAGCTTCTTCGTATGAGACCCAACATCTTGTATGCTTTACCTGATATTAATTTATAATGACTATCCCAGGATAGATCCTGTGTCACTAGTACTCCAAGATCTTTAACACACTCAGCAGTAGTGATGGGTTTGCTATCAGGTGGTGTTGGATGTGTCAAGTGTGTTTCTGGACCAAAACTGAATGTGGACAAATTTTGCAAAGTTAAAACTAAGATCATTATTTATAGACCAATGAAAAGCGTTGTTTAGATCTTCTTGAAGAAGATCTACTTGTTTGTAGCTGAATTCTCCACAAGGTAATTTCTTTTAGCTGATCTCTGTACAGGGTGAATTGTTTGTAGCTGAACTCTCTACAAGGTAACTTCTTCTAGCTGATCTCTCTACAGGGTGATTTTTTTGTAGCTGAACTCTCTACAAATGATTTGTTTGCAGCTGAACTCTCTACATGATAGTTTGTTTGCAGCTGAGCTCTCTACAAGGTAACTTCTTCTAGCTTATGTCTCTAGAGGGTCACTAGTTTGTAGCTGAACTCTCTACATGGTGGTTTCTTTGTAACGGAACTCTCTAAAAGGTGACTTCTTCTAGCTGATCTTTCTACAGGGTGATTTGTTTGTAGCTGAACTCTCTACAGGTGATGTTTTTGCAGCTGAACTCTCTACATGATGGTTTCTTTGTAGCTGAACTCTCTACAAGGTAACTTCTTCTAGCTGGTCCCTCTACAGGGCGACTTGTTTGTAGCTGAACTCTCTACATGGTGGTTTCTTTGTAGCTGAACTCTCTACAAGGTGACTTCTTCTAGCTGAACTACGTCCCTACAAGGTAAATTCTTCTAGCTGATCTCTCTACAGAGTGAATTGTTTGTAGCTGAACTCTCTACAGGGCCATTTGTTTGTAGCTGATCTCTATACAGGTTACTTGTTTCTAGCTGATCTCTTGAATTCTTTTCAGGGTGACTGCTCTATTAGGATGACTGCTCTATTAGAGTATCTCGATCTCGCACTTGCTACACCAAGTTGGATTTTGTGTTATAACTCCGTGGCTTTAAGTCTGATTCTTCTACATCATTGAAGAGCCTTTCTAAGATGATTACTCCATCTGTACAGCAAATTTCAAAGCATTACCCCAAGCGGTTTTCTGGTAGGCATAGCAAGTAGTCGTTTTTTATTAGCTAATCTCGATTGCATAATTGTTACACACTATTGGTTTTTTCGTTGTATCTTCCTGGTTTTTAGCTCGATTCATTTCAAACCACAAAAGGTTTGAGGTTCAATAGTTAACCTATTTACCCACCAATTTTCAGCTTCTTCCCCTATGTGGTTTACCCTGTAGGCGTGACAACATATTGGTGTTATTTTTCGCGAATAATTGTTAATAACTCTTTGCCTGTTTATAGTATTCCAGCTAAAGTTGGTACAGAGATGCGCCTTTATACCCCCCCCCCCCCCCCCCCCTTCTGTGTGCCAAATTTCAAGGCAATCGGATCAGGCGTTTGTGTTTTATAGCAGTTTTTGTAAGTGTGCGAAAAGAGGAAGAAAAATAAGAAGAAAATGAAGAAACTAAGCCAATTTTTGAAGTCGCATATCTCAGGAACGCTTGAAGCGATTTCACTCCAATTTGGAATGTGGAGTACTGATGTTGGAGGGAGTGTCCACAGCAAAAATCATCTTGTTTCATCAAGGTAATACAGAGCTACGGAGGTGCGCAATTGTGTTTTCGTTGTTCCTGTCAGTATACTCACGGGTGTTTGCATGCAGGCTTCTTGGGCCGCACGACACGTTACCACCTTGGCACGTACCAAGGTCCAAAATGTTGCACTGATCAGTATAATTCGTATATTTAATTGTCAGAGGTTAAATTCTTGGATTTATGAAAGACGAAAAACTACGAAAGCATTTGCCAAGTATGCTTTCATGCACCTACTTGCCAAGGTGGTGTATATATTTGATGTTTCAGACGCACTTCATTTTTACAGTGTCTGTTTCAGGGACCATCAAGTGACACATACCAATTGCAATGATCATTGCTCACATTAAGAAATATTTTCAGAGTTCTTAGGAAATCACATGCTATAGCTACTTGGGATGCTAAGGAATTATGATGAATGTCAGGCTTCCCAAATCAAGGATCCATCATAGTATAGGAATGGTTTCTCACACAATGGTATGAACTAGTGTATTTTTATTTAGTGTACTAAGGGACAGTTAACATTCTACGTAGCTGCAATTTGTTGGTATTAGCTAATAGGACACTCAGCAGCTGGTAGTTCAACAGTATTGGTGCTGCTGTCTAATTATCTATGAATGGGTATGTATAAAGGGAATTTTCTGTGTTCATGATGCAGAGTTTCATTGCAATTGGTTAATTATTTTTATGTTCTTTCTATCAAACAGTATGTAGTACTGTTTAAGTAGAGTTTGCATCAAAAGTGACGCGTGCCACCAAAATACCGCCTTTAAAAACCAGCTTAGAAACTTCTTACACGACGAAAATCACCTTTACAGAATAATATTAGTCCATCTAACATGACATGTAGCGTTAAAAACAAGAAAACATATACTGGCGGCCGGATATATAATTTTAAAAAATCGTCAAAACTCGAAATTTCATCTCACTCACTGCCTGACCACAGTCGCAAGTCTAGAGCCCAAACAAAGCAGCACACAGTCACCATTTTACGCCACAACAACAAACTCACCAGTGGGATGTGCCTCGACGAGTGTATGCCCTGTGCACCTTGTCTTTTCTTTAATCTTCAATCAGGCTGTTTGTCTTCTTCATCCAACGAAATCATATCGAGGCGTTAATTTTCAATATCAGCACATTCTTTAAGCAGCATAATAGACGCCACAAATTATTTAAGGCCTTAGACTACGTTACTGTACGGAGGTACCGGTACTCTACAATAGTTCACAAGATCACGCCCATTCTTTATTCTACGTATTATCGATCTATTGATCAAGACCGCAATGACCACGCTCCTTTTACGCTAGCTGTATTTGTGACCACACATCTTCAAGTTGGTAGGCTGATTCGAGATACTCTAGTCTAATAATCAATCAAAACCACGATGACCACACCCCTTTTGGGGTAAGCACACATGACTCGAGATACTCTAATATAGCAGTCACCCTAATAGAATAGTCACATGTTTATAGCTAGCTGTATGCTTTAACAAAAAAAAATTAAACAAACTAGTGTATTAAAAATTTAAATTTAAAAATGAAGTAGGGTTCCAAGCGATAAAAAGTAGTGAAACAAGAGATGAACAATGGTAGCTATTACAGTATAGCTCAGTGGGAAATCCCTACTTTGGCATTGAACACAAAATAATTGTTATACCATGACAGGTGAAAATGGTGGTTCAAGGTGAATTTGGGTGCTGCCACACCTGCTTAACGGAGCCAAGTGATTGGATGTTGTCACTTATTGTTGAAGGTTAGCTTGTATTTGCTTTCACACTTTTGATAGTCTTAGTAGACCATGAACAGCCTTGCCTACACTTACTATATGGATAAATATTGGTATACATGCATGCAATGCATGTCCCCCAGAAGACTCTCTCAGATTGCTTCTGAAGAATGACCAGAGGTAATTTCAGGTTATTACTGCTCCTGACACATTCAATTCTCAGCTCTTATTATTATTATTAGCACTTTACAGTGACCAGCACTGAAGGTCTGACAGCAACATGTGCTGCAGCCTCAGGATTACCTAACCTAATTTCAGGGACTTCTACTGTAACTTTGTATCTGAAGAAAGGCAGTAGTTGCACCTTAAAGTAAGCCGTGCTGATTCAGCTCATCTATGAAATAAAATTCACCCAGCCAAATTGTTATTATTTTTGTGGATGAGAAACTAGTGGTTTGAAAAAAAAGTTTTATTTTTATTCCAACCATTCCATTCCCAGTGCTTGTAATTGCTTTCTCATTCCTCAGTACCACTTGTTCACCATATGCTCAGTAACAAAGAGCTGTGTAACAAAGAGTTTAGTATTCATTAGTAGTGGGGGATATTTGTGGAGCCAAGAGTATTCCATTAGAATAAAATGTGTCTGTGGTATGTGAATATTGTGAGCTATATATATATGGCTTATAGTAGGACAAAGAACATGAATTTAAACAAGTGTAGCAACTTCTGTATATGTTAATTTTATGGCACACATTTTCAGTTGCAGTGTTGCAGTACCCAAGATGATGGGTGTGCTAGTGGTGTTACTGCTGGCACATTCAGTCAGTAGCATTCCTATTGGTGACTTCCTTCCCTTCAATGGTCCTAATGTTTGCCTGTTCGATACTGTTACAATGTTGGTCCATAAGAATAATGTAATTAGGAGTATCTATTGAAGACATCACTAGAAGAGATTGTGAAGAGTTCAGACTTAGTCCTACAGTAATAATGATGGCAGCTCCCCTAACATCAGTATTGGATTTACCTTTCCATTTTTTGCCAGAAGGTTTAAAAATCTTTATGTAAGTACTGCATATACCTATAGTCCATACAGCTACAAAACTACAGTGCCATTCATATGTGACCCTCTCAGCAAAGATTCATGTAATTTGCACAAATATATCTAGCTAGTAGAGTGGCTAAGTGAAAATGTCATTAATAAAAGCACCGAACTTAGTGTAATATTTGCTTGACTCGTACTACATATTTCATATTAGATATGGTTCCATTAAAATTACCAATCAAAGAACCTACAAATAAAATCAATTTAAAAACCTATTAAAGAAGCCATAAAGTCACTCAATAGTAAATATACTGAAACTTGCATCTGCTTAGACCATCCAGGTCACTAGATTGTAGTGAAGCCTTAGATGTGCAATAAATACTGAAGTATTGGCTCCATTATAAGTACTTAAAACAGTTTGTTTTACCACATTTTGAAAGATTTTCTGATTTCATCTGTAAATTTGAAATACATTCTCACTATTTATGCAAAAACAAAGATATTGAATAAGCTTTCTTGACCAGCTATAAATGGGCTTATAACCTAGTTTAAGTGTTTCCAAACATGCCATAAGGCAATGATTTCATGTGGCACCCTATCTCAAATTATTTAGTATACCTTACTCAACTTCCACAGAAAATTTGGTGCTTTTATCACAAAGTATCAAAATTTGTTTTTTTAGCCACTCTACTATCAGTATTAAAAATAGGTGAAAAATTAAGCATGTTATAGAAAAATGCAATGCACCACTGCTTTCTCATCACGCCAACCTTTTACCTAGAGATATTTAATACACCAATCAGAAGAATCTCTCAAAACTACATGTAGTTAAGGAAGGTTTAAAACTAACACAAGCTATATTGTCTGGTATATCGAGACACATGGTGTGTGTTGAGAAACTGACATGCCACACCCATGAGTATGTTGACAGGAAGAAAGAAAACGTCATTTTTATGCATATGTAGCTCCGGGATCTCTTATCTGATTGGAACCAAAAATGCCTTTCAGGTAGGGGAGTCTACATACAAAATTTGAAGAAAATCTCCCAAGCCATTTCCAAGATACAAGTGGCCAAAGTTTTGGAGTATTTTTTCTTCGTACTTCTTTTCACACACCTTGCAAAAACTGCCATAAGATATAAACGTGTACTCTGAAGTTGCACACTTAAAGGGCTTATTAAAGCGAATCTCAGTACCAAGTTTAATGGAAATCCAATAAACTATCACAGAGTTATGACCGATTATTTGCATAAAATAAGATCATACTCTTGTCACGCCCACAGGGTAAACCCCAGGAAGGAATGAGTTGAAAATTTGTTATGCAGATGGAGTTACCATTGTAGGAGTGCCTTTTGTGGTTTGAAAGGAATCGAGGTAAAGACCATTACACAAAACCCAACCTGTGTCACAATTACACAATTAAGAATTAGTGTACAATGTAGAATTAGTGTTTATGAATAAAGAATTAGTGTTTACAAACCGCTGAGAAGAGTGAGTTGAAACCTGTATCTAGGTGGAATAATCATCATAGAAAGTCCTTCCAGTAGTCGGAGCGAGTTATAATTCAACTACATGTATCACACAAGTGCATGATTGAGATACTCTAATAGTGCAGTCATCCTATTAGAGCATTCAGTGCCGTAGTAAATTATTCTATTAGATTGTTCAGCTATGTAACAAGTCACCCTGTAGAGAGTTCAGCTACAAACAAGTCAGCCAGTGGAGAGTTCATTTACAAAGTCACCCTGTAGAGAGCTCATATACAAACAAATCACCCTGTGAAGTATTCAGCTACAAAATACCCTGTAGAGAGATCAGCTACAAAAGATCATCCTATAGAGAGATCAGCTAGAAACAAGTCACCTGTAGAGAGTTCAGCTACAGAAAGTCACCTTGTAGAGCTTAGCTAAAAGCAAATATCCTGAGGAGTATTCAGCTATAAAAAGCCATGCTGTAGAGAGATTAGCTTAGACAAATCACCCCGTGGAGGGTTCAACACTGACTCAGTCCAGTGGTTGTACTGTTTCCCATTCATTTAGAAGAGTGCAGTATTGTGTTTCATTTGTTCCAGAGCGATTTACCTACTTGATGTATTACCCTTGTATTGTTTGGCTTTGTTTGAAGTCTTTGAACTAATTAGTGGCCAGACTGTGTGGCCAAAAGGAGGTACTTACTGTAGCCATGCTACAATTATTTGTAAACTGGTTTATAACTGATTTTTAACACTGACGGCAGCCTTTGATCTGCCTACGCACCATACTACAAATATGTACCACTTTCACACCTCAGATCAAAGGAAAGACAGTGCATATTATATATCACATATTGCACTGGTTTAGAAAAGTTTACGAGATATGCACACGAAATATACCCTATAGCTGCAAATTTTTGAGGGATGAAACTTTCACGAATTTTACGAGTAATGATAGCTTCATGAAAATATAATCGTGAAATGTTTCAGGTTTGTACCCATAGCTATTACCATACCAAATCTGTTTTTCATGGATTTAAAAAAATGTAAAAATCTGATTTTACACAATTTCGTGAAAGTTTCATCCCTCAAATATTTCCCATTATATGGTATGCACTGTGAACAGTGTTGTTAAGGCAGTGCGCATATCTCATTAACTAAAGATATTGCACAGTGTATGTCATGTTAACCATTCCAAGAAATCCTCATGTTTCTTTGATGTCCTCTGCTATCTCTTTGTGCCATTACATCTAAAGATCAATTGTGAGATTAAGTTTCTTTGTAGTTTCTCAGAGCATGTTGAGTAGTTCCATTGACTGAAATGGAGATACAGGGGTGAGCTCTATAACACTGTTTAGACACCTGTCTCAATGTTACATAATGCGTGCTAATTAAATTGAGCCATTTATATATATATATATATATATATATATGAATAGTGGTAAAGTGGTATTCATGCATAACTGTAAATTTATTCAAGTATATAATTATTCACAATCATTATTATAGTAAATACCTGGAAACACTTATAACAGCATTAAACCATCATTGTTATCAAGTCACACTTCGATGTCCTGTGTTGATGTTACGAACCAAGCGCTAAATAGATTGAGCCATTGGTGGTGAAGTGGCATTCATGCATGACTGTAATAGCTATAATTTACCCATTATCATTGTAGTGAATCCCTGGAGCACTTATACCAGCGTTAAACCATCATTATCAAGTCGCATTTCAATGTCCTGTATTTCCTTGCTGACTGTATAAACCCACAGTCAAACTTTTCATATGCTTATGTCGTCACATGTATGCTTGAACTTTTAGCCAAGCAATGCCTTGTTGTTATTCTTACATTGTTTCCAGTGTCCACTATCAAAATTCACAAAGCCCGTTATAAATAATTATACTCATGAAGCATGCCACTGAGCAGTTTCTCACACATGTAGGTGATTAACCCTCATGGTACATATTAGTTGTACTGCGGAAACTCTGATATATACGTACTTGTGCCCGTGGTATAACTATTACCCATAAATATAGCAGGTACATGTTTTAGTTGTAATGCGGCGATGAGGGGTTTGCAATGTCCACATTACCAACTTATATGTAACACTTCCTAGATTACTGTTGTCCATGTTACCAACTGATATGTAACACTTCTTGGTTACCAAATTCTTACTACATACATACGGTTTCCAATTTGTATTTAAAACCTATACAACCGATTGTTGTTTCAAGCATGGGATGCAAAAGTGGCATGACCTTTGTACTGGACCACATGAGAATGGAGTAAACAGGTCTGTAACCAGGGGGGTGGGTTCAAGTTGTTCAGATGAACCCCCCCTAGGATTACCTTTTTTTTTAAAGGTGTTTCAAGTTGACACGTAAGACGTGGGCACCTAAAAGGTAGGCAGAGGCTATGTAGGGCACTGAAGGATGTTCTGACGTGTTAACTAAAGTGGAACTAAGCCCCACCTCTGCACAGCTATAAGATTTGGGTGGGGATTAAAATTTTCTAAAAAGATTGATACACTCTAATAGAACAGTCACCAAAATACTCTAATACAACAGTCACTTAATTAAATGCTCCAATAAAATAATCACTCAAATAATCTAATCATACATGATTAAAGCTCTAAACAAGTCCAAAGAAATCAAGCTGAGCCTCTTCAACTCTTCAACATTTGTTTATAATGTGCTTATCTGAACACTGTGCTATTGTTCAGATATGTAGTCTTGGCTAAAATCATTCATATTAGTAAAGTGTAGACAACCCAAATTATTAATTTGTGGTTCCTTGTACTGGTGTAGCTGAAGAGGTCTGTGTTTCATATAGCTGCTAGACAACAAATAGTAAGGCAAACAGTTATTGAATAGTGTACTTGAGAAATACTTTGTCTGATGCTCTTGATGTTTAGTTAAATATTTAGCCATTGGCCAGCTAATTATATAGCAAGGAAGTTCACAATAAAAACCAACTGCATAAGTATATTTGCAAAGTCCTAGCTCTTTCACAGATGTGCAGGGGTATATATGGGCAGGCTTCCTGGGGTTCTGGAAACCCCCTCTGAAAATTCAAGCTAAAAAGCTATAATAATATTGATAAAAGATTAATCATGCACGATGAATAAAATTCTAATGATGCTTCATTGTTGACTCAAGCTAATGATATAATACAAAGTCCCACTGTTCAAACTAGGGGACTGACCATTTTACCATGCATGATATCTGTCCAATTAGTGAACACTTATTGCTATACCTATATATCAAGGTATGTAACTCTCAAAACCCACTAAATGATTACATTAAAAATGGTAGTTTTTAATTAATGATGGCATGTATAATATGTGACCTCCTCTACAAAAAACCACCTAGTTTGCATAAGCATGCATTTTGAGAAAAAAAATGAAATTATGCATGCTACTACGACAAAATATAAACCTGGGATCAGAAGGTGTGCTAAGACCTGTTTGTTCTGTAAGCATTTTGTATACAGGTTGTATTAGAGAGTAAGAAAAAATAGAAATTATTTTTACAAGCTAGTAAGAGCATTACAATAAAAGTACTTGTATGGATAGCTCACAATTAGCAGTAAATGGCTAAAGTACAGTACTGCTCAAATATGACTTCACACATGTGTGGTGCAACAACGCACGCTACTAAACATGACATGTGTGTCCTTTAAAAAGTCCATGAGTGTGAAATGAAATCACATAACTACTACACACATGTGTGCAAGACTGCAACTCACATGTACACCCGTGTATGCAAGACAAATTGCACATACATGCGTCTAGGCTAATAAGCTGTATGGTTCCTACAGTGAAAAACATATATAGCTGAATGTACGAAATTATATGGCTAAGTACAATTATAACAATGCATACAAAATGGTCATTTTTACTGTTGTAAGGCTAATCCACTGGCACGATCATTTCACTGGAGCCGCGTAGCTAATGATCCAGATCTTGAGAAGTGAATTTAAGGATACAGTCAATGGACTTCTAATTGAACACACTGAATTCGAACATTATACAATCTCCACTGTTACTAAAAGCCTTGTCAGCAAAGCAGTCAGCATGGTAGCCATATGATATGCTAATTGCTTGACCATGTTGGCAGTTGTCACTTGAACTGAGAAAATATGAGGCTGATTAACATGGATCCATGGCAATGTTTTCCAGTATTACAGCTTTACTGTACATCATAATGGCTGTACATGTGCTACAATCTATTCAGTGGTGGTTATGGCTTGTGTCCACAGCTGCAGGTTACTCTAGTTGTAATATACAGTAAAAGAATACAGCACACATGAATTATGAGCAGCTGGTAGCTATTACCTGTGGTACAACAATGTTTCATGCTGGCATTTTTGTGTATTTTAATATTACAGCAGCTAGGGGCCATCGCAGGTTAGTTTTTGAACTTGTAGTAGACTCGCTATGGGACATTTGTGTTCATTTCAACTTATTCAGTAACTACTATACTAGTGATTACACCTAGGACGTTAGTGCTCTGCCTGTACAGAATGTCTTGTACTAAACAAATTTTTCTCACAGATGCAAACTTCCTATGGCAGTGTAGCAGTGATCTATCACTAAATTGGTGGAGCTAAAACTAGCTATGTTTTCCATACAACCATGTGTAGTATTTTCACAGGTGTTTTATGGATTGTGTATACTTCCATAAAATGTTAACGTGTTATTTTTTTACACAACAATTTGTAACTTACTTACTACATTATTGCAAGCTTCACTGTTTTTCAGTTAATACTCTATACCTAATGTATATCGTGATACTTAAGTAACAGTATCGGGATACGCAAACTTTGGTTGCTATCGCACAGCACTAGTAGCTACTGTAATTTTGTTCAGAGTCATGCTTGTAATGTAAACTACGTGTGTACTACAGGCTGCATGCATCATGTGTCTAGTGGTGCTGCTGGGTGCTACCTTCATGGGCTACATTCATGCATGTAATTGCATGCAAACCACGTGTACATGTTGAGTTCACGTGTGTGGAAGTACACACAACATGTGTGCACTGTGAAGTTGTATGGAGCAGTACTGTAGGAATTAATAAAAATTTGCACTAAAGTGATGATCTTCCTGGCTGAAGCACATCATTTTATTGTAATGGTCCCTATCCTAGCTTGCAAAATAGCTGATTATTTTTATTACAATTGTTACCCCTATCCCTATTTATGACACAATTTCTTCAGTGGACTTTATAGCACTGCATCAAAAGAAGAATGTTATCAGACATATGACACTATAACTGTACGATAAAACTATCAAATGATATGTTAGTACCGTTTAAGTAGGGATCCGAATGAAAATTTAGCACGCCTCCCAAAATTCTGCCTTCAAAAATCATCCTAGAGACATTTTATGCGCCGAAAATCACATTTAAGGTATACTAAATACTAGTCCATATAATACATTAAACAGCAGTAAATGAGACCCAGTCTGGATAAACCGGGCTTATTGCCTATTTTAAAGTATCGAGAAATGCCGGTTTTAAGTATTTAGTGTGTTGTAGCTCGCCAATAGTTGAAGCTATGTGTACCAAATTTTCACATGTTTTATACCAATTACTTACCTTCCACAGCATCCACTGTGCAAGTAGCCAACAACTAAATTTTCTGCCATTTTAGATAGTTTTTAAACCGAGGTTGACTGTATCAGGTAAGCTGCAAAATGGGTGGGAGGCGGGTGTGATGGTGTTCAAAAATTGAAAAGGAAAGCATAGGGATGAATTGGGCCAAGTTTTGGGCCATTGAGGTCTCAAAATTGGCTAAATAAAAGGAAATTCACAGCACAGGTACTTATTCAACACCACAGAGCTATACAGCCACATACAGTCATCCCCAGGGTGACCAAAGACCCCACACCGCATGTACGGATCGCCACAGGGCTTGGGAATAGCAACCAACAAAACCAGACCACTCAAGTCTAGCTGATTTTGATTGTGGAATTAGATAGTTTATTCATGTAGCTTTGTGTCCTGGGTGAAACATCGAATCTGCTGACATGGGCGATAAGACTGGTTTTCTCAGACTGGGTCACAAATACAACGAAACACTTACAGGTGGCCAGATATTAATTTTTTTTTAAATCACTGAAACTCAAATTTTACTCTCACTTCCTCACTCACTGACTACAGTCGCAAGGCTAGAGGCCAAATGAAACAGCACACGGTCACCATTTTATGCCACAGTATACCACTTTGACACCTCAGATCAAAGGAAACCACAGGGTTATATATTGCATATTGCTCTGACCACAGGGTGACATCTAGATATCGCCCTGTGGTTAGGGCGATACGGTTCCCTTTGATTATTTATATAGAGCTGCTTAAAGTTTTGCATTGTGGATTTGAGTTAAACATGTTGGTTTAGTTAGGGGCATTGTTGTGAAGCAAAAAGAATAGCATTGCATAGTTCAGTTACTAAGCACTACTAAATAATCGCTTTTGGAATGTCAGGATTGTTCTTCTACAGAGTACATTTCAACTGCATAAAAAATGCCTCAAACATTCACAACCTATATGTCTAAGTGTTCATTATAGCACCTTAGGTTACGTTATTCATTCACAAAGTGGTTATTTGGTTTAAAATGGTATCACTACAACCAGTGAAACCCACAATCATTTCTTTTTTGTGCCCACAATTTAGGCCCACAATCAATGTTTGCAAACCTCTGTATAAAATTAATGTGGTGAATGCAGGTTTGTCTCCCTTCACCTATTAGGTGAGCATACCAGAGTGGTATATATTACTTATACCATGGCCACTCAGGATTTGCCTGATATATATGCCTGCGCCCTCAGGCCTGTGGCCCTCGGGCTTGGGCATATATATCAGGCAAATCCCTTGTGGCCATGGTATAACTATTAAATAGTAAACTCACCAGTGGGATGTGCCTTTTTGGGGTTCCCATGAGTGTAGGCCCTCTGCGCCTTGTCTCTTCTTTCATCTTTAATCAGACTGCTTGTCTTCTTCTTCATCCAACGAAACCATATTGAGGCATTAATTTTTTTCCATATCAATGCTTCAGTTTCTACAGCAGCATATTTAGACATCACAGAATTATTTCAGAGTTGAATTTCAGAAGCGCTTCAATCCTGGCGCTACTATAAGAGCATAGGCGATTCTAAGGGGGGGCCATGGCCCCCCCTGTTAAAAAATAACTTTTAAAAAATCTTGGGGAAAAGTTGCTGTATAGATTGGCATTGTTATTTTTAGCATTTTTCATGTTTTTAGAACAAATTTTAGGCTGTTTTCAAGCCTTTAAATTGCAAAAATCCTGCAGCTTCTGGGGGTTGCACCCCCAGACCCTCCTGAAAATTCTACTTTATACTACTATAGCCAAACAACAATAGTTATGCTGTTCCCTACTTGGCCCCCCTGTAGGTCAGGTCTAGAATTGCCACTGTATAAGAGGTACACTTGCTAGATATCATCTTCACAATTGAAACAAGAGATGAATGATGGTATTACAGCATAGATCAGTGGGAAGTCCCTACTTTGGCATTGAACAAAATAATTAATGTGCCAAAGTAGGGACTTTCCCACTGAGCTATGCTGTAACGCCATCATTTATCTCTTGTTTCACTATTTTTATTGCATAGATCCCTGCTTCATTTTTAAATTAAATTACAAATTTTAAAATACTAGTACTAATAAGAAATGTAGCCATTTTGCATAATATAGTTTTTGATTATGTTTTGAGCTGCACACACAAAGAACAATATGTGAACAGTAGTGTTGTTTTAGTATGGAGTTTTAGTTTTAGTTTTAGTTATAGTAATCATTCTTAATTCTTTCAGTTATTGATTTAGTTATGGTTATTCACTCTTTGTTGTTTTAGTTATAGTTACAGTTAAAAACATGAAAACTTTTAGTTTTAGTTATAGTTTCAGTTATGTACATCAAAATCTTTTAGTTCTAGTTCTAGTTATAGTTAGAAATATGAAAACCTTTTAGTTTTAGTTACAATTTTAGTTATGTACATGAAAATGTTTTAGTTCTAGTTCTAGTTATAGTTAAAAACTTGAAAACCTTTTAGTTTTAGACACAGTTTTAGTTATGTATCTGAAAACCCTTTAGTTATAGTTTTAGTTGTGCATAAGAAAACCTTATTTAGCTTTAATAGTAATCACCAAGTGACTATATTTTATGTGAATGAAACTCTTGTTATAATTTCAGTACCATTTTTCCAGCTTAGTAATACAAAATCTTTGTATTACAAGACTTGTCAATTTTTTTATAGTATAGATTAATACAACACTTAATACAGTGCATTTGACACAATCTCTGTCACAGGTATTCCTTATTCTTCCTTAGTAGAACTTCCCTTTCCAAGTTACTATCAGTAAGTCTGTTGCATTTTCCAGATGTCGATTCCCCACTTGTAGAAAATACTCTTTCAATAGGGGCTGTTGAAGCAGGTATGCATAATATGTCACAAGCAACAGCTGCAATAAGAGGGAAATAAGTGGTAAAAATACAAAAGTAAAATGGATCATCTTCAAGCTCAACTGTAAAATTTTCTTGCTTGTAACGCTCAATTTTTTCTCTTCTGGAGACAAATCAATAATATAGATTTGATTTTAGTTATAGTTATAGTTTTAGTGATTATATACGTTTGTTTTAGTTATAGTTTTAGTAATACTGAATATAGATTTGATTTTAGTTATAGTTATAGTTTCAGTGACTATATACATTTGTTTTAGTTATAGTTTTAGTTTTAGTAATAATATAGATTTGATTTTAGTTATAGTTTTAGTTTTAGTTAACTTCAATATATTCACCTTACTAAAAGTACTTTTAGTTTTAGTTTCAGGTAACTGAAACAACACTAGTGAACAGCCAATTGACTGTTGGAGGTATGTATGCACAAAATTATTGTTTTGTTTTTTAATACAAGTACACCTTAAATATTATGTTGTCAGCTAACAGAAATATGACACAAAGGAGGGAAAAGGTAATTACGCCTATGAAGCATGAATTATACATACATACATACTATAGTATTCCAAAAGGAACCTGTCAGACCAAAGTGATGTCTATCAGTAAAAAATCAAGCTCATAGCTTTAATTGTTATTAAGTTATGCCTGACTAAAGACATTAGCCAGTTAGTCATACAGCATATGCAATCGTATAATTGTGAATTAGCTATTCGCAGTACTATTAATGTACTCTTCGCATTCGTGCTATAGGTAGGGTACCCACTGTAACCTGTGTGCATTATTTTTCTACTTTTTCAGACCAACACATTCAAGCTCCACTTGTTACTGATGATAGACACTCATTTGTTGTTTTCAATTACCTTGATGATGGTATCAGCTGGACTCGTGGAGATGCTAGTCAAGTAGATGCTCAAGTTGGGTTTGATTTTGGAGGAGATCCATTAAGATTTAATGTGTTGAATACCTGCAGCTATTGCTGATATTGAAGAAATGTCTAATACTGGTAGTCCTGGACAATATGTGTACCGAGTAGATAGTACAGTGCACGTGATAGGGAGTGTCACTACAACAGGATCAGGATATAGTATGCTTGCGTGTCCATATACATATCACAAACAAGTAGTTTTTGTGGTGTAAAGTTTTATTATCAAGATACACGATAGTGTGTCGTGCAGCCCAAGAAGCCGGCGCCACACTGGGTATATTGACAGGAAGAAAGATAACGTCATTTTCACACCTTTGTATCTCGGTGATACCTTATCCGATTGAAACCAAATGTGCTGCAGAGTTGCCCACCAGCTAGGAGAGTCGACCTTCCAAATTTGAAGGAAATCGCTCCAGCCGTTTCTGAGTTACAGTTTTTTCGCACACTTGCAAAAATTGCTATAAAATGCAAACGCGTACTCCAATTGCCTTGAAAGTTGGCACACAGAAAGGCAGTCCAAAGGCCAATTCTAGTATCAATTTTGGTGCAAATCCGATTAAGGATTTATGACCAATTATTCGCGTAAAACAAGATCGATTTGTTGTCAAGCCTACAGGGTAAACCGCTTCATGGAATGAGTTAAAAATCGTTGTGTGTAGAAAGTCCTTGCAGTAGTACAGAATAATCGGAATACAAACCACTGAGTTATGATTCCAAAGCCAACTCCGTATAGCAAATGCGAGACCGAGATACTCTAATAGAACAGTCACCCTAATAGAGTATTCAGCTAGTTCATGACTTACTCCATTACAGATTTCTATTACATTGCAAGTTATGCTGTAGGGAGTTCAGCAGTAACCAGTTAATATTGTAGACAGTTCAGCTACAAGCAAGTCAGAGTTCAGCTACAAATATATCGCTGTATAATTATTACAAGTCACACTGAAGAGAGTTCAGCTATCAACAAGTCATGCACCCTATAGAGAGTTCAGCTACAAACAATTCACTCTGTAGAGAATTCTACTACAAACAAGTCTTCATACAGAGAGTTTAACAACCAAAATCCACCCTGTAAAGAGTTCAGCTTTACTAATTGTAACAAGTTATTCTTTAGAGAGATCAGCTAGAAACAAGAGTGAGCTCAGTTAGAAAACGTCACCTTGTAGAGTGTTCAGCTACAAACAAATCACCCTGTAGAGAGTTCAGCTACAAACAAATCACACTGCAGAGAGATCAGCTAGAAGAAGCCACCCTGTAGAGGGTTCATCTTTGAACTGATCACCCTGTAGAGAGTTCAGCTAGAAACAAATCACCCTGTAGAGAGTTCAGCTACAAACAAATCACCCTGTAGTAAGTTCAGCTACAAACAAGTCACCAACTATAGAGATCAGCTAGAAACTAGTCACGCTGTAGAGAGATCAACTAGAAGAAATTACTTTGCATAGAGTTCAGCTACAAAGAAACCATCCTGTAGACAGTTCAGCTACAAACAAATCACCATGTAGAGAGTTCAGCTAGGCACAAGTCATCCAGTAGAGAGATCAGCTAGAAGAAGTCCCCTTGTAGAGAGATCAGCTAGAAGAAATCACCTTGCACAGAGTTCAGCTACAAAGAAACCATTCTGTAGAGAGTTCAGCTACAAACAAATCACCCTGTGGAGAGTTAAGCTACAAACAAATCATCCTGCAGAGAGTTCAGCTACAAATTAAAGAAGCCATCATGTAGAGAGTTCAGCAGTAAACAAATCATCCTGTAGAGAGTTTAGCTACAAAAAGATCACCTTGTAGAGAGTTCAGCTAGAAGAAGTCACCTTGTAGAGAGTTCAGCTACAAAGAAACCACCATGTAGAGAGTTCAGCTAGAAACAAATCATCCTGTAGAGAGATCAGCTACGAACTAATAGTCCAAAAATTTTACCTTGGCTCAAACAAAAACAGACCACAGCCCCCAATAGTGAATAACATTAGTTAGAGTCATTTATAGATTTGAGGTTCGTTTTGTCTCGTTACAAGGAGTTTTTTAAAATAGTTGTTCCAATACTGAATAAAGACAGGGTTAGAATATGTAGTATTGGAACACTATTTTTGCTGTGTAATACAATAATTATTTGAATAGAATGCAGAACAGAGTGGCAAAAATCACTTTTATGGAGTAATATTAGTCCATCTACTATCATTATAAGAAAACACAGGTGTCAGGATTTAGAATTTTTTAAAATCATTGAAACTCGAATTTTGGTCTGCCTGCCTGTTTTCCAACAGTTGCAAGGCTGGAGCACCATTTTACATCAACTCACCATTGGCATGTGCCTTTTGGGGTTCCGATGAATGTGATCCCTCTATACCTTGTCTTTATTTTTATCTCCAATCAAGCGGGTCATCGTCTTCTTCATGCAATGGGACCACATCAACTCATCAAGGTGTTAATTTCCACATAACCCTTTCCTTGAGTAGCATGTTTAAAACTATCTGTTAAAGGTACCAGACACCCAGTAGATACCTGTAACTTCACGATAGGCTTGAGACCATGCATATTATTTATCATGGTTGACTAATAACAATCGAGTGAGGACATAATGACCTCAATCACTTGTTGGCGTAGCTGTATTTATAATGATAGCACAGTGAAAATAAGGGATAGTGACCATGTCACTTGGTAGGCAAGTGGCTATCTCAATATACTCTTATAGCGGTTGCCCTAATAGTACAATTACACATATACTGCTCTATGCTATAAGAGAAAACTAATTTGAATTGAAGTAGCAATACAAGCAATAAAAAGTAGTAAAACAAGAGATGAATGATGGAATTATAGCATAGCTTGTTGGTATAATCTCTACTTTGACATTGAAAATAATAATACTTATACCAATTTAGGATTTTCCCTCTGAGCTATACTGTAACACCATCATTCATCTCTTGTTTCACTACTTTATATTGCATAGATCTCTACTTCATTTTCAAATGAAATATACCAAACTTACTAGTACATATAGCATTTGCGATAGTTACCACTTTACCACCTAATTCAGTCTTTGTTGATGTGTATAATGTATTGTCAATATCATTAGTTTAAAAGTATTTCTTTGAAATTTGGAGCCGTCAATTAACTTTGGCGATAACCACCAGAAGTACTTAACACAAGTGAAGCAGCACTTTGCCAACCCAATAAAAGTTTTACTGTATGCTCTGACAGGTTTCTTCCAGTGTGAGGGTAGTGGTAGAACCACCTCCCTTCCCACTTTAATGACCACATTGTTAATGTTCAACATAAACAGTATTGTAATAATCTTTGTTGGATAAATTGTGATTTCCATTATTGTAGTGTGTGTGTGTGTTGTATGTTTGTGGTATTATTTTTTAAACTAATTTTTTTGTCATGCTGTCAGTTTTAGTGCATATGTAGTGTGAATGTGTGTTGCTTTCACTATTATTATTATTATTATTATTACTAGGACCGCGTCACATACAACCAAGTACATACACCAACGTGAGGCTATTAGGTGGTGAATGCATTATCCCCAAATCAACTCAATATGTCACAGTAGTGACAGATATAACACAATAGTGGCATCGTAACTAATGGCCACCAGTAGCTAAGTGCCGGTACATCATTGGTGTGGTATAAATGGCACAGTGATGTGTACAAAGTATATGTATACAAAACATACAGGAGAGAACTATACATTATTGCAGTATTGTATGCAGCAATACATTATAGGCAACATCACCATGCAGATAAAAATTATTAGCCAATATACAGCAATGCATATCAACATCAACTAGAGCTAAGTAAGGTTCATCAGTGATGTAGCAATGGCACAGTGATGGGTGACACACTATAGTTATGCATACACAACTTGCAGGAGATAGCTACACAATGCTGTAGGCGTATGCAAGCCAGATGAACCAGATAAAGGAAGACAGCCAAGCCACTAGAGCCTAGTAGCTACGCCAGGTGAAGGCAAAAAAGATAAGCACGTATTGAATTGCCTGACACCAACACAAAGAAAGTTCACCATGCCAGCTGCACAAGACAAAATTGTTTACTTGTATTTTATATGTAGGTAACTGTAAGCTTATTGTAAAGAGCTTTAGTGGCATATGTCAGTTTAATGTTTTCTTGTATTGTTTATTTACGTGAATGAATCCACTGGCAGCTGGCATGGAGACTTGAGATGTTACAAACATAAAAACTTACTTGTAATCTTCTTGTTTACACAAGTGGCTTCTGGCTCTCCTGCACGGGCATCACTAATCTTCTTCGCGCAATATGTAAGTAATTAAGCAAGGGTGTGGTACTGGGTGTTATATAGAATTACACGTATGGTCAAGTCATCAGCACAAACAGGAGCGACGATTATACGTTTGTGCCTTCATTCATAGGCGAATCTATCCCCGGTTAGTTCATGTCTCTAGGCCTCGTAGTTTTCTCAAACATTAATTATTAATTATTTATGATGTAATTTTAACCGCGTTTCGTATTATTCTTAGTACTTGGTTATATAATTATTGTTTTCAGTACACACACACAAAAAAAAGGTACTGAAAGCCACTGACAAGTGCTGCCAGTGACTAGTAGCTAACCTGTTTTACTTTTAAGAAAGAATGGCTGTAGCTGATTGCTGGAGTCAAAACAATAAATGAAATCCCATCCAAAAACAGCTTATAGCTGTAAAAAAAGTGCGCGTCCAAGTAAAGCAGAGTTAACTGCGACAAAAAGTAATGATATCATAATGCGGCCATGTGCGAGGTGTGCAAGTTGTAAAATTAATATTAGCTAATCAGATAATACAATGTTATTGTTAAAGTGTTAATGAGAACTATGTGATGCTGCTAGTTTTTAAGTGTGTGAGCATCTTCATAAATGCCACATAAATTTAATTCTCAATAAAGCAATGTGTATAGATTCTCTGATAGTAATAAATAGTTTGAGTTTGGCCACCTTTCCTTTGTTCGTAGCATTGCTGTATACAGGAAAGGCGGCCAAACTCAAACTATTTATTACTATAAGAGAATCTATACACATTGCTTTATTGAGAATTAAATTTATGTGGCATTTATGAAGATGCTCACACACTTAAGAACTAGCAGCATCACATAGTTCTCATTAACACTTTAACAATAACATTGTATTATCTGATTAGCTAATATTAATTTTACAACTTGCACACCTCGCACATGGTATGATATCATTACTTTTTTTCGCAGTTAACTTTGCTTTACTTGGACGAGCACTTTTTTTACAGCTATAAGCTGTTTTTGGATGGGATTTCAATACTTTTTGTTAGAATAAGCAATACACTGTTGATAACAGTAGGTGAGTTTCCATGGTTTTGACAGAAACCCCAGATTACAGTGACAGAATATTAAAATATAACTGTAATTTTAGTGGCCAGGGCCGCCCACATTGGGGGTAACTGGGGTGTTTTTCCCCCTACCATAGCCTGAAAGGGGCCACTTGAATACCTGTTTAAAGAAAGATCGATATACTCTAATAGAGCAGTCAGGATCTAGACCCTTCCTTGCCCCTGGGCCCCTCTTTAACTCTTTTCCCTGGGCCCTCTAATTTCTCTGGACGGCCCTGTTAATGGCATGCAACTGCAGCCAACTAACACCCATTTTAACTAGTAAACCCTTAACAACACTTTTCCTTTCATCTTGTACTGCATTGAAACGATCAAGATACTCTATTAGAGCAGTCACAAAACAGCTGTAACACAACAATCAATATTTAGCATAGTTACAACTTCTGCTTAGCATCGGATTGTATAGTTTAAATTACTAGCTACTTACAGACTTTACAATATAAAAATATGGCATTTGTAGAAATGTGACTGTTCTATTAGAGTATCTCGATCTACTTCAAGCATTGACTAATTCAAGTGAAGAAGTTACGCCCCTGCCAAGAGATCTTGTGAAATGAAATGAGAATAGTAAAGAAAAGGCAAGTATGTACAGAGACAGTGAATAGAGGGGCGCGTAATTATGTCCTGTTGTAAATAAACGCCTTTAAAATTTATATTACTACTAAATAAACGCACCAGAATAGGCCAAGGTTGTCTCATTACTTGTCTTTTCGTGTTGAAGGGATTTAGTCACAATTGGAGAGTTTAACTATACATGTATTTGTGTTGTAAAACTTAATTGTAAAAAGGCAATTAGCACATATCATGATAAACATGTATTTGTCACAGTAGAGTCTCTCACGAAGTCACGATTATTATGAGACATTGGACCAGGGTAAAAAATTTACTGCTATATTTAGAGGTTGTAGCGTTTGTATATCTTAGTATCTTAATAAATAATCCCCCATGATCACTAATCACTAATAGTACAGTGAAAACTGGTCATTATTCAGGCCGTAGGGACAAAATTTTCTGACCTTGCCTTTTAAAGAGGTGGCTGCATTATGCGGCCTTAAAAAAAGGTAAGAAGCATGCTGTTCTAACTGGCTATAGAGATGGATTTAGTGTATGACAGCGTATGAGACAGTGAGTGCTGGCAGCAAGGGGGCAGCCAATCTGTTAGAGCACCAAAAGCACTGCTTCAGACATAGGCAGTTGACTGTCAGCCCCAAGTGTAAAAAGTTTCACTATTGGTCCTTATAAGCTCCTGATGAAGAAAGTGATGAAGTCATTATCCATAGGATATATTTTTCAGAGTATCCATTTCAGTTCTACAATATAGTAGCCAAGCATAAGATGAACATAACACAGCATTCCAGTAGTTTAGTGGTGACCACAACACTGCCTGAGTTAAACTGTGGTGAGATTTGAGACTACCAGAAGCCCTGGAATGTCTTCAACACATGAAATATCTAATGCCTGGCTTTCATCCACAGTGGACCTGTCTTGGTGGCCACTTGTACAGAAGGGAAACAGCTGCCACACAGTCTTGCGAGCGAAACAGCTAGTTGCCACACCCCTTAATTATCAATTTGTAAAATCTTTAGCAAAATTGTGTGTGCGAGTAAGTGCGATGTGGCAGTGCTGTGTATATGGTTGCTGCCTAGCAGTGACACATCACGAATATTGAAGTCACAATGCGTTACTGTATCATCCATCTAAATACAATCTCTGAATGTGTCATTTTGTGTAGAGAGCAATCTTCCACAAGAAGTGACCTGCAGGTTTCAGTGCATATTGTTAACCATTAATATTGTTCACAATATTGTGAACTGTATGTACAGTGAAACCTCACTTAGTGGCCACCTCTTTAATAAGACCACCTTATTATATTGGCCACCTCTAGTAGGTCCCAAATATAGCTAAGCATTACTTATGACCTCATTAATAAGGCCACCTTGTTATTCAGGTCAAATTTCTTGGTCCCACAGCTGGCCATATTAATGAGGTTTCATTGTACTTATGTGAATTTTTATTTTTCGTAACTTTTCTTCAGGTTTACTGATGGGCACTATGAAGCATTGTTGACTGGTACGTGTATAGTGTGGTGACTTGAAATGCTAAAACAGTATGTAGCATGTCTTGTATGTACATGTAATGTGTTGTAATGTGTCCACACATCCACACATCTTAGAAATAAATATAATTGTATTCTCTATAAATAGTCAGTTCCATTGTGCCACTGGGTCATAAGTTGGTTGAGTATGGATCATCCAGGACACTTGAGTCACATTTTGTCCTGGCCAAGTGGATCTCATCCACTGACAGAATATACAGGATCAGATCACGTGTATAAATTACGGTGGAACTTGTTTATTGCCACCTTCACTCATTCAGCAGGTAACAGTGTATAAATTCTCAATTGGAATTGGCTTTTCAAGAGTGGTTGTCTTTCTATACTAGTGGCCATTAAAACAGGTTGTACTGATAGAGTGTACATACTAGAGATGCAACAATATCCTCCACTTAGTGTCGTTTGATAGTGATGCAATGGAGACTATGTATTATTGCATTTAAATACTATACTATTATATTGCATCTCTAGCACATATTTATAACAGGAATGTTTGTTAACTGTTTAGACATACTGGAGCCACACCCACTCATCTGGATTCTACAAATGGAGTCATACCAACTTGTCGTCATCATACTTACTCGTTACTCCCATTGTGTTTGGATGAATATACATGCCGTCATGTGAGACTTGCTACCATGGCGGGCCACTGGAAAACATTTGCATAGCTGTTATATTACAGTCATTATTGTACAATTTTTACATTATTGTTGTGAAAAGTGTTTGGTATTCATGTGTCTCCTCTGTATGTTGTAATTACATGTGTAATTTTGTGTGGGGGTGCTATAAAATGCAATAATGCATGGTGACAATTGTATTAGGCGATTTTGCACACTTCCTTTTAAGTTAGCTACATGTGCTAATTACTCACAGCTTGTGTCAACAACTGGTAACCGCAGTTGTACTAGTGTCATTCTTTAAGCCGCGCCCTTAGAGGACAAATTATGTGGGGGCAACTAATTTCAAAATGAAGGATGATATGCAGCACCATAGATTATATCTATGGACTATAATCTATGGCAGCACACTTCTTGGTGGCTATATGTACTGATTAACTACATAGAGCGCCAGTTCATCAATACCCAGTGACTGCAGTTGTGCTCTGCGTCATTCTTTAAATTCCGAGTAAAATTCTTAGAGAGCAAATGACATGGGGGCGACTAAATTCAAATTTCAAACTAGCCATTCTCGAAAACAAATGTTTCAATCTGAACGAAATTTTTAGAACAGTTTAAAGATACATTGCCCTACATGCCAAGCGAGTATCGCGGAAGACAACAATCTGGGATTTGTATTTGGCCTCTAGGTCGACTGAGGACGACTGAAACTTCGTTTGGTGCTGAAATCACGACTGTAGGGTAATCATGTATGGTGAAATCGATGATGTGAATCTTGAGGTGATTGAGTGAATACTGAAGCGATAACAGGGCGATCAATGTTCGGAATGCACAAAGGAACGCAAGGCATACACCGGCGGTTGCGTCTAACCGCATGCGATAAAATAAAAAAATAAAAAAATGAAACTTCTTTGATGTCGGCAACCTCGATCACGAAACAATCGGCATGGATTTGCTTCACTGCTTGTGTGGTAGTTACTAGTGACACGATGAGTTCAACTCCAGAGTTTCAGAGGGACAGTGTAAGTGACGGGTGGATTACAGGAAGGCCGAATTTGACAACGTTCGTTCTTGCATATGGTTCTTGTAATATCCTCATGTAGTGGTCGCGTCATTTATTGTCTGCGGCACGCGTTTCTGCTTTACTGGCCGCGCGACTCACTACCGTGAGTCTTGATCAAACCCAATACAAATTTAGTCATAAGTTAGGTTTTTTGCATTACACAATGACATACAGTAATAGGCTGTTTCATTATTAACTCTAGCCTAAAATTCCGTCAAACGGGCTGCTATTTGCATGAAGTTTTTTAGCTCCTTTAGGTGTGGACAATATACTTGCACATTATTGTCCTAACTCAACCTTTTCAGACACACTTTATGTATCAAAGCTGTAGGACCAGATCGCTTACAGACCTTCAGCACTTACTTATGCTGTAAAGCCTTAATAAATTAAAAATAAATAAATATTCCAATCATGCATATATTGTTCTTGAAGATACATTATAGTTATACGGGCACAATGTGGAGTCTATGAAGTTTATAAACCCGAAGGCCCGGGCTGTAGCTCATGAGCGAAGCGAGGGTGCTACTAAGGGCCTGAGGGTTTATAAATTTCATAGACTCCACATTGTGCCCGTATAACTGCTTTAGACTCTGTTTCACATTATACTCAGACTACTTACCTCATCCACAGCTGTTTCTGCTGTAGGCTCGGCAAAAGTGGCTGGTTTTCTTGTGATAATAATAGCGCTATGGCAACTATGCATCCTCACATGACAAAATAATAGCGCTTGTTAAATCACTGCACGTGAACAATGCATAACGATTGGATAAACCTAGATTTTGAGCATGTGTTATATTGTGCCTGAAGGCGTGGAGTATATGAGATTTATTACCCACCCAAAACAGCCTAAATAGAGTCTAATTGAACATGTGCCCAAAGCCAGCTGCAGATTTCATTATGACTGGACCTGGGTAACCTCAAACCTGCAGTCATCCGATTAACACTCGAACACTTACAGGAGTCTGCCAGGCAGCCAGGATGTTTTCTCCTTGTCAATTTCTTGTATATATAATAGTTATATGGGTACAATGTGGAGTCTATGAAATTTATAAACCCGAAGGCCCAGGCTGTAGTGCATGAGCGAAGCGAGGGCGCTACTAAGGGCCTGAGGGTTTATATAATAGTTAGACGTCAAGAACCAGGGTTCTACGGGATTTAGAAAACTCGAAGGCCCTGGGCTGTAGCGCCTGAGCGCAGCGAGGGCGGTACTAAGGGCCTGAGGGTTTTCTAAATCCCGTAGAACCCAGTGGTTCTTGACGTCTAACTTATTTAGACTAAAACTCGTTATTGTACCTTGAGTTGACAGCTGCTTGTAAATGGGAAATGTATGGCTAATTACTAGAAACAAGCCCTCTACACCTCCCTACATGGCGGGACCTCAGCGTGGCTGTTGCTACCCGTTTAAACGCCCATGCGTTGCCAATGTTACAGGCGCGTGCTATGTATCGAAGTACTGGACTCAACGACTGGACTACAATTCATTGCTGCTGTTGTTGTGCCCCGACAGCTGCTTGTAAGCAAGTAATGTAGTGTTGATTAGTATTAACAAGCCCATTACACCTCCCTCTAATTCAGTACGGCTGTTACTAGCCATTTAAACGCCCATGCGTTGCCAATGTTACAGGCGCGTAATTATCGTGTTTCGTATCGCCTCAGAGCGTGGTCTCTATTGGACATGACCGTGGCTCTACGAGATTTAGAGACCACGTTTTCAGCCAATCAAATTTCAGTATCAAACTTGTTGTATTCTAAAAATTTCATAGACTCCACATTGTGCCCATATAACTGCTTTAGACTCTATTTCACATTACACTCAGATTACTTACCTCATCCATGGCTGTTTCTGCTGTAGGCTTGGCGGAAGCGGCTGGTTTTCTTGAGATAATACTAGCGCCATGGCAACTATGCGTCCTCACTTGACAAAATAATAACGCTCGTTAAATCACTGCACGTGAGCAATGTGTAGCGATTGGATAAACCTAGATTTTGGGCATATGCTATATTGTGCCTGAAGGCGTGGAGTATATTAGAAAACAAGGTGGAGTATATGAGATTTATTACCCACCCAAAACAGCCTAAATAGAGTCTAAGTATTCATAGAAACTCTAGAGAGTGACTTATTATCTCAAAGTACCCCATGTGGTTTTTTGAAATACTATTACACAAAATGGTCCTATAAAAATTATAGAGATGGTTCATGGATGACATTTACTATAATAATCAATCATAGCAGTGAGTGTTGTCATTTGGTTTATTGATCAGAAGAAAACAGTAATGTGCTACTTCAGTTACAATATATCTAATAAGCACTTTAAAGTAATAGATCAACCTCTTAACAAAAGAAGGAACCAGATGGATATTAGAATATTGAACTAAAGTGTTTTAGTGTTTTCTGAACCCTTTTGAGCAAAATTATGCATTCTTTATTTAAAATACCTTTTAAAGTTTTGCCATATTAGGATGTATTATGTTAACTTGGTAATGGTATTTGTATACTGTATATTTTATTGTTTTTTCTCTTCCACAGTTCTAGTGGATCCTATTACCCCAACAATCACCAATGGTGGAGTAATGACACTAAGTGGACCAAGTTTTAACACAACTAGTAGTCATGAGAAGATCATATGTGTATTCATTGATGATGATGGTGATGTAACTGAAGGTATTCCACGAGAGCTCTTTACTAGACCTATTCAGGGAATCATTGTAAACTGTAAGGCAATCTGTCCGATGCCTATGTTTAGAAAGTTGGGTCCTCATAGTTTAACTGTTACATTAAATGACACCAAATTTGTAGGAGAATTTGAAGTTGGTAAGGGTGATGTAGATGTGTTTCTGTACCTGTATGTCTGTGTCTTTTTGCTTTGCTTTTGTGTATGGCTGTGTGGTCAAGATTAGTGCATTTATCAAGTGTACTAGTATATTAATTTCAAAATGAAATTTAACTATCACCTTAAATTACAAAATATATGTTGCAGCATTTGAAGTTGTAAGCGTCAATATTATCTAATCCAAAACAGCCAAGCTGTAAAAAAAGTGTGCGGCCCTCAGAAAGGCTATGGTGAAAAAAGATGTGAAATCCAAGGTGGCGGCCAAGAAATGGCTGTGATGGTAGGTTAGTGGTAAAAATTTTAATAATGACAATTCAGGTGAATTTTTGTGCCGCTTCACAAAAATTCACCTGAATTGTCATTATTAAAATTTTTACCACTAACCTACCATCACAGCCATTTCTTGGCCGCCACCTTGGATTTCACATCTTTTTTCACCATAGCCTTTCTGAGGGCCGCACACTTTTTTTACAGCTTGGCTGTTTTGGATTAGATTCCATTTCTTTTTGTATTTGTATACCCCAAAGCCGGCCTATGGCCAGCTTTGGGACTTTTTTAACCTATGTTTTTTTCTTTACTACAGGAAGAAGAAAAGATGAAGTAGATGTACTTTAAATATTTTATCAGTAAATGTACAAATTATATATACTGTATAATACATATGTGACCGGATTTGCGAAAAGGGGTCCAATTTGCCAACTTTGACAATTGATAACTTCAGATTGGAAAGAGCTATTGCCTTGATATTTGGGCAGTGGTGAGCACCACTATAGCTGAATACATGGTGAAATGTTCAGGTTAATAATTATGTTACTTGAACACTGAGTTATGGTCTCCAACATTTACGGAATTGGATGTGTGTGGAAGACCCCTTTTCGCAAATCCGGTCACATATATTGATTACAGAAATCTCCATGGTGGTTTCTTTGTAACTGAACACTCTACAAGGTGACTTCTTCTAATTGCTCTCTCTACAGGGTGAATTGTTTGTAGCTGAACGATCTACAAGGTAACTTCTTCTAGCTGATCTCTCTACAGGTGATGTGTTTGTAGCTGAATTTTGTATAGGTGATTTGTTTGCAGCTGAGCTCTTTACAGAATGGTTTCTTTGTAGCTGAACTCTCTAAAAGATAACTTCTTCTAACTGATCTTTCTACAGGGCAATTTGTTTCTGGCAGAATTTTCTACAGGGTGATTTCTTTGCAGCTGAACTCTCTACATGGTGGTTTCTTTGTAGCTGAACTCTCTACAAGGTAATTTCTTCTAGCTGATCTCTCTACAGGGAGATTTGTTTGTAGCTGAACTATCTACAAGGTAACTTCTTATAGCTGATCTCTACAGGGTGATTTGTTCGTAGTTGAATTCTGTACAGGTGATTTGTTTGCAGCTGAGCTCTTTACAAAATGGTTTCTTTGTAGCTGAACTTTCTCCAAGGTAAGTTCTTCTAACTGATCTTTCTACAGGGTGATTTGTTTGTAGCTGAACTATCTACAAGGTAATTTCTTCTAGCTGATCTCTCTACAGGGCGATTTGTTTGTAGCTGAATTCTGTACAAGTGATTTGTTTGCTGCTGAGCTCTTTACAGAATAGTTTCTTTGTAGCTGAACTCTCTACAGGGTGATTTGTTTGTAGCTGAAATCCCTACAAGGTAACTTCTTCTAGCTGATCTCTCTACAAGGAAACTTCTTCTAGCTGATCTCTCTACAGGGAGATTTGTTTGTAGCTGAACTCTCTATACATGATTTGTTTGCGGCTGAATTCTCTACATGATGGTTTCTTTGTAGCTGAACTCTCTACAAGGTAACTTCTTCTAGCTGATCTCTTTACAGGGTGAATTGTTTGTAGCAGAACGATCTACAAGGTAACTTCTTCTTACTTATCTCTCTACAGGGTGATTTGTTTGTAGCTGAACTTTTTACAAGGAAACCTCTTTTAACTGAGCTCTGTACAGGGTGAATTGTTTGTAGCTGAACTATCTACAAGGTAACTTCTTCTAGCTGATCTCTCTACAGGATGATTTGTTTGTAGCTGAACTATCTACAAGGTAACTTCTTCTAGCTGATCTCTCTACAGGGTGATTTGTTTGTAGCTGAATTCTGTATAGGTGATTTGTTTGCAGCTGAGCTCTTTACAGAATGGTTTCTTTGTAGCTGAACTCTCTACAAGGTAACTTCTTCTAGCTGATGTATCTACAGGGTCACTAGTTTGTAGCTGAATTCTCTACATGGTGGTTTCTTTGTAACTGAACTATCTACAAGGTGACATCTTCTAGCTGATCTTTCAACAGGGTGATTTGTTTGTATCTGAACTCTCTACAAGAAATCTTCTTCTAACTGATGTTTTAACAGGGTGAATTGTTTGTAGCTGAACTCTCTACAGGGTGATTTGTTTGTAGCTGATCTCTATACAGGTTACTTATTTCTAACTGATCTCTTTAATTCTGTTCAGGGTGACTGCTCTATTAGGATGACTGCTCTATTAGAGTATCTCGATCTCGCACTTGCTACACCAAGTTGGATTTCGTGTTATAACTCCGTGGATTTAAGTCTGATTCTTCTACACCATTGAAGAGCCTTTCTAAGATGATAACTCCATCTGTACAGCGATTTTGAAAGCATTACCCCAAGTGGTTTATCTGGTAGGCGTGGCAAGCATAATAATAATAATAATAATAAAATAAAAATATTAAAAATTAGCTAATCTCGATTGCGTAATTGTTACACACTGTTGATTTTTTCGCTGTATCTTCCTGGTTTTTAGCTCGATTTCTTTCAAACCACAAAAGGTTTGAGGTTCAATAGTTAACCTATTCACCCACCGATTTTCAGCTTCTTCCCATACGCGGTTTACCCTGTAGGCGTGACAACATATTGGTGTTATTTTTCGTGCATAATCGCTCATAACTCTTTGTCTGTTTATGGTATTCCAGCCAAAGTTGGTACCGAGATGCGCCTTTATACCCCCCTTCTGTGTGCCAAATTTCAAGGCAATCGGATAACGCGTTCGAGTTTTATAGCAGTTTTTGTAAGTGTGCGACAAGAAAAAGAAAAATAAGAAGAAGAAGAAGAAGAAGAAGAAGAAAAAAAAAACG